>NC_042625.1:58403807-58705204 GCF_901001135.1 Rhinatrema bivittatum | reverse complement strand
ATGTGCGTACTTATGCAGTTTTAAAAACCCACACAGTGCATGCTGGGCTGAGTCAGGCATGTATCTCCGAGCGTTGGTGCGCGTAGGACTTTTAAAATCGACCAGTATGAGAATAGCCATTACTAAGTTATTAATGGCAATAGTAGCATGAGATTTATTTACTGTTTAGGTACTTGCCAGTTACTTGTTACCTAGATTGGATACTTTTGGATGCTGGGCTTGATGAACCCTTTAGTCTGATGCAGTATGGCAATTTCTTATGTTCTTACAGTATTTGCTATTTTTTCTTCTGTCTGAATCTTTGCTTTCCTCACTACTTTCCCAGCTTCTCTTAGCTTTTCCAGATATTGTTACCTGTCTTCCTCTTTCTGTGATCTCTTGTTGTTTTTGAAAACTAACCTTTTTTTCTTTTACCTTTTCAGTTACTTCTTTAAAAACCTCTCTCTTAATTTCTTAACAAAAAGGTTAATTGCCCTTTTAATGTCTCCTTTTAGTTTTGCCCACTGCTCTACTTCCCCAGATTTTCCCATCCAATTAATGACTCGTTGAAGTACTCACCCATTTTAACAAAGTTAGGCCTGGATTCTCTAAGATTGCAAATATTTGTGAATCGCGCGGTAACGGGGGGCGGGGAAGGGGCGAAGCCAGGCGTGATCGCACCACCGTGGTGTTATCGCTGCCAGCTTTCGCACCCAATAGCACCCTCCTGAAAGGCGGTGCTATTGGGCGTGCTATTGGCAGCAATAAGGGGTCTTACCTTATCGCCGCCAGCTAAGTTTCCGCAGCGTCCGCCCCGACGCTGCCTTGATCTAGCTATCGCATGCGAAAAGGGTTAGAAAATAACCCCCTTAGTTTTCCTGAAATCTAGGACCCTCACTTTTGAATGAACCTTTTATCTCCTATGCTCCAATACCCTACCACACTATCCAATGATCACTGGTTACCAGATGATCATCCACTACAACATCAGAAACACTGTCCTAGTTGGCAGGCACCAGGTCCAGTATTGCTCATCTGGTAGGAACAGCCCAAGATGAAAGAAGGAACTTCTGAGAATTCCTAAATTAATGAAGAATGCATATACAAAAGTTTAATTCAACAACTCTACTTCTGAAACTTGATCACAAAACTATCCAACCCCCTGGACTTCCTCCCATTAACTGTACTTCTCCTGCACTTGTTGACTCATCCAAGTATATCTTCTGTCACCCTGCTCTCTAAGACTTCTAGTAGTTCCTAGCTACTACTTCACCTTATTACTTCTCTAATTAACTACTTCAATCCTCAAACCTCTACCATATCTTATATACCCATTCTGAAATGTTTTCATTTATGTTTAATATAAATGTAAACACCAATGTATAGGAATTCTACAACAAATTTAATTGCAATCTGTCTTGAGACCAGCTTGGTTAAGGCAGAATATAAAATGCTTATAAATTATGAATAAATAAATATAATATTAATGTCTACTGTCAGGAATAATGGAGTTATATAGATTGAAATACCCACTTGATGCTAAAAATCACTAAGAGATTCAGGGTGTTTGTACAGCTCCTTTGCATTTTCTAGTTCATTTTTATTTACTTTATTTTTATACATTTTTGCATGCAGTGATTTAAAAAATAATCACTTTTTTTTTTTTTTTTAACACATTTACTGCACAGCAAAACCTGAGCTCAGGGGTCAGTGTGTTCTTTCAGCAATGGTGCCAGCTTTGTATCTGACAACCTGGAAGAACTTTTGGGACACATACTCACATTGCTGTCCTACTACTGGCTCTCTGTCCTGCTCTAAGATCATACGAACATAATAACTGCCATGCTGGGTCAGACTGATTCATTGAGCCCAGCATCCTGTCTCTGACACTGGCTAATCCAGGTTGCAAGTACCTGGCAGATCTAATTCCTGTTTCTCATTCCAAAGGATAGGTTTCTTTAGTCTAATAATGTGTTATGGACTTTTCCTCCAGGAGCTTATCCAAACCTCTTTTAAACCACATTATGCTAGCTATCTTCACTGCATCCTCTGGCAACAGATTCCACAGATTGATTCTGCCTTGAGTGAAAAAGTACTTTCTACTATTTGCTTTGAATCTTCTGGTAGGTAGTTTCATGGAGTGTCCCTTGTTTAAGTATTATTTTAAAAAGTAAATAACTATCCTTTATTTATCTGCAAGGGCCAGATTGGAGAGGCAGGCAGTCCAATATAGAGTGCATTGCAATAGTCTAAAACAGTAAGTACAAATGCTTGAACGAGTGTCCGAAAATCATTTTTATTTAAAAAGTGCTTCAAGTGTCTGAAACGGTGTAATTTATAAAATCCTGTACGTAACACATGATGGACTTGGGGCTGAAAAGTCAGTTAGGAATCAAGAAGAAAACCCAAATTTTGAACTAAAGGCTGGAAAGAGAGGTCTCTTCCCATTACCATAAAGGAGGTATTTTTTTTTTTTTGTAAGAATTGGGACACCCTTGAAAAACAGTTAAGCTAGGTTTTATCTGCATTAAGTTTCAAATGATTTTCAGACATCCAAGATCCTATAACATGAAAAATGTTAGTAACCATTGCCAAAGTAGACATTAAAGAGTCCTTGATAAAGAAATACATCTGAATGTCATCTGCAAATATTCGAAAAACCATAGAATGTTGGTCTAACAAAAAACAGAGGTAACGTATTCATTATACAAGGCAGCAGACAGTGTAGACTCTTGTTCCAGTCCTTATCAGCACTTTGCACCAGTATCAGCTCCTCTCCCCAAACTTTAAGTCCCAAAATTACCAGGCAAATCAATACTCACTAGTCCACTTTACCCACCAGCAAACTCTTCCTCCACTCACTATTCTGCCTCAGAAGCAAAAGAGTGAGAGCGGATGAAGTTAGGATTCAGTGCTAAGAAGTGCAGAGTCATGCATCTGGGGTGCAGAAATCCAAAGGAGATCTATTTGATGAGGGATGAAAGACTGATGTACACTGACCAGGAAAGAGACCTCGGGTTGATAATATCTGATGATACAAAGGTGGCAAAGCAATGTGACAAAATGGTGGCTAAGGCTAGAAGGATGCTGGGCTGCACAGAGAGGCATGAGCAGGAGAAAGGAGATTATGATACCCCTATACAAGTCCTTGGTGAGACTTCATCTGGAATACTGTGTTCATTTCTAGAGACCATATCTCAAAAAAAGGATAGAGACAGATGGAAGCAGACCAGAGAAAGGCAACCGAAATGGTACGGGATCTGCACCAGAAGACTTGTGAGACTGAAGGACCTAAACATGTATACCTTGGAGGAGAAGAGGGACAGGGGAGATATGATACAGACTTTTAAATACCTGAAAGGTAGTAATGATGCACAAGAATCAAATTGTTTCCAATGGAGAGAAAGCTGTAGAATTAGGGAACATAATATGAAGCACCAAGGGGATAGAATCAGGAGCAACATCAAGAATTGTTTTTTCATGGAAAGGGTGGTGAATGCATGGAATACCATCCCAGAAGAGGTAGTGAAGACAAGAATGGTAATGGAATTCAAAAGGGCATGGGATAAACACAGAGGATCCCTAATGGTTAAAGAATGGAAATGAAGAAAAGGCGTAGCCTGTGTTAACTGTGGTAACCTGCACGGAGTAGCAGTCACTACCCTAGGCAACTTGCTCAGCAGAGTGGACCACTTTTTCTGCCATCATTTATTATGTTACTATGTTCATTTTGTGTTGGTATTTTAAATCTATTTTTATTTAGTATTTTAATTGGTTAGTTTTTATTTGCTTATGTAGTTCACCATTTTAATGCTATTGTTTTACTTTTGTATCTCGCTTTGTGCACTTTTTGTGGAATTGCCAGGCAATAAAAATGTTTAAATAAAATAAAAAAAAAATCTTTCAGGCCTCCAAAGCACTAGTAACTTCTGCTCAGAGCTATAATCAGGTTTGCCATGAATAGAAGAAAGATAGCCCTTATTACAAGTACAGGAGCTCAACCAGCAGGTACATGATTGTACTAAATGTTCCCAATAAGGAGAAACATATGTGGCTCCAGTTGAGAGCAAAGAGAACATCTGGGATAGGGATAAAGGAAGGGCCTCTGATTTTACATGACATGCCTTTGACAACCAGCTGCTTGCCTTCAGAAGTGCACAGTGATCAAGGGTAGCAGCACAAGTAACAGGAAGAATGGGGAGAAGATTTTCTCATGCCCAACGTAATTTACCTCTAATGAACCATTTATGCCATGTTGTTATCATTAAATATCTTCAAAAGGAGACTGCCTCTAACCAATTGTTTGTTTTTGAAGTATCTCAACTAAACAAGAGACTAAGGGCCTCATTTTCCAAGGAGTTACCGCGCGCGATAATTCCGCAAACTGCGCTAACAGCAGTTAACGTGGTTTGCAAATGCAAATTTTTAATTTCGTATTCAGGGGGCAGAGTTGGGGCGGGGCAAATGTAAAGTAGGGAGGATTTATCGTGTGCTGCAAAAGAGCCGCACTGTTAGCGCGGCCAATAACTACACCTCTTTCATTTGCATTACGTTGAGAGAGAGAGAGACTTGCCATAGTGTCTCCTCCCTAGACAGGTATTTGTATCCCTATGGGAGGCCCACCTAGTAACTCAAGGTGAGGTTTTAGGGGCCACTTTCACATTCAACGTGAGACGTACGAACAGAACAGTGGTCTCTTGTGAAGATTTGATGACCTACGGAGTGAGGAAACTCACTCCAAGATGAGATTTGGGCAATGTTCTCTCCACTTAGCTTGATGTTACCCAGGTAGAGAGTCCATCAAGCTAGGTGGAGAGAACATTGCCCAAATCTCATCTTGGAGTGAGTTTCCTCACTCCGTAGATCATCAAATCTTCACAAGAGACCACTATTCTGTTCGTACGTCTCACGTTGAATGTGAAAGTGGCCCCTAACCCCCTACACTAATACTTAAACCTCACCTCGAGTTACTAGGTGGGCCTCCCATAGGGATACAAATACCTGTCTAGGGAGGAGACATATCTCTCTCTCTCTCTCTCACTCTCACTGAAACAGGCCTGTCAGGAGACATCGTGAAACCGCGATATACCGGCAATGTAGCCCAAATTGGGCTAATAGTGCAACTTGCGATAACAGCCTTTCACATATGTGATAGTGCAACTTGCGTTACACATGCTTATTAGCATAAGGTACACCCCTTTTTGGTATCACATGCGATATTAGAAAATGAGGCCCTAAGTTCTCACCACCAAAAACATTTTTTGGAAAGAAGAGGAAGGTTTCATACAATTTCATTATATCACTGCATCCAGCAGTGTATAGTAAGTCTAATCATAAACCAACCTCCTCCAACCTGTAATTGTGTTTTTATTTTTTTTTTAGCGTGTATACATTTATAGTGAATAACGTGAAATAAAAGCTCTTTTGTTGGCTATATCTCACCAAACTGGTTTTTCTATGAGATATTTTTTCTATTTTCACAAGACGCCGAACTGTTACCAAAAACGCCAACACATTTTTTTTCGTATTGACAAATGCCGTTGTACGGGACGACTTCCCTTCAACTTATCTGTGTATATATTCATTTGTCATATCCAATTCCATGTCCCAACAGGGCCTTGTTTTGAATCGATTCTTCATCAGGGGACAAAATATTATAGTTCGGTGGTTGGTGATGTTTGGCGTTTCCTCAAATTTAATCCGCCATCGATATGGTCACCATTTTGATTTAAATGTCCAGGTGGGCGTGACATATCCATACCTACTACTCCAAATTTAACCAATCCTGAAACACGTTGATAACGTGATCTCTATGGGATTTCCCTAAAGGTGTACCATAGTGCCTCCTTTCATTTTTATTTAGCACCGATGTAACATATTAGAATATAAACACCAATTATTGAACCTTCTTGAAAAATACTTGTGTGATGATATTTATAACACATTCTATATGAAAGGAACATGTTATTTGTATTACAATTACTAAATAATAGTATTCCATTCTAGTTCCTCATTCAATCCCTGTGGAGATTGCATACCCAGCGAGAAAATCCAGTAGGCTTCCCTTAAGTCCAGCAAATGCCCACCGCCACCAGAGAGGAGGAACCAGGAGCTGGAGTTACTGCGGAGAGGTGAGGGGGCCATGCTGTGGACAGCACGCGTAACACACACCCGGGTGCCTTTCAAAATCTGCTCAGCATGCATG
Organism: Rhinatrema bivittatum; assembly: GCF_901001135.1. NCBI lineage: Eukaryota > Metazoa > Chordata > Amphibia > Gymnophiona > Rhinatrematidae > Rhinatrema > Rhinatrema bivittatum. The sequence goes on along the minus strand of NC_042625.1, from coordinate 58,699,020 downwards.
AGCTTAACATTTGCGCACCCCCTAATTACTGCTCGGGTTTTTAAAATTCACTTTAAAATGTACAAAAGCACCTTCAAGAAGAAACAATATGAAGGAGGAAGGCTGAGTTTGGTTAACATTTGGTAAAATTACGTGTGAAGAAACACTAACAGGAGCAGATTCATTACTGAATACAAGCATCCATTTCAGCACACATTGTGGTGTAATACATACTGTGTGTTAGACTCCCTGATTGAGCTGTGAAGCTTTTTTCCCCCTGAGGAAGCCTATTGTGGCGAAACAATGGCCTATATTGGGAAGAAAAAACTGACAGATTTGAATGGAGGAAGAGGAATCACTAATTTGCTAAGCAAACATCATTAACTATGGTTCCAGTACATTTAAACTTTGTAAGAATGGAGTACTTTCACTTACTTTAGCTCTGTGGATTCTTTTGCTTCCAGAGATTGTTTATTTTTTGAAGATGTTTTTGTACATTTTGATTTTATTTTTGGAATTTATTAACTTAGGTGTGTTTTATATTCAAATACAAATTGTTATTATATTTAAATGTTACATTATTGCTACATGTGAATATTTGTTCTGATATAACTATAGAGAAGCACTTTATTTGTATGTGTACTGTCTATTGTTATCTATTATGTATATATATATAGTTTCAAGTAAATATATATACATATACTAGAAACAAACAAAAAGGAACACAAATGCAAATGCCTTTAGCGTGGACAAAAACAATTATTTATTTAAATCAACTGAATATAAATATGTACAAAAATATTGCATAAACTGTCATACAAAAATACCAAGCCAGTAGAAATGTATACAACATATTGTACAAACACTTGTATACTAAAATACAAAACCTAATATCTCTTAGTATGTGATAAAACCATCTGGTTATTAGTAGTCTCAGCAGCTGTTAGCTTAATTGCCTAGATATATTATAAGTCTTAAAACAGACCCTAGATAGATGAAGCTCAAAGGATGCCAAATATGTTGTAGAAAAGTCCTATTATCTCAACATCCTGAAAGTTATGTTTAGATGATCAGATGCTCAAACTAGATAGAATAAAAAACTGAGTGCCTTGTACCCCAACAAAAGGCCCTTTGTTTCATCTATGATGGCTTCCTCGAGGGGGGGGGGGGGGGGGGGGGCGAAGACTATATATTATTCAAGGACACAGACCAAAAGCATTCACAAAATGTAGTCTGGCAAACACACAAACTGATAAGTCTTACTGAAGCGTTGACAAGCTACATTTTCTTAACTACAGCAAGGGTTATTTTTCCCTATATGCATCACTTTGCACTTGTCCACATTAAATTTCATCTACCATTTGGAAGCCCAATCTTCCAGTCTCACAAGGTCCTCCTGCAATTCATCATAATCTATTTGAGACTTAACTACTCTGCATAATTTTGTGTCATCCGCAAATTTGATCACCTCACTAGTCATATCCCTCTCCAGATCATTTATAAATATATTAAAAAGCACGGGTCCAAGTACAGATCCCTGAGGCACTCCAATGTTTACCTTTTTCCACTGTGAAAACTGACCATTTAATCCTACTCTGTTTTCTGTCTTTTAACCAGCTTGCAATCCTCAAAAGGACATCGCCTCCTATCCCATGACTTTTTAGTTTTCTTAGAAACCTCTCATGTGGGATTCTGTTGAACACCTTCTGAAAATCCAAATACATCACATTTACCGGATCACCTTTGTCCACATGTTTATTCACCCCTTCAAAAAAGTGTAGGAAATTTGTGAGGCAAAACTTCCCTTGGGTAAATCCATGTTGACTTTGTCCCATCAAACCATGTCTATCTAAATGTTTTGTGTTTTGCTTCTTTATAACAGTTTCCACAATTTTTCCCGGCACTAAAGTCAGGCTCACTGGTCTGTAGTTTCCAAGAACATCCCTCATTCACTTTTTAAATATAGGGGTTACATTGGCCATCTTCCTATCTTCAGGTATATCAGATGATTTTTAATGATACGTTACAAATTAATTGAAATAGGTCTGAAATTTCATTTTTCAGTTCTTTCAGAACCCTGGGCTGTATACCATCCAGCCCAGATGATTTGAACTCTTCAGTTTATCAGTCAGGCCTACTACATTTTCCAGGTTCACCATGATTTGGTTCAGTGGATCTGAATCATCACCCAAGAAAACCTTCTCTGGAACAGGTATCTCTCCAACATCCTCTTCAGTAAACACTGAAGCAAAGAAATCATTTAATCTTTCCATGATGGCTTTATTTTCTCTAAGTGCTCCATTAACCCCTTGATCATCAAACGGTCCAAACAACTCCCTCACAGGCTTTCTGCTTCGGATATATTTTTAAAAGTTTTTATTTTGAGTTTTTTCCACTATGACCAACTTGTTTTCAAATTCTTACTTACCCTGTCTTATCAGTGTCTTACATTTAACTTGACAATGCTCATGTTTTATCCTATTTTCTTCTTCCAATTTTTGAATGAAGATCTTTTGGCTAAAATAGCCTCTTTCATCTCACATTTTAACCATGCCGGTAATCATTTTACCTTCCTTCCACCTTTCTTAATGCATGGAATTCATCTTGACTGTGCTTCTAGGATTTTTTTGTTTTGTTTTGTTTTAACAATGTCCACACCTGTTGCACACTCTTAACCTTTGTAGCTGCACCTTTCAGTTTTTTCAGTTTAGCACTAGAGCTGTGGATTTAGTTACTGTCCCCCTTCCAGTCATTAATTCAAATTTGATAATATTATGATCACTATTGACAAACAGCCCTACCACCATAACCTCTCTCTCCAAATCCTGTGCTCCATTGAGAATTAGATCTAAAATTGCTCCCTCTCTCATTGATTCCTGAATCAATTCCTCCATAAAAAAAACTGTCATTTATTCCATCCAGGAACTTTCTCTCTCTAGCAGGCCCTAATGTTTTACTTATCCAGTCAATATTGGGGTAATTGAAATCTAATATAAATGGAGTCAAGACAGTTACCCAAAGGAGTAATAATCCCAAAGAAAAGGGGGAAATCAAAAAACTCATTGGGGCAGATTTTAAAAAAGTATGCGAGCACGTACTTTTGTTCGCGCACCTGGCGCAAACAAGAGTACACTGGATTTTAATAGATATGCGCGTATCTTTTAAAATCCGGGGTCGGCATGCGCAAGGCTGCGCAAAATCGACAGCCTGCGCGCCGAACCGCGCAGCCTGCCTCCATTCCCTCTGAGGCCGCTCCGAAATCGGAGCGGCCTCGGAGGGAACTTTCCTTCTGCCTCCCCCCACCTTCCCCTACCTAACCCACCCCCGAGCCCTATCTAAATCCCGCCCTACCTTTATTATAAAAGTTATGCCTGCCTGAGACAGGCGGAACTCGCGCACGCCGGCCAGCTGCCGGCGCGCGATTCCCCGGCCCAGGAACAGTTTCGGAGGCCTCAGCCATGCCCTCGAAACGCCCCCGGGCCATAACCATGCCTGTGGCCCCGCCCCCATAACGCCCCCGACACGCCCCCCCCCCCCAGGAAAGCCCCGGGACTTACGCACGTCCTGGGGCTTGCACGCACCGCCGAGCCTATGCCCCACTATGTTAAATAGTGGTAAAGCCTAATTGAAGGTGTCAGCAAGCCAGACGTTGTATCTACAAAGAAACCAACCAGTCTTTTCTATCATTCACCTTCACTGATCTAATTTTTTAGAAAAACAAAAAAACTTTATTATTTTTCATAGTGTCTAAAAAATGTTTTATGTCCATATTTTTTACTTTATTTTATAATCCCACAGTCCAAAGAAAGGTATATATAATAATAACAGCCCATAGAAAAGAATTGAAAAACCAGCCCACAACGCTGCCGATGTTTCACAATCACTTTGCTTCTTCAAGGGCACATTAAACTTCTTATATATAAAAGGCTGTTGCCGTTTTGCATAGGACTCAGTGTCTCAGCATACATCTCCACTTCCTGTGAGTTTTTTGGTTTCCCCCTTTTCTTTGGGGTAATTGAAATCTCCATTACTGCACTACCAGTTTGGTTAACTTCCCTAATATTTCACTGTCCGTCTCACCATTTTGGTCAGGTGGATGGTAGTATACGCCTATCACTATACTCTTCCCCAACACACAAAGGATTTCTAGTTCTACCAATAAAGATTTGATTGTGCACTTAGTCTCATGCAGGATCTTTATGCTGTTGGACTCTATGCCATCCCAGACATAAAGTGCCACCCTGCCACCAAGATGCTTCTCTCTGTCATTGCGATATAATTTGTACCCCGGTATAGCACTATCCCATTGGTTATCCTCTTTCCACCATGTCTCTGAGATGCTAATTAAGTCTATGTCATCATTCACTGCTATACAAGCTACTTCTCCCATCTTACTTCTTAGACTTCTGGTATTAGCATACAAATATTTCAAAGTGTGTTTTTTGTTTGTATTTACATTCTGCTTTTCAGTTGACAGGGATAAATTGGAATCTTTTTAGTTCAAGTGAGTTTAATTATAATCACTTGGACTACTTTTCTTATTATTGTAACCTCTTTGTTGGGATGCCTTAACTCTACTGCTTCATTAGTATCCTTTGAAGATACCTCCCTCTGAACCATGGTGCTGCTGAGCGACTGTCAGCTTTCCCCTTTGTTCCAGTTTAAAAGCTGCTCTCTCTCATTTTTTAAGGTTAGTGCCAGCAGCCTGGTTCCACCCTGGTTAAAGTAGAGTCCATCCCTTCAGAAAACACTCCCCATTCCCCAAAATGTTCCCCAGTTCTTTACAAAACTGAATCCCTCTTCCTTGCACCATTCTCTCATCCATACATTGAGGCTCCAGAGCTCTGCCTGCCTCTAGGAACCCAGGCATAAAACAGAGAGCATTTCAGAGAATGCTATCCTGGAGGTTCTGGATTTCAGCTTTGTACCTAAGAGTCTAAATTTGGCTTCCAGAACCTCCCCCTCACATTTTCCTGTCGATGTTGCTCACATGTACCACGACAGCCGGCTCCTCCCAAGCACTGTCTAAAATCCTATCTAGGTGACACTTGAGGTCTGCCACCTTTGCACCAGGTCAGCATGTTACCAGGAAATCCTCATCCCCACCAGCCATCCAGCTGTCTACATTCCTAATAACCGAATCACCAACTACGTGGGCCAACCTAACCCTTCCCTCCTGGGCAGTAATGAGAGGACAATGCACCACCTAGACAGCAGGTCCTTGCTACAGGATAATTTCCTGCTGCATCAGGTTGATGTTCTCTGATCATGAGACATTCCTCCTCCAAGGCAGCACCAGGGCTGCCAGACTGGAGTTGGGACTTGGTTACTATGTCCCTGAAGGTCTCATCTATATACCTCTGTCTGCCTCAGCTCCTCCAGGTCTTCTACTCTAGCCTCCAGAGATTGGGCTTGTTCTCTGAAAGACAAGAGCTCTTTGCATCAGATGCACATGTACAACTTCTCATTGGTGGATAAAAAATCATACATGTGACACTCGATACAAAAGACTGGGAGGCCCCCCTCTTGCTGCTGGACTGCAATCTTCATCTTAAATTTGTTCAATTCCTAGTTAAATTTTAGGTTGCTATGGGAGTAGGAATGCATACAATTAGGGTCCTTTAAATGTTTTCGTGTATTCACTATATACCTGGTAGTGACCTACAAGGGAATGATCAAACTCTTGATAAAAGGTGTGGGGAATTTCTGAGTTTAAGTTAAAAGGCTGATTTTTTTTTTTTTTTTTTTTAAGTGTGAAAGTGACACATGCCTATAAATTAAAGGATGAGCTAGGGATGGGTGGGAGGGTTGGGAAATACAATCACAAACTTTTGTTTGTTGCCTGCCTTTCTGACTGCCTATTTAAAACAAAGCACACAAACACACTAAATATACCCCAATAGTTTACTTCTCCCCAATACTTTTAATTTTTTAAAATTTCTCCAAGCAGTACTTACTGATTCTTGCCAGCCAGCAGCAAGGTGATCCTCTGTTCTCAGTGCTACCACTGGTTGTGGGTTACATAGCTCTTCCCTTGTAATATATCTTGTACTTCTAACGTAAATTAGTAAAAAACAATATCTTTGGAGATTTAGACTACAGTTAGTTGTCCTGAGTGACTCATTGCTGTTCTGACTAACAAATGTTGATACCTAATAAAATCAATCACACTACCTGAACACCTTTCCAAGGTGAGTGAGTGAACTTTTTTCAACTTTTTTACTTAGGTATACACTGCTCCTAGCTTATTTCTATCTTCTGGCTACCATTTTTAATACAACACAAACTTCTGTTTGTTGCCTGCCTTTTTGACTACCTATTTAAAACAGCTTAGTTCTATGCATTTATAACTGTCATCTGCCTTTTTCTATAGGTGTTTCACTGCAATATCTGTGGAGAATATCTTGGAGAAGAGACGGCTGAGGGGGGATATGATAGAGGTGTTTGAAATCATGAGAGATCTAGAATGGGTTAATGTGAATCAGTTATTTACTCTTTCGGATAACAGAAAGACTAGGGGGCACTCCTTGAAGTTAGCATGTGGCAAATTTAAAACTAATCGAGAAAGTTCTTTCACTCAACGCACAATTAAACTCTGGAATTTGTTGCCAGGGGATGTGGTTAGTGCAGTTAGTGTAGCTGGCTTTAAAAAAGGATTGGATAAGTTCTTGGAGGAGAAGTCCATTACCTGCTATTAAGTTGACTTAGAAAATAGCCACTGCTATTATTAGCTACAGTAGCACGGGATAGACTTAGTTTTTGGGTACTTGCCAGGTTCTTATGGCCTGGATTGGCCACTGTTAGTAACGGGGTGTTGGGCTTGATGGACCCTTGGTCTGACCCAGTATGACATGTTCTTATGTATATTCTGTATGCCTGAAAACTGTTAAATAAAAAGTTTTTTTAAAAATCTGTACTGGGATCCGGAGCAATACAGCGGATAGACTTTGAGGCTCCCCCAGTGCTCCATTATTATTTGTAAACATTTGTAAACATTCCTCTAAATGGGGAAGAGGAAAGGGAGGAGCTGTACTTTTCCACTGGATTCAGAGTCATTACTTGACTCAATGGATTGCTTTGTCCAGCAGGAGTTACTGTTATCTACTTCTTTGGAGGGGCAGCTGCTGGAATCTACAACAAGATCAGGAGACCTGTGAGCCTCTCTACCCGAGGAAGTAACATTGATCTCTGAAGAATGAAGGATCCCATTGGTTCCAACTGCAGCTGCGATGATGTGCTAAAACCAAGAAATAACCACCAATAGCTAATAAAGTGGGAAAATGTAAGAAACATTTATAAACATACTCTGATCAAAGCTCTCTTTTACAATATTGTGACAAGCATTTCCACTGTATGTGTTATGCCTTTTTCTAACAAAGCGTCTGTTTTTGTGGATTGCATTAAAGGTCACTATCATGTTCTGTCTTTTCACCATGTTTTTCAAGACCCTCCTTTGATCTCATATACTAGTGGGACTAACATTAGACACTATGTGGCTCAGGCTGCTCTTCCTGAGCCTGACAATACATCATTGGCAAATCTGAATTTGGGACACTACCCCTGTGGACACAGATTTATGTATATCATTTTCCAGTGACACTTGGACACATCCTACTTCATGTTTTGTCATTCGTTTGACATTTCATACTACCTGTGAATCTTGTAATGTCATTTATGTTATTCAATGTCCCTGTCCTTTTGATTATGTTGGGCAAACTAAGCACTTAATTCAAATCCGTATCCATGAACATAGGAGCTGCCTCAAAACCAAGAGATTGCAGGCACCTATTGTGTCTCATTGCATCTCTTACAATCATGTTTTTGAAGTTCTATGGTGGGGGATTATTGATGTGATTCATCCCTCTAAATATGGTGGTGACATTTCATTTTTACTCCGTCAAAAAGAACAATGCTGGATTTTTCTTTTAAACATCATTTTTCCTAATGGTTTAAATGAAGAAATTGATTGGTACTCTCTCATATGATGTTAAACATAGAAACATTGAAATGATGGCAGAAAAGGACCAAATGATCCACTCAGTCTGCCCAGCAAGTTTATGCCAGTATCTGCTGCATTGTGCAGGTTACCCCCATGCTTATCAGTTTCCCAGACGAAAAAAGTCAGGACCCTCGGATGCTGTCCAAATCCAATTTTCCCTAACCCCTGCTGTGGAAGTAGAGAGCAATGATGTGCTTAATGATTAAGGGTAGTAAAAGCTGCTTCAGCAAGTTACCCCCATGTTTATTTGTTCCCCAAACCATAAACGTTGCAGCCCTCATTGGTTGGTGTCTGAATTCATTTCCCCTCTTCCCACTGCCGTTGAAGCTGAAAGCAATGATGGAGTTACATTAAGCCTGGAATCTGTTGTTATTTGTTAAGGGTAGCAACTGCCACACCAGTTACGCCTATGCATTCTTTTATTTAATTCCATCTTTTAGCCTTTAGGGATCCACAGTGTTTATCCCATCAGTGAAGTTTCTGCGGTGTCCACCCCGACTCCTCCTCTTCCGGTGTTGATGCCACCCCGATCTAGGTATTGCACGTGAAAAGGGACTTTTCACGTGCGATACACTTACAAAAGGACCCCCCTTATGAGCTATTGGTGGTTACTTTTTGGTGGTTACGGTGGTACCGCCATTACTGGGTTCTTATTTTTCTAAGTGTAACATACCTCTAGGAACTAGGGCAGAGAAATGTTGAATCATCATTGTGACATGAAAAGACTGACAATAGAGTGCTGTCTCTTTAAGAGCTGGGGGGGGGAAAGGAGATTCAAAATTGGATTGTCTGAGCATGTGCAAACAGATCACTGCTCAGCTTGAACAGAGTTCCTGCCCTGCTCTGAATTAATAAATATTATCTGTACTGATTAAGGTGAGCAGCCCTCTATAATTGTATTCATGTGTAATGTATTTATGTTAGTTAACATTGTTTTGAGATGTATTGAAGTTGTTTTTACTTTACCTAAAGAGATTTATAAAAATTGGATTGTCTGAGCATGTGCAAACAGATCACTGCTCAGCTTGAACAGAGTTCCTGCCCTGCTCTGAATTAATAAATATTATCTGTACTGATTAAGGTTCTCTTTTCTGGAACCCTGCTGTGGACGACTTGGGAGTAATTGAACTGTGCCCTGTCAGGATTTGAAGCTCTTCTTTTGGATAGAGGCTGCTGTATTGTGGATTTGGCAGTTGAAGCAAAGAGCAGTACTGACGCCCTCTTCAGCTCTAAATTCAAATGGACACACAGTAGGATACAATCTGGGACTTTGCTTGTTCAGAGACTGCTTAAGGTCGGGTGCTATATCACATGCTGATTCTGGTTGAAATACTTAACATGAGTTATGACAAAGTTGAGTTTTCTCTTGTACTATATACATGTGTTTATATGATAAATGCAGATGCTTAGGAAGTGAACAGATTTATTTCAGTCATTCATTCCAGTAAAGATAAAACTGTTACTCACTAAAGAGCGTGTGGATTCATTTCTGATACTGGGTTGGGAATCAAAGTGCAGGTTTCAGACACAAGGAGTCATAAAGAAAATTGAACTTCAAGGGTTACAACAAATTCTGGCGCATCAACGTGGGGCAGTGTTTTTTTTTTTTTTCTTCTCTCTGTCTGACCTGCTACTGAGCGACCCAGCATCATTAGTGAAGTGAGCACAGTATTCTCTTTGTTTCTTTCTCATACAAAATGGAGTATTGCAAGTACTATGATTGTATTCCTGATAGATCTGTTATTCTGAGTTCTGTAAATCCTGAAATATCTTTAGCAAGTGTAGAAGATGCATTAAGCCCAGCGGGTGTAGTTACAAAATTGAAACGTTTAAGAGCTGAGTCATCTGATCAAGTTTTGTGTGAGTTTGAAGAACCGCTTTCTATAATTATTTTAGAAAGAATGAGCTTAAAAGGGGAACTGGACAGTCAGTGGATAATTTTACCTGTCTTAGATGAGACAGTATCAGAACAGAATGTTGAGTCAATGTCCCCTGAAGCATGCACTGACCCACTAGTGAGTGACATACTTTTAGATATGACAGATCGACTTCAAGAAGAATTAGCATATATAGCTGACAGTCATAAAATCAATATTCAAGATCTGAGGAAAAGAACATCTGCTCTCATGATTGAGAGTTTGGGGTCACAAGAAAAAGAAACACGAGATATGGATCAATCACCCCAGAGTATATTGCAGACTCCAGTTAAAAGCCAAAAAAAAGTTCCCAAGTGGCGGGATGCTATGCTGACCCAACATTCTGTGGCAGTCAATTCTTCTCAATATTCCATTCCACCAATTTCTATTCCTGCGGATGTTTCAAAGGTTATAGTGGAGCATGTGATCAAAACTCCTAAGGAAAAGGGTGCAGAGTTGAATCATACGTACTACAAAATTAAAGTTTTCTCTGGAAATGTCCCTAAACCTAGTAATGAAGGAGACTATGAAACTTGGCATATTCAAATTAAGCAATTACTGCAGGATCCAGATCTCACCGCAGGTGCAAAAAAAAGGAAATTAATTGAAAGTCTCCTTCCTCCAGCTTTAAATATTGTCTCTTACATAGATAAAAGCACCACAGCAGAGCAGTGTTTAGAGGAACTGGAGAAGGCATATGGCAGTGTAACTAATGGAGAGGAATTATTTTTTCAATTTATTGAAACTTTCCAGAATGGCAAAGAAAAATCTTCAGACTATTTGAGAAGGCTTCAGGTCCTGTTACAGAAAGTCGTGGAGCGGGGAATTTTCTTTGGGCTCGCCCCAGACAGGCAGTTACTACAACAGTTTGTACGTGGGTGCTGGGAGGAGACCCTGATTACCCGACTGCAATTGAGGGACTTATTAGAGAGCCAGTCGAAGAAACTGCCACAGTACTCGGAGCTGCTATTTAAAATTAGAACGATTGAGGAAGAAAGAAACATGAAAGAATCTAGGAGGATACGTCAATTGGGAGTTACCCAGATTAAACCTGTAAGCAGGACTTACCTAGCAAATGACATAAGCATTGCTCAACATATGACACCAGAGGCAAGTGAGTTTAAGGTGGGATCTGAGTTGGGAACATTTTCAGGAGAAGATAATGTTTTGCTCGCCCCATTGATCACTCATTGTAGAGCTGCCAATTCAGAAATAGTAAATAGCCCTGCTGCAAACAGCATGATGCGAAGAAACTCTTGGGTAGAGAAGATGCCTCAAAAAGGGAGGCATCATCCCAAGATACTTTCATTTTGCTATAACTGTGGAGAGAATGGACACATGATGGGAGAATGCATCAATCCTGTAAATGCTGCTCTAGTCCAACAGAAATTGCGGGAAAAATTTGAAAAAAAAAAAAATACCCAGCATTAGGCAGGTTTCAAATACTCCTTTAAACTAAAAAGGTGCTTTTGCGAGGGGCAGACAAAGGCACCAAATGCAATTCAGATAAGTCCCAAAAGAAAAATATCCAGTGATCATATCCCACCATGTCCTCTACCAGATGATGTTTTGAAACGCCTCGTGGGAAAGGTTTGTTCTGCAACCGCTTATTTGGATGGTGTGCAGTGCCCTTGCTTAGTGGACACTGGCTCTCAAGTGACGTGCATAACACAAACCTTCTATGAAGACTATTTATCACATCGGAAGCTATACCCGCTAGAAGACTTACTTTGTGTTACGGGTGCAGGAGGTCAACCTGTTCCTTATCTGGGGTATATTGAAGTTGAAGTACAGTTTCCCAAGGAGGCCTGTGGAAGTGGGAACAAATATTCTGTCCTTGCTCTAGTCTGTCCCGATCAAAAGAACAAACCCCTGCCTTTAATAGTGGGAACGAATATTCTCAGACATCTAATACATGACTGTAAAGAACTGGCTGGCCCAAATTACCTTAAGGAGTTAGCCATGGACAAAAATTGGGTAACTACATATCAGACCTATGTTTCTCATCAAAGTTCCAATCAAAGAGTTACTAGGCCAATGATGGCTAGATTGACCAGCACCAGACCAATAGTGTTCGAAAGGGATGAAGCGAAGGAAGTGGAATGCATTCTGAGAATGCCCAGACATGGTCAGAGTTTGTCCATATTGCTTGAGGCTTCAGAAAATTATCCTCTACCCGGAGGCTTATTAATACAACCTCAACTCATCCGAACTGGCAGTAAGTCGCACACAAAGGCTAGGGTGCTAATGAAGAATATATCGGATTGTAGCATCAGTTTGCCTCCTAGAAGGACACTGGGTGTAGGTGAGCCAGTCGATATAGTGAGGACCATGAACGTTACAGGCTCGACCTATAAGGATGGTGCTAAACTAGAATCTATTGGAGAGGGTAACATGGAGTCTGAGAAGGTGTCGCTAGACTTCGGAGATTCTCCAATATCTGAAGAGTTTAAACAGCATATAGAAAAGAGAATTAATCAAGAGGCAAAAGGAGCATTTTCCTGTCATGACCTTGATATTGGATGTATTCCAGGAATAATGCATAAAATCACCCTGTTGGATCCAACTCCATTTAAAGAGCGCACACGTCATGTATCCCCAGCTGACTTTGAGGATCTCAGGCAGCACCTGAAGGAGCTATTAGCCACAGGAGTGATTGAGGAGTCTGATAGTCCTTATGCTTCACCTGTGGTATTGGTTAGAAAGAAGAATGGTACCTTGAGGATGGTTGTTGATTATCGTAAATTGAACAACATAACCAGAAAAGACTCCTATCCATTGCCTCGAATTGAGGAGACATTCACTCTCCTATCAGGTAGCAAGTGGTTCTCAGTACTAGATCTCAAGAGTGGGTACTATCAGATTGAGGTAGAAGAAATGGATAGGCCTAAAACTGCATTCACCATGCCCTTTGGAAACTGGCAATTTAAGAGAATGGCTCAAGGACTGACAAATGCTCCAGCAAGTTTTCAAAGAATGATAGAGAAAGTAATGACTGATATTAATCTACATGAAGTTGTGGCCTTCTTGGATGATCTTATAATATTCTCGGACACACTGGAAGAGCATGAGGACCGATTGATGAGGGTGTTACAACGACTGTTGAAATGCGGATTGAAGCTCTCTCCATCTAAATGTAAATTCTTTCAGAAGTCAGTGAAATATTTGGGTCATCATATCTCAGAGAAGGGGGTGCTCCCCGATGAAGAGAAAATTTCAGCCATTACTAAGTGGCCACAACCTAAAAACATTAGAGAGCTGCGATCTTTTCTAGGATTTGCGGGCTATTACCGAAGATTCGTGAATCAATACTCACGCTTGGTGAAGCCGCTCAGTAATCTGTTGGTGGGACTAACAAACAGTCGAAAGGATAGGAAAGAAGCCCGGATTCAAAGTCAGCAGCTATTGGGTACGCGGTGGACCTCAGAATGTCAGAAAGCATTCGAAATTATAAAGGAAAAACTCACGGTTGCCCCTGTGTTGGCTTTCGCAAATTGGAAGCTACCTTATGTATTACACACTGATGCCAGCACTACAGGGCTAGGCGCTGCACTTTACCAAATTCAAGAAGGAAAACTGCGAGTGATTTCATATGCCAGTCGTGGGCTCACTAAAAGTGAACGGAATTACCCTATCCACAAATTGGAATTTTTAGCCCTTAAATGGGCAGTTTGTGAAAAATTTCATGAATATCTATATGGTGCAGAGTTTAAAGTAGTGACAGATAATAACCCTCTGACGTACGTCCTGACGACTGCTAAACTGGATGCCACAGGTCATCGATGGTTAGCATCCCTCTCCCTGTACAACTTTGACATCGGATACAAATCTGGTAAAGCCAATATAGATGCTGACGGGTTGTCTAGGAGACCACATGATCCTGAAGAAGATGATGAAGAATTTTTGAAATATGAGGAGAGGGTTGCCAAGATGCTATCTCGTGTGAAGACAGATCAAGAAGGAATGGACACTCTATCTAAGGTAATATGTAAGGCGGCATTCCAGAAGCATGATGTCTCTATTTTGACACATATTTCAGAAGATTCGGGAGACTACGACACTCCCATTACACCTCATTCTACTTCCAAGTTTGAGTGCAGCCCTGGTGCCTTGGTGGAAATCTTACCTGCAGGAGGAGATGCTGTTCCAGATGATTTTGATGACCCGGACCTGTGGCCTGGACAACCCACCCTACCTGGGTTTACCTTGGGTGACTGGAGAGTGTTCCAGAGGGAAGACCCATGTTTATCCCAAGTCATAATGATGCTGGAGAGAGGTGAGAAATTTGAAGATCGAGACAGGAATCGGGAGCATCCAGAATTGCGATTATTCTTCAGAGAATGGCAAAAACTATGTCTTCAAGAGGGAGTACTTTTCAGAAAAGTGATGAGGAGTGGAGGACCACACCAACAACTTGTGATTCCAAGAAAATATCGTCAGAGAGCTCTGGAGGGGGTACATGATGAAACTGGCCATCTGGGTTGTGAACGAACCTTGGACTTAGCACGTGCACGTTTTTATTGGCCGAGAATGGCACATGGGGTAGAGCAATGGGTGAAGACATGCGAAAGATGTGTGCGGAGAAAAGCTAGAGCAGAAAAAGCAGCCCCCTTGGTAAATATAAAAGCTTACGCCCCCATGGAGCTAGTTTGCATTGACTTCCTTACCTTAGAGCCTGACGACAAGGATACACGAAATGTTTTGGTAGTCACGGATCACTTTACTAAGTATGCTCAGGCATATCCCACTAGAGATCAGACTGCAAGAACTGTTGCTGTTACCCTGTGGGAGAATTTCATCTGCCACTATGGATTTCCAAAACGAATCCATAGTGACCAAGGAGCCAATTTTGAATCTGAACTCATTTCAGAGCTATGTAGAATAGCAGGCACTAAATCCAGAACCACTCCATATCACCCTCGAGGAAATCCAGTAGAACGCTTCAATAGAACCTTAATAGAAATGTTGGGTACATTAGAGGATAAGCGTAAGGAACATTGGAGAAAATATGTTCGGCCACTAGTACATGCCTATAATTGTACTCGGAATGACAGTACTGGAATTTCTCCGTTTTTTCTCATGTTTGGAAGAGAACCTCGACTTCCAATAGACTTATGCTTCGGCATCAGTCCAGTGGGTCATAACGCTAAAACTCATCACCAATATGTACGAGAGTTACGTCAGAGGTTGAAGTATGCATATGAGCTGGCTACTCAGGAAGCTGAGAAACATCAACTAGCCAACAAACGCAGATGGGATGCGAAAGTAATGCCATCCTCAGTGGAAGAGGGTGATAGAGTATTGGTCAAGAATGTGAAGTTGAGGGGCAAGCACAAATTGGCTGATCGGTGGGAGTCTTCAGTGTATATTGTGGTAAAACAAATTGAAGGTATACCAGTCTATGTGGTGAAGCCAGAAACAGGGGATGGACCCGAAAGGACGTTACACAGGGATCTACTGCGCCCCTGTGGATTTATTTCTGGAAGAGAAGAGGCTGATATTCACTGTGAACCATTCAATAGTACCAAGCAATTGAGGAAAAAGCAGAAGGAGGACGCTGAGGATAGTATGGATGGCTCTATTATGGAGAGCGGAAGTTCAGATCCAGCTGAACTGGAAGAGAGTCCAATTACTGGTGAAATTCAGTCAAATGGAACATTAAATCCTAATGCGGAGGAGTTTCATCCAGAGTCATGGGAAGAGGATCCTGTGGAAGTTAGTATACCAGTAAATCATAACAATTCATGCGATTTGAACAGCTCAGTCAATGAAGAACAGCGTGCATCCTCCTTGGGGAAGAAGAAAACTCTTGATGAATCAATGACCAAAATAGGACTTCTACCGTTACCTCAAAGATCGCAGAGACCAAGGAGACTGCCTAGTAGATTCGATGACTTTGAAGTGCAATTGCCCAAGGGGTTGCACAGCCACAACATATTGAGACAGTCATATTCAAGGAATCCATTAGAGGCGTGTATATCCATGCAGCAACTAAGTAGTATGATGCAAGAGATATTGAGCAAACAAACAGAGTTAATATATAAGCTGTGGACATAAATACCTGCCGGGGACGTCAGGTTTTAGGAGGGGACCATGTAACATACCTCTAGGAACTAGGGCAGAGAAATGTTGAATCATCATTGTGACATGAAAAGACTGACAATAGAGTGCTGTCTCTTTAAGAGCTGGGGGGGGGAAAGGAGATTCAAAATTGGATTGTCTGAGCATGTGCAAACAGATCACTGCTCAGCTTGAACAGAGTTCCTGCCCTGCTCTGAATTAATAAATATTATCTGTACTGATTAAGGTGAGCAGCCCTCTATAATTGTATTCATGTGTAATGTATTTATGTTAGTTAACATTGTTTTGAGATGTATTGAAGTTGTTTTTACTTTACCTAAAGAGATTTATAAAAATTGGATTGTCTGAGCATGTGCAAACAGATCACTGCTCAGCTTGAACAGAGTTCCTGCCCTGCTCTGAATTAATAAATATTATCTGTACTGATTAAGGTTCTCTTTTCTGGAACCCTGCTGTGGACGACTTGGGAGTAATTGAACTGTGCCCTGTCAGGATTTGAAGCTCTTCTTTTGGATAGAGGCTGCTGTATTGTGGATTTGGCAGTTGAAGCAAAGAGCAGTACTGACGCCCTCTTCAGCTCTAAATTCAAAATGGACACACAGTAGGATACAATCTGGGACTTTGCTTGTTCAGAGACTGCTTAAGGTCGGGTGCTATATCACATGCTGATTCTGGTTGAAATACTTAACATGAGTTATGACAAAGTTGAGTTTTCTCTTGTACTATATACATGTGTTTATATGATAAATGCAGATGCTTAGGAAGTGAACAGATTTATTTCAGTCATTCATTCCAGTAAAGATAAAACTGTTACTCACTAAAGAGCGTGTGGATTCATTTCTGATACTGGGTTGGGAATCAAAGTGCAGGTTTCAGACACAAGGAGTCATAAAGAAAATTGAACTTCAAGGGTTACATAAGTTTGTGATGATGTGCTGCCACAGTCATGCTGTGATAATGCAGCAGAAAGAGCCCCAGTTATTTCAAGGTTCTAGCAGTGTCAACAGAGTTAAGAGCTATTATGAAGCTTTTTAACCCTGATGAGGAAGTTAATTGTGATGGGAGCAGTGATTTGACCTGAGATGATGGAACTTCACTCTTGAGAAACCTAAAGTTGTCTCTTTGGAGTTAAAATGGATTGCAGTTGAAGGTTTGGGTAAGATGTTGGCCTGACATATTTCTCATTTATCTCAACAAATGTCTTCCTTGTCAGTCTCAGCTCGGGAATACTCCATTTCAATTAATATTAGAAAAAACTGAGGAGCTGGAAGCTAAAATTGGGAAATTACAATATGAAGAGTTCTCTCCTGAGAAATAATACATATTTGCATAACAATTGAAGAAGTTTGCAAATATTAATATTAAAATTTGAGAATAATTAATTTTCCAAAGTCCGAAAATGTTTTGGCAACAAATATTTAAGAAATATCTGCTTGATATCTTAAGGGTTAAATCAAAAGCTTTGCCTCCACTGGCTAGAGTGGTTTATTTGTCCTTGCCAAAAAGAGATCTTTGGGGAAAATCTGGAACACTCTTCTCTGTGAATATTAATATGGATCTTTCAGCTTTTTTAGAGACTTCTGATATCTCTCCAGTTACTTCGGCAACCTTAATAATCAGCTTCTTGCTAAAACCAGACCATGATTGAATTTTGAGACTTTCTTTTAAGCATAGCAATTATTTTTGAATTGTGAAGTCAGGATCTTTCCTAATGTGGCAAAAGCTACTCAAAAGTGTAGGAGACAATTTTTGTTACTTCATCCTAGTTTTACAATTAACGGGTAGATTTTAAAAAAGGTGCACACGGGGAAAACGGAGGTTGCATGTGTGGCCGAGCCTTGTGCGCACCACGCACATTTTAGAAGGGGCCCAGCCGCACGCGTAACTCCCGTTACGTGCAGAAGTGCCAGGCTGAAGGAAAGGGGGGGCAGCTAGAGGCAGCCGGTACAGCGGCCATTTGCCACTGTAGCAAGGAAGGGACTGAGCGCGCACGCAAGTTGCTACTGCTCCAACGTTGCATGGCATTTTTGAACAGCCATGTTTTCAAGTCATTTTTAAATTTGTCCTTATGTTCATTAACACCAAGTGCTTTGCCCAACTTGTCCAGAAATCTGGAGTAAGAGAGGTCTTCGGTGGAGATGAGTGTTTTGGAAGGTTCTGGTAGTGAGTCGGAGGGTATTTCCATTGAACCCTCTTCAGAGCTCAGAGATGAGGGAAACTAACCCAGAATACTAATAAAGGTGACTGAGGACACCTGTCTTCTGCTGCAATGGAGAACTAAGTGCTTCGCTGGGGTTCTGATGGCATATCCCTATGCATTGGGGATACTAGGACTCCTTCTTGAGGTAGTAAATCAGATATTCTGGAAAGGAGAGGTTGAAAAGTACCTTCCTTAGCTGCTTCAGAAGAAAAGAAATCCTTCATCAGCTCTGCCACATGGTCTAAAGTCCAACATGCCCTCTGTCCTGGTGTGAGTGGTGGAGCATCCACTTCTATTTATTTATTTAAAAAAATAAATAAATAAACATATGCCACCATGCTGCAAGTTCAAACCTTGCAGCAATGATAATTTGTAATATCAGATGCTGAACTCTCTCATCCAACTCTGCTACATCCATCAAAATCAATAGGAGTCTAGAGTTCTTTGTGAATCTACAGCCCATGATCTCATGTATTAGATCAGTAACCATGTCCCAGTATCTACTCAACTTTGGGCATTCCCACCATATGTGATAAAAATGTCCCTTCTCCCTACACCCACACCAGCAGAGATCCAAGACATCAGGGAACATTTTTTTCCAATTTGGCTGAGGTCAAATACCATCTGTAAAGGATCTTATAACCATTCTCTATAATTTTTGATGAGACTAACTCTTCGCCATAAATTGAAAGCACAAATCCTAAGCTGCTTCTTCCATTTGAGCTCCAAAATCATGCTTCGAGACTAAAAATGCTTAGTTTATAATGCAATTCTCCAGTTAATAATGTATACATTTTTATATAATCTTGCTTATAATCATCTATTCTCACACAATACACCTCGAACATCACTTTATTCTGTTGTAGGACTTCTACAATTCCCCTGGGCCTCATACATTTGGAGGAATCTGTAAATCAGTGATAAATTGATGCAAGATGCTTACATACCAACTCCTTTTTGGGGTATGCCTTACTCATGAGGGGGAGGGGAGGGGGACGAAAAGGATTAAATAAACAGGGATTTCCTAGTATCTAGACAGATGGATTCAGGACCAGTGGGTTATGCACCTCTACCAGCAGACTGAGATGGAGCAAACTGACATCACAGTATATATACTCCTGCAGTGGCATCAGCCTGCCAGTATTCTCTATCTCCAGCAGATAGTGGTCATACATTTTTCTACTGGGGACTGCTTTAAAATTTAGAGGAGAATTAATTGGAGATTTGAGGTACCCTGCTTTCCTGCAGTGATACCTAATGGTCCCTCCCCCAGTTGAGAATTCCTGAGGTGATGTTTGATGTCCCTCAGATGAGTGCTTTGGTTCGGTAGCTGGTTCTTCAGCCAGTGTGGACCTAGCTGAATTAAGCAGCTGAAGGGCAGCAATGATGGTATATGCCTTCCCCTACTGCAGCCGGAGACCATTTTTGTACTCTGCTGGGAAGGCTTAGCTCAGGTAAGTTATAAAAAAAAAAGAAAAAAAAAAAAGTCAGCGTGAGTAGAGCGGTTGTTGTAGGACTTCCTCTGATCTTCGAGCTTAGCACGCTGTTCCAACATTTGTTTCGCTCCCATGGGAGTTAAGGGAATTGGGCAGCCTGGCGGGTTGAGCAGCAGGTGTGGGCTAGGCCTCGCAATTAGGCTTCTTTCTGGGCACCGATTGGTAGGCCGCAGCAGCATTTTCACATACTTTTTTCTGCATGTTCGGATGCCCTCTACAGGACCGTCAGTGTGTGCAAGTGCGTCTGGCTGTGTGTCCAAATTGTGTGCCCAGTTTCTTTAGGGCACACTGCCTGTGCGCACATTCTGGCACATATTGGTTGTGTGCCCAGGTCTGGCACAGTGATAGTGCACTTGGTTTTGCAGCTCATAGACCTGGGTCGCCTAAATTTTGTGCAATTAAAACTTTTCAGTGTGAACTCGGCTGGACACACATCTTCAGTCGCCTGTTAAGTGTACTAATGCACTAATGGCACTAATGGCTAAGAAACCTAAGTGCCTTTCCCTTTATGCTGGCTGTCATTTTCGGGCATCTCAGTCGAGTGTTGCTTACAGGCTCAGGGAGAATTATCTTCCTCTAATTTTACTAAACCTGGCTCTTCCCAGCCTGATGATTGCCTGGTTAAGGAAATGCCAGGAGGCACACTTGACCTTGGAACTTCCTTGACTTGTTCCTCAGCAGGGGACAGCAGCTCAGTGGGCTCCACACAAGTGCCTTCTGGTTTTGGCATGGATCCTTCTGCCTTTTCTTAGGTAGAAGTTTTTCAAGGATTGCAATCCTTTCTTCAGGCACAGTCCTCAGCCCTGTCCGATCCAGTCAGGTCATATCCTCAGGTGGTAGCCTCTCCAGCTTCTGGTACTACATTTAAGCATCGAAGTACACCTCGATTAGCTGCAGGTGTTCCTGACAGAAATCCAAATGGCACTGATGAAGCAGATCCTGACTCTCTGGAAGATGGGGAAATTCCTCCGGGACTGGAACCATATTTATTTATTTATTTGTTTATTTTTGGGTTTTTTATACCGATTTTCTTGCATAAAATGCATATCCTTCCAGCTTTCTTAATGTGTGGAATACATCTGGACTGCACGTCTAGGATTGTATTTTTAATCCATGACCATGCCTGTTGAACACGTTTAACCTTTGCAGCTGCACCTTTCAGTTTTTTTCTAACTATTTTCCTCATTTTATCAAAGTTTCCCTTTTGAAAGTTTAGTGTTAGAGCTGTAGATTTACTTATCGTTGCCCTTCCAGTTATTAGTTTACATTTGATCATGTTATGATCACTGTGTTTCACTAAGAATTAAATCTAAAATGGCTCCCTCTCTCATTGTTCCTGAACCAATTGCTCCATGAGCAGTCATTTATTACATCCATGAACTTTATGTGTCTAGCAAGTGCTCATGTTACATTTACCCAGTCAATATTGGGGTAATTGAAATCTAAAATTCAATGTCTATTTATACACAGAACAATGACATAAGTAACTTTATAAAAAATACGTTGTATCACAAATATTTATTCTTTATATCACTGGTGCTATAGACTTTTCATAATAATATTTCAACACAATTTGTCTATGAGTTTGGGACCTTCATAACACCCACGGTGTTGAGATTCGGGTATTTTAGTACGCCCTTTGGCCTCAGACCAACCCCAGATGGATCCAGGGCCGAACCGAGGGTTGACGGCGTGTTCCACCATGGCTAACGGTCTTACCCTCTGCCAGGCCGGCAAGCTCCCATGGCCAACAACAGATGATGTTGGAAAGTGAATGGTCCTCCGACCATTCCAAGCCCTTTCGGACCTGCTGCATGGAACAGCATGGAGCAGCAGGCCTGGCCTGAGGTCGAGGGCAGACTGGCCTTGACACGAAGACATGACAGCAGGATCGATGCAATGGCATCGTGGATGAAGACATGACACCAGGATTGATGCAACGGCATCACGGACGAAGACTTGACACCAACGCTGATGCGAAGACATCACGGACCAGTGGTCAATGCGACGGCATCCCGGACCAGTGGTCGATGCGACGGCATCAGGAACAAGACATGATACCAAGAGTGATGCAACGGCATCCAGGACGAGACGAGGAACTGACAAAGTCCAGATGAGACGAGAAGCTGGGCGGAAGGACATTGGCACTGTCTCTCAGGATGCCCTTCTCAGCCCACCCACAGGATTGAGACGCGGACCACCCTGTCCCACTGCGCCCTGAACAGCCCGAGGAGGCTGGTCACGGACCACGCTGGGAGCAGGACAAATGCAGGGAAGGATCCAGTCGAAGCAGAACTCAACGACGGAGCCAATGTCGTCCGAAGCTCCACCAACGGCTGGCAGGACATGACGGCTCAGGAGCACAGGACACACGTCCACCTGTAGGCTAGTCCACGCTCGGGCAAGACATCATCTGAGGGACCCCCGGCCTAACAGGTACCAGAAGGCTCAAGGGCACTGAAGACGAAGACACAGGGGCAGGACATCAAGGAACCTGGAACTTCAGGAAACAGAGGATCAAAGCGAGACACCAGGACACCTGGACGGGGACCTCAGGCACGAACATGACTTGGCATGACGAGACAAAACAACAAGAACTCCATGGAGAAGATGAAGAAGACCTGACGGAGCTCTGGCAGGCAGGAGCCTCCAGAGTGAAGCAACTCCGATGCAAGGCGAAGACTGAATGACGAAGCAGCCCTTTTATAGGGCTGGGCAGGAAGTCCACTCCCTAGGTGGGGTCAGCACACTTCCTGTGCCTGGCCCTTTAAATCTTGCAGAGAGGTGCACGCTGGCGCTTAAGGAGTAGGAAGTAGGGCTGTGCAGGACCTTGGACAGCGGCCTGCACAGCGTCATCGCGTACAGAGGCAGGGCTGGCCTGGAAGGCAGGCCTCGAAGACGGCAGCAGCTCCAGCCGCTGCTGGAGGCCCCGGGGGTGGCTCCAGCCACCAGGTGAGAGCGGGGCTTGCGGCCTAGCACCACAAAGATGGCATCAGCGTCGGCGGCGGTCCTGGGCCGTGAAGAAGACAGGAAAATCCACGGCTCCGGCCGCTGTGAAGAGGATGAATCCGGGTGGCCTCCGGGCCGCAGGGGAGATCACAGTCCGTGGCTTTGGCCGCGTGGGCAGGCCGATGGCGGCGTCCTGCCGCGTCGGCTGAAGAGAAACAGCATGGGGTGAGACCCGCGGGCAGCGCGATTCATAACACGGTTTAACAAGCTTGAACTTGTGTTTACAACGTTACGGGTCCTTTTTAATCATTGGTCCACTAGTCCAGTTTCGCAAAAAGGTTTTTTTCGAATTTTCAACATTTTTCTTAAAAATATCAAAGAATTGTACTTCCCTTTATTATTTGAAATGGTACCATAGTCAAGAGTCCGACGCAAACGCGTTTCGCGAGCCGTTGCTTCAGGGACATCTCGTATTTTCCAAAATGGTCCACTTTATATATTTGAAATCATGATGAAGCTCTTTAAAATGAGCCACTGGACCATTTTGGAAATTGTACACCAGCACTGGAGAGGGGGAGACAGGGTGAAATGGTTGAAGCAATGTGAACAAAAATGGATTTACCAATTGCAGTCAGTCACCCCACACGGCCTCAACAAGGAAATCGAGTGGTTTCATTTTATGTGATTTCCCTGTCAAATCACGTGTCAAGTATCAGGTGAGATCAGTGAATCCGCTATAAATCAGACTCATTTTCGCCCTGTGATTTGCTTTCACGCTGAAACAGAAAATGTTGGCAGGTCCGGTAAGCAAGACTGATCGGTGTCTTTTTATTTTGCACAGGATGTGCACATTGTGAGTTTGTGAAAATGTGAGGCTTTAATGTTCACACAACTAAAAGAATTTTGACTTACAGAATTATCCAAAGGGACCCCTATTGAATTGAAAAATCATTCCACATCAGTATCTAGAGATTTCCCGCAGCAGCACCCTGTGAATTATCCGGAGGAGCGCCGGGCTAAGTGAATCAATACGAGACATCCCTAAAGCAGCGGCCCGTGAAACGCGTACGCGTCCTACTCTTGACTCTGGTACCATTCTATGCCATTCTATGTCTAACTCCTTGTTAACCTGTCATTAATTCCATATGTGTCGGTTTGCCTGCGTTTGCATCTCGTGAGAGTTCTCTTTCGCGCCTTTTTGCTCTTTAAATGGCTGTCACTGTTAAAGGGCGCTTGCGCTCCTGAGGCTATTTTGAGAGGTATGTAACCACTATGTTGTATTTTGTTTTGCAGCCTTAATGTTCCATTCCTCATAGATATTATTATATTGCAGATTATAATACGTCTTGGTCCCTCCCGATGCAGCCACCGCGAAACACGGGACCGTGTCGGGGGACTATTAAAAAAATTACCTCATGTCATCCTGAACGGAGTTGCCGTATTGAATGAATTGTGACTATTCGGATTTAAAATAAAATAACTTTAACCTTTGAATGGAACTCTATATTTTGTCCTGCACCAGTTTACCTGGGTAATTGAAGTCTCCCATTATTACTGCACTACCAATTTGGTTAGCTTCCCTAATTTCTCTTAACATTTCACTGTCCGTCTCACCATCTTGACCAGGTGGACGGTAGTATACCCCTATCACTATAGTCTTCCCCGACACACAATGGATTTCTACCCATAAAGATTCAATTTTGTATTTAGTCTCATGCAGGATGTTTATCCTGTTGGACTCTATGCCATCCCGGACATAAAGCGCCACACCTCCTCCCGGGTGCTCCTCTCTGTCATTGCGATATAATTTGTACCCCGGTATAGCACTGTCCCATTGGTTGTCCTCTTTCCACCATGTCTCTGAGATGCCAATTAAGTCTATGTCATCATTCACTGCTATACATTCTAATTCTCCCATCTTACTTCTTAGACTTCTGGCATTAGCATACAAACATTTCAAAGTTTGTTTTTTGTTTGTATTTTCATTCTGCTTTTTAATTGATAGGGATAAGTTAGACTTTTTTTTTAGCTCAGGTGAGTTTTTAGTTACAGGCACTTGGACTATTTTTCTAATTATTGGAACCTCACTGTCGGGATGCCCTAATTCTAATGCATCATTAGTATCCTTTGAAGATACCTCTCTCCGAACCATGCGCTGCTGAGCGACTGTCAGCTTTCCCCTTTGTTCTAGTTTAAAAGCTGCTCTCTCTCCTTTTTAAAAGGTTAGCGCCAGCAGTCTGGTTCCACCCTGGTTAAGGTGGAGCCCATCCCTTTGGAAAAGACTCCCCCTTCCCCAAAAGGTTCCCCAGTTCCTAACAAAACTGAATCCCTCTTCCTTGCACCATCATCTCATCCACGCATTGAGACTCCGGAGCTCTGCCTGCCTCTGGTGACCTGCGCGTGGAACAGGGAGCATTTCAGAGAATGCTACCCTGGAGGTTCTGGATTTAAGCTTTCTACCTAAGAGCCTAAATTTGGCTTCCAGAACCTTCCTCCCACATTTTCCTATGTCGTTGGTGCCCACATGTACCACGACAGCCGGCTCCTCCCCAGCACTGTCTAAAATTCTATCTAGGTGATGCGTGAGGTCCGCCACCTTCGCACCAGGTAGGCATGTTACCAGAAGAAGAAGCAACAGGAATTACCAGAACACGGAATGAAACCACCCCAGAACAAGATCACAATATGCGGCCAACAATTATCCCCCACAAGGAGGACAGAAGGACTGGACATGAACAAACAGTCTTGAAAAAAAGGCTTAATTACATACCAACCCAAAAACATGACCCTTTCCAATTCCGGTGCGATTTAATAAATTCATCAGACAGCTACAATGAAACATTTTTCTATCACGCAGTCCCTTTGACTCTCCATCGACAACTGAGTCATTGGTTAAATTAAAATCTAAATGGAGTCCACCACCCCCGGGAGATTCCGCGATTAATACATTTCAGGAGCTTGTCCTGCGAGATATTGAAAAAAATGGAGGCAACAAAGACACATGTGTCCTATAACATGACACGAGAGGAATCACAGGCTTTATACCATTTACAACATAGGGAAGACATTGTCATCAAACCTGCCGACAAGGGGGGCGCAGTAGTGGTCATGAGTAAGACTTCATATCTACAGGAGGCACATCGACAACTAGTAAATAAGGCTTTCTATCAAGAATTAAGAGAAGATCCCACAAGCAACACCCTAATGGAAGTCAAGGAAGTAGTAGAAAGAATTTGGACTTTGATATCTCACCAACTCTGAATGGAAATTTTTGATCAACGACAATCCCAGAATACCTATTCTGTACATAGTACCCAAAATTCATAACACACTCATTAATCCACCAGGTAGACCAATAGTCTCAGCCAAAGAATCGGTACTGGAACCAATTTCAAATTTTTTGGATAAAATTTTACAACCATTCATACCACAGGCTACATCATATATTAAGGATAGTTCCTGTATGTTGCAATTTTTGGCTACAATAAATTTGACACAAGATTGCTTATTAGTCACCATGGACATCGAATCACTCTATACAGTTATCCCGCAAGATCAGGCATTGATTGCAGTTACTAAGATGTTGGAAACTCGCTCGCATCCGCAAAGAATTCCCACTAACTTCATTATTGAATTACTTGAATTAGCGTTGAGTAAAAACTATTTTATGTTTGAGGACAAATTCTATTTACAGATACGGGGCACAGCGATGGGTGCCACTATGGCCCCTGATGTTGCAAACATCTTTGTCCCCACTTTTGAATCACTACATATTCAAGGGTGCAAATGGACCCCATATCTAAAGTGCTAGAAGAGATATATTGACAATATTTTTGTCATCTGGGAAGGTCCACAGTCAGAACTACATGAATTTCATACCTGGTTAAACAATCTAGACTCTTGCCTTAAATTCACTATGAATTTTCATCAGCAACAAGTAGCATACTTGGACATATTAATTTCAAAAGAGGGTCAGAGCATCAATACGAGCATATTCCAGAAGCCCAATGACCAAAATAACCTACTATGTTTTGACAGCTTCCATCCAGTCAACTTCAAAACCAATTTACCGGTTGGTCAATTCCTCCAATTAAGAAGACTGTATGGATCGAAGTGAATTTAAAAACCAAGCCAAACATATGGCTAACCGAATTCTACAACAGGGATATCCAATTCATTGTATTAAGTCTGCAATTCGAAGAGCCCTATATGCTAATAGGGATTACCTGTTTTTGCAAAAACCATTGGGGGGAGGAATTGAACCCACAGACCTTTGTACCAAAACATATGTTGGCATCACCCTCTATCAGTAGAGCCATCAGGAAACATTGGGGGATTCGCCAGCAAATCCACCCCTTGTATAATCAGCCATTAAGGATAGCATACTCCAGAGGTAGGAATATTAAAGACCACGTTGTTCACACTAGCTGTTACAACCCCCCCAGGAATCCAGAGATTCCAAAACCCTGCACTAGATGCATGTGCTGTCCATTAAAGTCCACACAGACTAACATCATCACAGCAATGAGCCAAATTATCTCCTTGCCTGAGTTTTCCTGCCACACCGCATTTGTGGTTTATGCATCTTTTGCCCATGCCCCTTGACATACGTGGGTATGACCAAACGCCAAGTACAGATTCGGCTAACAGAACACAACTGTTGCTTAAATACGGGCAGGATGGAAGAACCTTGGGTGGCTCATTTTAAAGAGCTTCATCATGATTTCAAAGATATAAAGTGGACCGTTTTGGAAATTGTACACCAGCACTAGAGATGGAGAGACAGGGTGAAACAGTTTAAGCAATGTGAACAAAAATGAATTTACCAATTGCAGTCAGTCACCCCGAGCGGCCTCAACAAGGAAATTGAATGGTTTCATTTTATGTGATTTCCCTGTCAAATCACAACATGTCAAGTATCAAGTGAGATCAGTGAATCCACTATAAATCAGACTCGTTTTCGCCCTGTGATTTGCCTTCACGCTGAAACAGAAAATGGTGGCAGGTCCGGTAAGCAAGAATGATCGGCGTCTTTTTATTTTGCATAGGATGTGCACATTGTGAGTTTGTGAAAATGTGAGGCTTTAATGTTCACATAACTAAAAGAATTTTAACTTACAGAATTATCCAAAGGGATCCCTATTGAATTGAAAAATCATTCCACATCAATACCTAGAGATTTCGCCCAGCAGGACCCTGTGAATTATCTGGAGGAGCGCTGTGCTAAGTGAGTGAATACGAGGCATCCCTGAAGCAGCAGCTCGCGAAACGCCTACACGTCGGACTCTTGATTCTGGTACCATTTCAAAGAATAAAGGGAAGTACAATTCTTTGATATTTTTAAGAAAAATGTTGAAAATTAAAAAAGAAAGCTTTTTGCAAAACTGGACTAGTGGACCAATGATTAAAAAGGACCTGTAACGGTGTAAACACAAGTTCAAGCTTGTTAAACCGTGGGTGTTATGAAGGTCCCAAACTCATAGACAAATTGTGTTGAAATATTACTATGAAAAGTCTATAGCACCAGTGATATAAAGAATAAATATTTGTGATACAACATATTTTTGATAAAGGTAATTGAAATCTCCCATTATTATTGCACTGCCAAATTGGTTAGCTTGCCTGATTTCTCTTAGCATTTCATCATCTGTCTGATCATTTTGTCCAGGTGGATGATAGTATACTCCTATCACTATACTCTTACCCAACACACTTGGGATTTCTACCCATATAGATTCTACTGAGCATTTGGTCTCATGTATGATCTTTATCCTATTGGACTCTATACCCTCCTGGACATAAAGTGCCACACCCTCACCAAGTTGATCCTCCCCTATCATTGTGATATAATTTGTACCCTGATATAGCACTGTCCCACTGGTTATCCTCCTTCCACCAAGTCTCTGTGATGCCACTTATGTCAATCTCATCATTTACTGCTATACACTCTAACTCTCCCATCTTACTTCGTAGACATCTGGCATTGGCATTAGAGATGTGAATCGGAACCGGTTCCGATTCCAGGTTCGGGGACTATCGTGAAATTTTGTTTCGTGTGGTCCGATCGTTTTTCTTTAACACCAGGCAGGCAAGTTACCAGGCGGTCCTCACATCCACCAGCCACCCTGCTATCTACATTTCTAATATTTGAATCACCAACTATGATGACCGGCCTAACCCTTCCCTCCTGGGCAGTAGCCCTGGGAGACTTGTCCTCAGTGCGAGAGGACAATACATCACCTGGAGAGCAGGTCCTTGCTACAGGATCACTTCCTGCTACACCAGGGTGATGTTCTCCTACTGGGAGACCTTTCTGATCCAAGGCAGCACTGGGGCTGCCAGACTGGATTTGGGACTTGGTTACTATGTCCCTGAAGGTCTCATCAATGTACCTCTCTGTCTGCCTCAGCTCCTCCAAGTCTGTTACTGTTAGTGTTCGTGGTACTTGTGGGTGGCAGTGGTACTACTGGTGGCAGATGACCACGCCCCGGGGGAAGATCCCGAGAGGGACCACCGGTCAGGCTCAGAGTATGGAGACAGATACACACTAGTTCTTTTATTAAACAGTATATGGAACCACCAGAGGTGGCAGTAGTGAGCTGGAAGTGCCCAGCTGGGCTGTAATCCCTCAGATACTGGAACAGCGATCCTGGATAACTGAGCTGTAGAGAAACTGAATATAGTGAGTAGGCAGGGTATGCAGAATTCAGGAACAGAAATTTGCTGGTAACACTCACACAATAGTCTCTTAGAAGCAGCCCAGGAGCTGGAATGAAGTAGGCCCTCGAGGAGCGAGTATCTGGTTCCAGGGAACGCTCTGAGAGAGAGATGGTAACTCATTGGTGTTGTAGGCAGCGATGACTTCCTGGCAGAAGTGGTATTCAGTAGCAAGTCCGGGAACATGGGCCCTCGAGGCGCGAGTACCGATTCCAGACTGCGATCTGAAAAGCAAAGAGAAAGAGAGGCCCCCGAGGAGCGGGTACTCCTGGTAAGTCCGAGGAGGCAGAGTAGCAAGATATGTGGAGAGCGAATCCCATCCGCCGATACCTGGAGGAAAGCCCTTGCTAACTCGATTCGTTAGCGATTTCAGAGACCTTAAATATCCGGTGAGGATGACGCCCCTGAGGTTCGCCCCACTGCTGATACTTGAGTCGGGGCCGCACCGCGCATGCGCCCTTAGGCTGCTGGGAAACATGGCGGAGTGCAGCGTCCAGCCGGTCCAGAGACGCCGAAGGGGAACGGCAAGATAACGCCGCAGCAGCCAAACTTCCAACAGGCAAAGAGGGAGTCGCCAAAGAGGTAAGGTGGGCGCAGTGGAGATGTCAGGCAGCGACGGTTGCAACAGTACCTCCCTTCAAAGGGCAATTTCCTCTTCGGGTACCAGGCTTGGGTTTTGAAGGATGCGTGAGGTGGAACTGACGAAGCATCTCTTTGTCCAGAATATTGGTCTGAGGCTCCCAAGAGTTTTCTTCGGGGCCGAAACCTTCCTTCAGAAGGTATTCAAAAGTATTGCCTCTTTTACGAACATCCAGGACCTCTTTGACTTTGAATTCTAAGTCGTCTTCTGCATTGATGACAGGTGGATCTTGAGGTTTGGAAGAAATTCGCTGAGTATGAGTGGAAAGCGTTATGAAGTCAGCAGCAGTGGATTGAGCTGCTAGGACGTCGCTGAGCTTCAGTGGAAGTGGCAGTGTTGGAGAACGTCCATAGCCCACTTCAAATGATGACACAGTAGTGGATCTTTCAGCTTGATGAGGGGACTCCTTAAGTCTTCCACTAGACATCTGAGAATGAAGTTGCCTCCTGCCCCTGAATCCACCAGGGCAAGAGTCTGAACAGTGACCGGTCCGTAAGTCAAAGAGACTGGAAGAGAAAGTGGAGGAGAGGGTGTGGTATGGCCTAAGAACAGTCCTCCTGCAGGACTTAGGCCCATCTGTTTTCCGGACGAATGGAGCATGTAGAGACGTTATGGCCGGGCTGACCACAGTACATGCAAAGGCCGCACTTTTTCCGAAGTCTTCTTTCTTTGGAAGTTAAATGTCCATGACCAAGTTGCATCAGTTCATCTTTAACAGCAGCAGAAATTACTGGAACCTTTCGAGGTGCAGGCACAGAGCTAGCCTGATTCAACCCAGATAACATCCTAGGCCGGAGTTCTTTCACCTTGTCCCGGAGCCGGTGATCGATCCGAGTAGCCAAGGCTACTAATTCGTCCAGCGAGTCAGGTGTTTCACGAGTAGCCAGCTCGTCTTTTAAACGGGTATCCAGGCCTCTGCAAAAGAGAGTCTTGACATTTGGGGTCCCAGCAAAGTTCTGCCGCAAGAGTTTTAAACTCTATGGCAAATTCAGCCAATGATCTGTTGCCTTGCTTCAAATCCACCAAAGCAAAACCGGCTACAGAATTTCTAGCAGGGTCATCAAAAACAGATTTAAATAAGTCCATAAATCCTTCTATGTCCTGCAAAATAGGATCCTTGTGCTCCCACAAGGTAGATGCCCAAGACAAAGCCCTACCATCCAAGTAAGAAAGGATGTAGGTAGTCTTGGAGAGAGCAGTAGGAAATAAAGATGGTTGTAAGGTAAAGTGCATGCAGCACTGGTTTAAAAAGCCCTGAGTCTTCTGTATTTCTCCAGAGAAGCGGATCGGAGCCGCCAGTGGTACAGCAGTCTTTAAAGTTACCTCCTGTAACTGACTTTCATGGTTAGAAGCAGTACTTTGAACATTCTGTGTGTGTAGCTGATGAAAAGCTGAAGTAAGTTTTTTTCCAAGGCATCCTGTTGTTCTGCAATGCGCTGAGCCAGGCCCGGTATACCCTACAAAGCATTGAGTTGTGCTGGATCCATGTAGTTACCCGAACTCTGGAGTCAAGCCGAACCCTGTAGTCAAGCCGGATCCTTGGAGTTAACCGGAACCTTGGAGACAAGCTGGATCCTTGGGGTTAAGCCAGAACCCTGAAATCAAGCCAGAATCATGTAGTCAAGCTGGATCCTTGGAGTTAACCAGAACCCTGGACACAAGCCGGATCCATGAGTTAGCAATCTGATGTGTTCTCCATGAGGAGTTAGCAATCTGATGTGTTCTCTGTGAGGAGTTAGCAATCTGTCAGAAAGCTCTGTTAAAGCTGGTATTTAGCAATCTGTAGTTATTCAGAATAGTTGTAGGTGGATCCTTGGACCAGTGGCAGGTGACCACGCTCTTGGGGGAAATCCCGAGAGGGACCACTGGTCAGACTTAGTGTAGGAGACAGACACACACTTGTTCTTTTATTAGACAATATAGTAAACCACCAGAGGTGGCAGTAGTGAGCTGGAAGCGCCCGGCTGGGCTGTAGTCCCTCAGGTACTGGAACAGCAATCCCCAGGTGGCTGAGCAGTAGAGAAACTAAGAAAGTGAGTAGGCAGTATATGCAGAGTTCTGGAACAAGTCCTTGATGGTAACACTCACACAATAGTCTCTTGAGGCAGCCCAGGAGATGGTTTGCATTAGGCCCTCGAGGAGCGAGCACCTGATCCCAGGGAAAGCCGAGAGATAGATGGAAACTCACTGATGTTGTAAGCAGCAATGACTTCTTAGCAGAAGTGGTATCCAGGAGCAAGTCCGGGACATGGGCCCTCGAGGAGCGAGTACCGGTTCCAGACTGCGACCTGAAAAGAAAAAGAGAGAGCGAGGCCCCTGAGGAGCGGGTACCTCTAGTGAAGTCCAAGGAGGCAGAGAAGCTAGGATTGCGGAGAGCGAATCCCATCCACAGTGACCAGGAGGAAGCTAGGTAAACCAATCCCTTGCTAACTCGTCCTGTTAGCGAAAACTGAGACCTTAAATATCTGAAGCTGGTGACGTCATCTCAGGGGGACGCCCCTGAGGTTCGCGCCAACGTTGGTAAATCAATCAGGCCGCGCGCGCGCGCCCTTAGGCATCTGGTCAACATGGCGGCTTGCAGCATTGAGCTGGTCCGGGGACGCCAGAGGAGGACGGCCTGGAGACACCACAGCAGCTAGCCTTCCATCAACCCTGAAGGGAGTCGCCAATGAGGTAAGGTGGGCGTAGTGGAGACGTTGGGCAGCAACGGTCGCAACAGTTACTCTAGCCTCCAGAGATTGGACTTGTTCCCTGAGAGCCAGGAGCTCTTTGCACAGAGTGCACACATACAATCTCTCACCGGCGGGTAAAAATCATACATGTGGCACTCAATGCAAAAGACTGGAAAGCCTCCCTCTTGCTGCTGGACGGTTGCTTTCATCTTAATTTTATTGAGTTCCTAGTTAAGTTTAGGATACTAAGGGAATTGGAATTAGAGTACTTTAAATTTACAGGTGAATTTACTAATTAATCAGCCAGTGTCCTGTTATGGAGTCTCAATTTAGTGGACCCTTGGGCCGACCTGCAAGAGACTGGGAAAGGTATTCAATGTCTCTGGTACACCGCAGGCCAGAAGGCAGATGTTCAGGCAGGACGTAGAGGTGCTCTTCACCCTGGAAGCTGGTGCTCCCCCGGGAGGCACCCGTGGGAACCCAGCCACTGGGACTTAGGTGGCTTCACCCTTAGAAGCCGAAGCCCCCCTGGGAGGAGCCCGTAGGGGCCCGGCCGCTGGGACTTAGGCGGGTTGATGATCAGGACTGAGAACTGGAACCAGACTAGAACAGTAGACAGGAACTGTAGCAAGACTCGGGTACTGGAATCAGGCAGGAACTGTAGCAAGACTCGGGAACTGGAACTAGGCAGGAACTGTAGCAGGCACGCAGGAACCAAGCAGGTACAGGAGCTGGCAAGCAGGAACCAAGCAGGTACTGTAGCTGGCAAGCAGGAACGGAGCAAGTACCAAGGCAGCTCACGCCGAGGCACGGAGCAACAGGGAACCGGAAGGTAAACCTGTTGCAAGACCAAGACTGAGTGTCCGCAGCCGGCTTATCAAGGCCGCGGCATCTGACGTCAGGAACTGGGTGGAGTCACCACTGGCGGGAAACGGCCTAGAAAAGCGCCCAAGTGGCGCGCGCGCACCTAGAGGCAGGGCGTCCATGGGAGGCTTCCCAGCAGCGCGGCCCTTGCGGGGACACCACCGAACAGGCCGCGAACTAGGCCAACAGAAGCGGGAACAGGTCCAGGAACACAGAGGTAAGAGTCTGGTCGCGGCGCTCGCGGCCAGAACCGTAACAGTGTCCTACAAGGGGATGATTAAACTTTCTCCGAAAGTGGATGTGCTTGTCTGTACAATCTCTAAGCGGACGACTATCCCTGTGGAGGAAGGAGCAGCCTTGAAGGATGCATATAATAGGAGGATTGAGGCCATCCTTAAGCAAGCATTTGAAGCAGTGGCAATGACCTTGCTGATAGCTTCCTGTTGTTCCTTGGTGGCTCGCTTTTGTTTGCTTCTCTCAGGAGGTTGAAGACTCTTGAGTGAATTCCAGAGCAGTTGTGGAACCTGCCACTGCCTTTTTCGCTGATGTGAGCTGTGATTTGGTCCATACCTCGGCCAGAGGAATGGCATCAGTAATAGCAGCCAGGTGTCAATTATGGCTGAGAACTTGATTGTCCGATGCGACCTCCAAAACTTATCTCAGTCCTTTCCAGAAGGTGGATTGGCAAACCTTCATTAGGAAGCTCAGAAAGATCCGAGCCCGCTCCTCTCTTGGGCTGTTGAGGGCAAAAGGACTGAGACCTATCTAAAGGCCGAGTCCATTGAAAGGTCGACCCTCTGTAGGGACAAAACTGCCTGGAACCCAGGAAACGACCTCCTCATACCAAACAGGCGTTTTAATTGCTTCTTATCCTCCAGCACCCAAGGAACTGGAGACTCACCCCACTTACTAGCCAGTTTCTCCAACTCACTCCCAAACAAGAGCAAGCCTTTAAAGGGCATCTTGGTAAGATTAGCTTTGGAGGCTACGTCAGCTAACCAATTTCGTAACTAGAGATGATGTCTGGCCGCTATCACTGACGTCACTCCTCTGGCCAAGGTACGGACCAAATCACAGCCTGCATCCTCTGAAAAGGCGGCAGCAGGCTCCATAACAGCTCTGGAATTCCCTCCAGACTCAACCTCCTGAGAGAGAAGCAGACAAGACTGCACCACAAAGGCGCAACAGGAAGCAATCTGTAAATTCATCGCCACCACCTCAAAGTCTTGCTTAAGAATAGCCTCAGTCCTATCATCTATATTTTTCAAGGTCGCTCCTCCCTGTACTGGTATAGTTGTCCACTTAGAGACGGCACATACCAGTGCATCCTCTTTGGGAAAACGCAAACACTCTTTCACAGTTGGATACAGGGAGTACAGGCCTTCCAGTGTCCGACCCCCTTTAAATTTTGCCTCTGGAGTGTCCCATTCCAGATCAATCGATTCCTGAATGACATCCATCACAGGGAAAAAACAAGAGGCTTTACATAAGGAAACCAAAATGGGACTCTTCCTTGGCTCCGACATGGCATCCGAACCAGGGTCACCTAGCTGTTTCAAGGTCTGGAAAATCAGGGCTGGTAGTTCATCTCTATGAAAGAACCGCAACATGGTTCAATATGGTTCCAGTCCTGAAGGAAATTCCCCATCTTCCAGGTAATCAAGATCAACCTCATCATCAGTGCCATCCGGATTCCTGTCGGGAACACCTGGAGGGAGCCAAGGTGAGTCCCTGTGCTTAAGCACAGGACTGGAAGAGGGAGGAGCCACCGGCTGAGAGTCTAACTGAACAGAATGGGGGAAGTGGAGGATTGCACCCAAAGAAAGGCTTATAAGCCTTGAAAAAATTCCAACCAAGAAAAAGCAGCTGGTTTCAGACCAAGCCCAGAAGGAACTGGAGCTGGTCCTACAGAACTGCCCTGTATAAAACTTTACCAGTTCCTCCCAAGTTCTCTTGACTTTCTGCTTTTCCATACGAGCAGTGCTCTTCCTCAAGTCCATTCCCTGCACAAAGGGCACAGAAGGAGAAAGTATCTATACTCTCATACTGGGTTGAATGAGCTTCTCCAAGGTTTCCTTTTTTTTCCAGCTGAAAGATTGGTCTAGCTTTGAATACTTTCCTTTGCTCATGTGGACTTTAGCCTCTAGCATCAGCTGTGACACCATATTGACGTCCATCACTTCGCTTCAATTGTATCAACAGTCTCTGGCCAAGTGACCTCTCCTCCACAGCTGAATCAAATGGGAAATGTTATGATCTGTGACTGAGCCCAAGCCCTGAACTTTCCACTTCGGCGGTCTGTTGCTGGGGTCCTCTGCTCTCATTACTGCATCAGGGGACCTGTGTGGGATGCCTTTCTAGCCTCCTGACTACATCAGGTATTAATTGGGCTTGATGGAAGGCATCTGCCACTTCTAATACTGTTTCAAATATGAATCCTGATTGCTGACAGACCCAATTTCACATGGACTGGTTGAGCCCATCTAGGAATTGTTCCAAGAACCCAACTGACTACCTTAAGGCCAATCTTTGTCGCTGGTTGCAGCCCCTTCCATCCAGCATCTTTCAGTCAATGGAACAGGCTTTAAGGACTTTCCTTGGGCTGTAGAAAGATACTTCAGAACTGTTGCCTATAGGTTTCTGAAGTATACCCTGCTCTTTTCAGGATAGCAATCTTTTACTTCTGCATAGGTGGCCCTTCCCATGGGACTGGCTGCTTTAAAGGCCACTTGGCATTTGCCTGTGAGAAAATTTGCCTTATGTGTGTTCCAATTAGTTTCTGGCCACCACATCATGTGGGTGGTCCTTTCGAAGTTGCTCAGAAAAATCTCTGGGTCCTCCCCTGCCTTCTTAAACAGGATGGGAGTGAGTAGATTCCCCAGGGTTGCTGTAGCTAGCATTCGGGTAAGCTGTTCTCAACTCTTAAATGGCTTTCTGGAGCTGCTGCTGGCCTTATGCTAGAATTTGTATCACCTGATCCATGTTGGCTTATTGTATTCCAGTGACACGAGGTTTCCTAAAGTATTTGTCCTGTTCCAGAACACTCAAACTAAAAGCTGCCTGTTTGGCTCTAACTTACTGAATATCAAACCCTGTCTCCAGGTAGAACTAGCCTCCTTTGCCTGCTGTAAATAAACTCCAGCTGCTTTTGCAGCAAGGCCCAAGAAAAAAAAAATGTTCTCTATTTTTTTTTCTCTTTTGGCATGGTTTCTCTGCGTGTGCAAGGCTTAACAGAGCAATCTCCAAACTGACACCATATATGGCACCGTGATTGGTCTCAAAGTAACCAGAGGATAGAGTCAAGTTGGACTCTGATAGAAGTCTTTGTATAAACTCTTATTAGTGACAAGAATAAACCAAAAAGCAGTTCTGCTATTCTCTGCAGTCCAACAACAAAAATCAGTATCACAACTGTGTTCTTTCTCTAGGCTTCCTTCTCTCCGGTGGGCCTGGCTAGATATACACCTTCCCATGGGCCTCCACCCAGACCAGGATTCCCTGTTGCCTAAAGCTTAAGGTGGACCAGGCCAGATCTCTGGATCTGGTCCTTTAAGGTATTCTGGGGCTTTCTTGTATAAACCCTTCTCAGTGCTCCAACCTTTTATAGAGGTATTTAATCGCTAAGGTTACTTGACGAAAGAGTCCATGGAGTGGAAAAGGGTAAACAGTGGAGTGCCTCAGGGATCTGTACTTGGACCGGTGCTTTTCAATATATATATCAATGATCTGGAAAGGAATACGATGAGTGACGTTATCAAATTTGCAGATGATACAAAATTATTCAGAGTAGTTAAATCACAAGCAGACTGTGATACATTACAGGAGGACCTTGCAAGACTGGAAGATTGGGCATCCAAATGGCAGATGAAATTTAATGTGGACAAGTGCAAGGTGTTGCATATAGGGAAAAATAACCCTAGCTGTAGTTACACGATGTTAGGTTCCATATTAGGAGCTACCACCCAAGAAAGAGATCTAGGCGTCATAGTAGATAATACATTGAAATCGTCAGCTCAGTGTGCTGCAGCAGTCAAAAAAGCAAATAAAATGTTAGGAATTATTAGGAAGGGAATGGTTAATAAAACGGAAAATGTCATAATGCCTCTATATCGCTCCATGGTGAGACCACACCTTGAATACTGTGTACAATTCTGGTCGCCGTATCTCAAAAAAGATATAGTTGCAATGGAGAAGGTACAGAGAAGGGCAACCAAAATGATAAAGGGGATGGAACAGCTCCCCTATGAGGAAAGGCTGAAGAGGTTAGGGCTGTTCAGCTTGGAGAAGAGACGGCTGAGGGGGGATATCATAGAGGTCTTTAAGATCATGAGAGGTCTTGAACGAGTAGATGTGACTCGGTTATTTACACTTTTGAATAATAGAAGGACTAGGGGGCATTCCATAAAGTTAGCAAGTAGCACATTTAAGACTAATCGGAGAAAATTCTTTTTCACTCAACGCACAATAAATCTCTGGAATTTGTTGCCAGAGGATGTGGTTAGTGCAGTTAGTGTAGCTGGGTTCAAAAAAAGTTTGGATAAGTTCTTGGAAGAGAAGTCCATTAACTGCTATTAATCAAGTTTACTTAGGGAATAGTCACTGCTATTAATTGCATCAGTAGCATGGGATCTTCTAGGTGTTTGGGTAATTGCCAGGTTCTTGTGGCCTGGTTTGGCCTCTGTTGGAAACAGGATGCTGGGCTTGATGGACCCTTGGTCTGACCCAGCATGGCAATTTCTTATGTTCTTATGTTCCTGAAAAATGCAGAGGTTTAGCCACCAGCATAATTCCTTTTACATGTTCCTTGTAACTTGCACTTAGTTGTCAAGGATTGAGTTAGCTGACCCCATTGACAGCATATACCCCATTGCAGATGACAGATATAAAGGCAGATAGGTGGAACTACATGAATGGACTCTTCCCTATGACTAAAACTACCAGACCTTCTCTAGTTTTTGAGCGCTGTGACTGCAATAGCTTGTGAATCTGCCCATTCTGTCAGGAGAAAAGCTTGCTCTGCTCAGCACTAAATTTGACTTCTTGAAATTCACCACAAAACCTACCTTTTGCAGAACCTGAATTGATTTTGTAGGGATAGCAATACACCATCTTCGGAGTTGGCCGTTATTAGCCAATAGGACTTGGACTCCCTGACTCTGTGCTGCCACTATAGCCAAGCACTTTGTGAAAACACTCTGAGCTAACACTCCAAAGGGGAGTGCTCTGTATTGATAATGGGAAGAATTCACCTTGAAATGAAGGTAATGCCAGTGGGTGGTATGAATGGGTATGTGGGCATATGCGTCCTTGAGACTGAGAGCACACATCCATTCCCCTTTCTGGATGTAGGAAAGAAGTTCATGGAAGGAATTCATTTTGAATTTCTCCCAGAGCAGATGCCTGTTCAGATTTCTCACATGCAGAATGATTCTCATTCCCAAAGATTTTGTGGGGATGAGGAAGTACCAGAAGTATAATCCCTGTCCATGCTGGAGCATGGCTCTAATCACTTGCTGTTAAAGAAGCAATTCCACTTCCAGACAGAGTTGTGTCTCATGGAAGATCTGGACTGAATGCCGAACAATGAGGAAGACATAGTAGCTGAGAGAAATGCAAATGGTATCCAGATTCCATGATCTTGAGAACCTAATGGTCTTTGGTTATCTTGAGCTACTCCTCCAGGAAAGCCTGGAATCTCCTCCCCCCCCCCCCCCCCCGCCCCGCCCCGCCCCCACTGGAGAGGGCAACTGGTAAACATGCAAAGTAATCAAAAACTAGGTCCAGGTTTGGGTTGGACTTGTTGCGTCACTTTCAGTTGATGGCATTTGTGCCGAAGAGCATAAGCTGAAAGTTGCTGTTCTTGGTGAGCAGAAAGGAGCAGGAGCTGGTACCTTTGACAAGACCAGAAGAGGAGTTTCTGAAAGTACAGCTTCTTAAAAGCATAGAATGCGTGTCTCAAAAAGATGGTTGTTCAGGTCTTGTGGAGAGTGAGTTGACCGCTACATTCTGCTCTTTTATCTATGCTACCATTTCTCTGAGCTTTTGTTTCCAAAAAGGTGTTCCTAGATAAGGAACATCCACCAACTTTTCATGAACATCATCACATATGTTGCTGGCTCTCGACCAGGACATGCATTGAGCTCCTACAGAAGCAACTGAGGTACATTAGATAGCATCAAATGATTCATAGACCAATCTACGAAGGTGGTGTATGCACTCTTCCAAATCCAGAAGCAGCTGTGAATAATTTTCTGCCTTCATTTGGCTGAAGGAAAGGTTTTAACTTTTGTATGAGGTGGTGTCTGTACTGTACCATGTAAATTGGTGGGAATAAATCCATGCACTTAGCATGAATTAGCATGAATTATGGTAATGGACTCCATAAGTCCATTACCATCATCCATAAAACCATCCATTCCCAAGCCCCTCTTAGCCTTCAAATCCCGCTCAAACGACACTCCTCATTCAGACCCATCAGAGAAGCCTACAGAGGATCGTTACATGTCCCCCAATCCAAAGCGACACACCACCTCACCTTCAGGGAACGAGCCTTCTCCACAGCAGGACCGTCTATCTGGAACGCAATTCCCCTGGACCTCAGACAGGAACCATGCTTATTAACATTTAGAAAAAGACTTAAGACTTGGCTATTTAGACAAGCCTTTCCCGAATCTCACTGACTCCTCCAATGGACCCAACGGACTGACTGCAACAACCACAAAGTTACATTCCAGTACTATGTAAATAGTTCTCCTTTTTGTTCTTATTCCTAAAAACTATTCAGGCCTCTTGTCTTCTCCCAGTTCCTGCTTCCCCTGTTTTATTGTAACTTTCTTGCTTCTTGTCACCTGTTAAATATTCTAGGTTATCACCCCCCTTGTTATTTGTAAACCGGCATGAAGTGATTCTATCATGAATGCCGGTATAAAAAAGCTTTAAATAAACAAATAAATAAATAAATAAATAAATAAATAAATAAATGAAGCTCTGAAAAACTTTCTGAAATTGTCAAATTCTTGTTTTCTTTGCAAATTTCAGGGTGGATTCCACAACAGATTGATGATCCTGGTGATTTTTGCACTCTGTACTTGAAGGGCTAACTTTCTTGACATAGCTACAAAAATAAGACTGTGGGAAAACCTGTTATTTGAACTGGGATAGCTAGCTGCTGGTTCTGATGGAGTTTCTAAAATTTGAAAGGAAGCCAAAGACCTCATCTGAGGATCTTATTCTTTGCACACATTCACTCTGTTTTTCCCAGTTTATCCACATTTTTTAATAAGGCAGGTCTTGCAGAGGAGAAGAATGCTCTGGAGGCTCTGGTAGTGGGTCAGAGGATATTCCTGTCAATCCCTCTTCTGACCCCAAGAGTGTGGGAACACTAATCCAGAGCCCCAATGATGGTGAACTGGGGGGAGAGGAGAGTTTCCTCAGTCACCTTGGAAGGGAATAACTCTGGTCTGCAACCTCTGAGCAGCTGGACTCCACTGCTAGTGAATGAGATGTAGAAGTACTCCTAGAGTGGGGTTCTGATTATGTATTCACCCAAATCAGGGATAATGAAACTTTGTATTGTGAGAGTGGGGTAGCAGTATGGGAGAGGATGGATAGCACCTTCTTTCTGCTTAGTCAAAGGAGGCACAGAGATTCTTCACCAGCTCCACTACTTGATTGAGTGGCTGACATGTCCTCTGACCTGGTGTGGGCAGTGGAGTATCTTCTTTGGAAACTAAGATGGGCTCCTGCACTTGAATAGGAGGCCTGTATGAGTTAAGAATCACTAAAGAGCATATTGTAGCTGGCGTCCATTAGTCTTTTGCTAGTAATTTTACTGGAGTAAGAGCACTACTCATTGGAGGAGGGGGTAGAGGTAATACATCTCCCTCTGCTCTAATGTGATCACGAACATCAGATCAGAATTTAATCTCATCACACAGATCACACTCTGGATATGAAATCCACCACTCCCTCACATTCCCTAGCCACCTTGCACTCCCTCTCTCTGGAAGAGGTAGACAGCCTTCTGTCTGACATCAAGGCCTCTACCTGTCTGAATGACACATGTCCAATATGGCTCATCAAGCAGGCCAAATCTGATCTCCTTACTTGCCTTCAGACTATCATAAACTCCTCCCTCTAAGAGGGCCATCTTCATCTCTGCCTTAAGGAAGCTATGGTAAAATCCACACTAAAGAAACTCTGACCCCAATAACCTTAATAATTAGAGGCCAGACTCGAACACTCCATTCCTTAGTATAATCATTAAGAAAGCAGTTCTGAATCAATGCAATGAGCTCCTACAAGCTACTAACTTTATGGACCCTTTCCAATCCAGATTCAGACCATTTCACAGTACTGAAGTGACCCTAATCTGCTTGGTGGAAGAGCTCTATATCTGGAGAGGGGGCAACAGGCTCTTCTAGTGTTCCTGGACTTGATTGCAACATTCAACACAGTAGACCATGAGATCTTTCGCTTCTGACTATTGGACCTAGGTCTATGCTACATTGGTTTAAATCATTCCTATAGGCCC
Organism: Rhinatrema bivittatum; assembly: GCF_901001135.1. NCBI lineage: Eukaryota > Metazoa > Chordata > Amphibia > Gymnophiona > Rhinatrematidae > Rhinatrema > Rhinatrema bivittatum. The sequence goes on along the minus strand of NC_042625.1, from coordinate 58,656,974 downwards.
ATACCTAAACCATCTCTATAAGTCAAGACACCTCACACCCTCCCAAAAGGCTTAATTTTATCCCCTACTTTGTTCAACATCTATTTATCCCCATTTGCAAGCTAATCAAGAATCACCAAATCCCTTTCCACACATATACTGATGACATACAACTGTTGTGCCCCCTAAGCACTAATCCTGACCAAGATATTGCCAACCTAAACCTGTGCCTCAAGAAGATTGCTAGTTGGCTTCATTGCAATAATCTGAAAGTCAATCCCAAAATATTCAGAAGTATTGTGGATTGGAAAAGTCAGACCACTCCCACCTCTGCCCCAGAGTAGTATTAGAAAGATCTACACTGACCCTGTAAACTGACATGTTCTTAAATAGTGTTTTATTAATCCTTACTCAGGTTTTATTAGGCATTCAGTTCTTATTTTGATGTTATGGCTATTTTATTGTTTTACATGTATGTTGCAGTATTGTGATGTATGTTTCTATTCTTATTTTTTTTAATGTATTTTATTATGTATGTAGTCTTGTAACTCGCTCAGAGCCTCATGCACTGAGCAATTCATAAATTTTAATAAACTAAACTAAACCCTCAGCCATGAAGTCAGGAGTCTTGGCATCATATTGGATTCTAATTTCACCTTTGAAGCCCAAATTCAGTCACTAAATCTTCCTTTTTCCACCTCGACAGCTTCGACATCTACATCTTCATTAGTTTGGTTCTATATAAGTTAATAAGTTGGCCTCCAAGCCCTTTTATTCTGTAATTCGCTTTGAGCTCACTTGCTGGAAGAGTGTGTAATAAACGAAGATGATAATGATGATGATATCGGGTGACCGGCGTAAGGTTGCATCAGTAATTCAATATGATGTATTGTATGATGCGTAAATAACATCAAGACTATTAGCTTATGATTCAATGGCGCCAGATACTTCGAAGTCATCAACTTGCCCTGCTTTAAGTGCATTGACGCTGATGGCGCCAAGCACAAGTACACCATTGGCACATATGCAGATAGTGCTGGCGTTCCATGCATTGATGGAGTACCGGCGCCATGTGTCAATGGTGCTGGTACACTGTGGGTTGGTGCACTATGCATCAATGTGCCATGTAATGAAATGCCATATGTCATTGGTGCTGATGCAGCAAATGTCAATGGTACCAATACTAGGGATGTGCAATCGTCCAGGATGAATTAGGCAATTTCAATGAAATTGCCCAATTCGTCCCGGATCGGGGAGGCTGAAACCCAAAGTGTTTTTTCCTGAAATTTTGGGAAAAATTAGTTTCAGGGGTTAGTGCACACTAAACCGAAATTTAGGCCTCCCCAAATTTTAAAGGCCCAAACCGCGGGAAATATGAGATTTCCTGTGGCGGGCCGAAAATGAAGCCCGAACCAATAGGTTTGGGCTTCGCACATCCCTAACCAATACTCTATTCTTGGAAGGTCTTTACATCGGAGTTTAAGACGATGAAAACCAATGCTTTTTCGATGCTGGCTGCCCCAATGACTCCATGGAGTGATGTTGCTTCTTTTTTGATGCAGGACAGTCAGCACTACTCGACCCAAAGGCTTCAGGCTGTTTTACCAAAGGGGGAGTTTTTGAGGAGCTCCTGCTCAACTCTTTTCCCAGTGAGGCAGACAAAGTGCACTGCAGCAAGAAGACCGACTGCACTAAGAGACTTATGCACCCCCTTATTTTATATGCCCTGGCGTATTAAGTGCGCAGGGACATAGCAGTTTGCCTGATTGTGGTCTGGGCCCAGGCAAACGGCAACAAAGTTTGTGACCATCTAATGGATGTTACCTTGTTGCAAATTTAGTTCTTAAAACCATTCACTGTTGGCTTCTTTTTGCCCGACATCTTGAGGCGGCAAGTAATTTTTTTTTTTTTTAAGTAGCATTGAAAAGCTCTATTGTAATTAAAAAGTGAAAGTAAGTAGAAATTTCAGTAACACAAGGACAGAGAAGAAATACAGACAAAATGAGTACAAATCCATGCTGTACTCTGACAAAAAATGACTGAGGAGGCTCATGAGGCAATTCCTGCATAGGAATTCACGCATATGCTCAGTAGAGCTAAAAACTCTACTAGCTAGGAGAGATGAGTCTGTTCAGTAATGCCGGATGATGCGACTCTTACACCCCCCCCCCCCCCCCCTTACACATATTATGGCTAATTCAGTGCTGTTTATCGATGAAAAAGTAGCATTTTGCCATAGACAAAATGAGAAAATCCCTTTGGTACATCAGATGGTTTCTAAACTCTTTCACCTTTCCTACTGGAATGGTTATAATGCTTAGATTAGCAGCTGCTCTCAGTTGTCATACTGCTAAAGGGAAGGGACAGTTGCATATAAAAAAAGAAATGGAATCCTCCTTGTTTTCAAACTTACTGAGGGGAAGCACCTGACCCCTATCTGCAGTGACTGATTTAGGATTTTGATACCCCAGGTGCTGATGTCCCTTTCCCCCCAATAATAAGGGCCAATAGAGTAGAAGGCACAGGTTTTTTTGCTCTGCTCTATCTGCTTCAGACTTACCTCTTCCCCTCATGTCCCTAAATAACAAGAGTAGAGGTGTGGGGGGGGGGAGGGGGGTTAGGGAGCAGAGTGGCTTTTCTTTGTTCCCTGCTGTCTACTGTTTCACTTTTCTCTTCCTGTTCCCTGTACAAACCAGGAGGGGATGGGTTGGAATAGGGAATAGACAAATTTGTCTTTGCTCTGTCTCTTCCATCCTCACCCCTCCCCGCCAGTTCTCTGCATGGGGGGGTGGGGGGGACTGCAGAAGAAAGCTGTTCTCTGACGATTGAGATTCAGCATAGCTGGGAGACAGAATATCTTATCTGGGCCTGCTGCTCCCCCCAGATTTTTGCCGCCCTAGGCACAGGTCTAGCGTGCCTGTTGGGAAATCTAGGCCTGCCTGTCTGGGTTCATTCGTCATGTGTCAAACATTGACAGTATTGAAAACTCAGTGGGCCTTTTTATCCTTAACTAACACCTCTTTGCCTCCTCATCCTCATTCAGAATACACCTAATCTGAGCCATGATTGCTGGGAACCCTCTCCGAGGAAAAGAAAACGTCCAATCAGAAACAGAACTGAATGAAAATACAGATAGGAGCTTAGTTGGTAATGCTAGGTCAGAAATTATCATAAATTTAAGTGTGTGTATAATATAATGTACTGTATATAGAATTATGTCTACATATGGGCTCACAGAGAATACTGTCATTATATAAAGATTAGAATTTGTCATGTATGGATACATCCTTCCTACTTCACAAAAGTCTTGTAGACATTCTTTCTGCCCCATCTGATTAAAAAAAAATGTATCACATAGCATACAGGGATCTTAAGAGATATGTACACATATCACTTGAAAATAAGATACACCTGTCCATAATTTCTTCACCACTGGTGAGAGGCTGCTACATCTGTGCACCAGTCACACATGTACAAAACCTTTGTATATAAAGGCATCGGAGTCACTTATCCAGCTCGGTATTTGCATTAAAAAAAAAAGGCCTTCTAAGACATGAGACTGATAACCCTTGGGTTTCCCACTGTATGTGTCTATACGAAAAATCACCAAGCACATCTGGCCCATTCTTGATTCAGGATCTATATAACCTAGTCGGGACGAATCTACCATCTGAATAACCACTAACTGTGATTTCTACTGCTGGCATCTTTTCCTCTGAGAATCCCCACTCCTTTGCAATTTAGAAACAATTTCGTTTTTCTCTAAAAATAAAATAACGAGCTCCAACACTGCAGTAAACGTACAGCGCTTTTCAGTAGTGAGAGAGAGAAACTGGTCTTTCCTCTTCCTCTTCAAACGTAGTGCAAACTTCCCTTCCCAGAGCTGCGCTCGTGGGATGAAAGTGCAAATGCCACCGAAACGGCTCGATGTCACTACCTCAGCTGAATCACTGGAAAATCGCATACAGAGGGACTTCGAAATGCAAAATGAAAAACCAACTCCCCACCTACAGAATAAGGCAGATCCCAGTTGTTACATTACACTTTATTTCATCGATTTCAGCGGGGGGGAGAGGGAAGATTCTCACTCGGTCACACGGAACTACACTGGGGTAGAGAGGCAAAAAAAAAACAACTTTAAAGCAAGCACTGTAGGTGGAAAAAAAAAGATTATTTTTATGGTGGAAATGGAGAGAAACTCGCCTGCCTACTTTTCGCCACACTTTCTCCTCTTCCACCCAATTTCCGATCTTAAGTACCAACAGTGGACTGGAATCATCAAGTAATGGATAAAAACGAAACCAGTTTTATGTGATAGCGAAATATATATTACAGTGAAACCAATTTATACTGCATAATCTCGGTATCCAAGTAATTCTGAAAACCAGTTCTTTGCAAACACAAAGGCGAATCGCTTGTACTGACATTGGTGTCCATTGGCGGCACAAAATGACTTCGGGTTTGCACCACCTCTTTAATCAACGGTTAGTGTAATCCGCCCGCTAAATTAAAACATAAGGCGAACCTGCATCATCCCTCCCCCCCTCCCAATCATGATCACCACTTGCAGTTTGCTCAGCCACGTCCTGGAAGTATTTGCTGCACCCCCATGGATTTGTCTAGGTTTTACATTACAAAAAGCAAATGCATACAAACGTTGCTTAAAACTCCAAAAGGACAATTAAAAAAAAAAAAAAGAGGGGAGAAAGCTGCCAGTTTCTGCAGGCAGCAGGGGCATGCACGGATTCTAGAGAAGAATCACCTTTCGACCACCTGCAGAATGCGCAGACTCATTTCAATTCACTGCAGCTCCTTAATTTATTACACCGCACATAAACCCCTACTGTATACCAACAAATTCACATCCATAAAGAGAAGGTCATCAATTGCCAAGAAAAGATAGAAAATCAGCTTCCACTAATCTGGGAGGGAATACATTATTATTATTATTATTTTATTTTTTTTTTACCACACGACAATCCGTTTTTCTTTTTATTATTATGCATCACCCCCCCCCCTCCCCCCTTCCATAGGTGTACTGAAGAAAACAGTGGGGATTTTCTGCTGTTCTGCGATATGTGAAGGGAACCTACCTCCAGGGTCCGGATTTCTTTCTGTGTCAGATCGTTAGATGTGGCACATTTAGTCCTCAGTCCTTCCAGGTTGGAAATGCTGATCTCGATCATGTTCTGAACCAGCTCGCACTGCTGCAAGGCTTTCTGCACATTCAGATGCTGCTCTTCGCTTTTCGTCATGTTTTCCTCATCCATAGCTGGTTTCGCTATTCCCAAAATAAAATAAGGGTTTTCTCCTTGTCCCCCTCCCCACTTTTCGTTCTCAGCAGAACACCATGAAGGCGGCCTATACCTTACGGGGGTAAAAGAAAACGGGGCGAATGAATAATGTATTTATATTTCAATTAATTCTGATTTTTTTTTCCAGAAAGACTCCATCAATGTGTCTTCTTTCTTCCCTCCTGAGGAGATGCTGTAGCAGAGGCAGACCAGGTGCTGAGGCTGTACTTGACCACTAACATTAGTAGTGAAGAAAAAATTGGGAGGGGAAAGTATACAGTATGTATATCATTGCTTCCAGGTAGCTGTTTAATTTCGTTGTCGGCTTTTTGTGTTAACAGAAATATCTTACTTTAATTTGTGATGGTTTGTATTGTCTACGTTTTTTTCAGCGCCTTGGTGATGCTGTCTGCATTGCTGCTGGTGGTTGTTTCCCGTCTCTTGTGCCAGCTGCTGCAGCCCCTTCTGCCTCTCTCCACCCCGACATCTTTCCTGTCAATCAAGCGCGTGCAAGCTGTAACCGCAAGAGCCCGGCAGAGCGAGCGCGCGCGTGCTCACGAGCACACCGGAGAGAAACGAAAAGCGGTTGGGGGGGGGGGTAGAAGGGAGAGTGGAAGCGAGGTAAGGCCGAGCTCTGCAGCACTAATAAAGACACCGGAGCACCTTTCGGGCCCGATATGGCTGAAGCTCAGAGCCGGTGCGCTGCTACTGCTGTCCAGGCAACAGCCCGCCCCCAGCAGTGCGGGCCAAATCTTATTTATGCATTGGAGGAGGCATGGGAAGCTGTCAGATCTCAGTCACTGCTGCACCTGGAAGATTCAGACTCCACTGGACCTGCTTCAGCCCCTCCCTTAAGCAGCCTGTAGGCAACAGGAGAGGAGGTGAACCTGGAGCGGACTGTGCAGAGCAAAGTGCCACTCTGATACTTAATCCAGCCCCTTCCCTCCAGGAACAAAAGGGGAGGGGCAAGGGAGATTGCAGAAAAATATCAGCCCAGGGGATTTTTTTTTTTTTTTTTTTCAAAAATCAACCATGGGGTATCTGACACCCTCATGCACTTTCCCTGCAGCACATCTGTCAACAGCTCCCAAAATCCAAGTCAACCCTAGAACCCAGCAGAATTGAGCAAAAATATCTCCAAAATAAACTTCATCTTTCCTAAATAACTAAGAAGTAGAGCACATTCTAGACCAGGGGTGAGCAGAGCTGCAGCCCCTGTTCCATCCATGCAAATTGGTTGGGTCCCTTACACATTTGCTTATAAGATATATCCTGTATTTCCAATCTGTCCTTGAACCACTTTATTTATTTAGAGGTTTTATATACCGTTATTCCAAGTGAAATTCATTAGGTCACTACAGTTCATAGTGTCAAAATTCACAAATTAGAAATCACAGGTAACAGCAATAACATTCACAATTATTAGTGACTAGACAGAGGGGAACAACACATATTGAATGCTCGTTGAGGTATGGTACTCAGGTGCTAAATGTAGAGGTTGGTAAAGGGTTTGAGATGCCAGTTTATTTTGATAAGAGATTATGTAGCCTAACAGATTATGTAATGTTATATGTGTTTTGGAACAGCCAAGTTTTCAGATCTTGTTTGAATTTCTTTTTGTCTGTTGTTGTTCTTAATTCTTCCGGTATAGAGGTCCACTATTGATAGAATTCTTTCTCTTGTATACAAGTGGGAGGTTTGTAATGTTGTTATAGAGAGGGGACCTTTATTTTGTGATCTCAGCGTTCGTTGGGGGATGTGTTTAAGTGATATTCTCAGCAGATCATTGTTATGTTAATGTTATTGAATATGATCATAAATGCTTTATATTATATTTAAATTGTATTGGTAGTTAGTGTAGTGTCCTCAAAGTAGGAGTGATGTTATCATATTTTCTGGTGCTGGTTAATAGTCTTGATACTGCCAGCCAATGTCAGACACACACACACAGTCAGATTTTTAGATAGCAGAAACTTTATTAGAACATACACACAAAGATACATACTCTCAGACCTAAAGACTAGGGATGTGCATAATTTTTTTATGACGGGTCGAGCGACCCGAGGAAAACTTTGTTTTCCAACGAGTCTTTTTTTCTCAGCAATTTTCACCGAAATTCCCCCCCCCCACCCCAACCCTTCAAATTTAGTTAATTACAATCCCTCCACCCCCCAAACTTGCCTAAAGTCCCTGGTGGTCCAGCGGGGGTCCCGGGAGCAATCTCCCGCTCTCGGCAGTCGGCTGCCAGTAAACAAAATGGCGCCAGTGGCCCTTTGCCCTTATGTGATAAGGGCCGACCAATGGCACCGGTAGCCCCTGTCACATGGTAGGAGCAATGGATGGCCGGCACCATCTTAGAAAATGGCGCAGGCCATCCATTGCTCCTACCATGTGACAGGGGCTGACCAATGGCACCGGTAGTTCCTGTCACATGGTAAGGGCAAAGGGCCACGGCGCCATTTTGTTTACTGGCAGCCGACGGCCAGAGAGCAGGAGATCGCTCTCGGGATCCCTGCTGGACCACGAGGGACTTTAGGCAAGTTTTGGAGGGGTCAGGAGGGTGGGGGGGGGGGTTGTAATTAACTAAATTTGAAGGGTTGGGGTGGGTTTGGTTTTTTGTTTGTTTTTGTTTTTAAATAAATGTGCCCCCCCCCCGCACTAACCCGAACAAAGAATTTTCCCCAAAGTTCAGGGGAAATCTGTCTCGGGTCCTCCAACCCATGCCGAATTGGACTATTTCTTTGAAATTTTCCAATTCAGCAAAAACGATTGCACATCCCTACTAAAGACACATCCACACACAGACTGTGGGTGTGTATCTTTGTCAGAGAGAAAAACATCCACACATTCACTCTCTCACATAGTGTGAATGGGTGTGTGTGTCTCTCTCTCTCACTCTTGCTGACACAGACACACAAACACTTTTTGACATCTACTGTGCTGTTGCTTATGTGCTCACACAAAGCGTGCTCCCAGTCCAGCACTGCTGCACCATGGTGTAACGTTCTTGCTTGCTGCCAGCTCTTCCCCATTCTGCAGCAGCCTCCTCCCTTTCCCAATCTCATTCTCTAGGCACCTCGCTGGTTCCACAGCCAGCTGCTTCTCTCAGAGCTCAGTACAGTCACCTCAGTCAGAAACCTCCCCAACACTGCACAGGTACTTCCTCTTGGCTTACCCTCTTCCTTCCTGTGCCTGTAACTTGCCTCCACTTTTCCGCAACCCTCCCACCACTCTAGCGCATTCCCATTGACTGCAGGCTACGCAATCTGCTGCTTTTATGGTTCCTCAGGCTCTGCTCTACCTCTATACTCCAGGGGAGGGGGGGTGGGGGAACAGATGGGACCAGCTGATATTGAGCTCTTCAAGACCCCTCTGGTTCTTCATCCTGTAAGCCCCCCCCCCCCCCCCCCCGCTTGACACTGAACCTTCATGTTGTGCTGAAAGCCCTAAAACTCGAGATATCCAGACTTGCTCCTCAGTAAAGTTACACAGATAACCCACAGATGTGCGCCATGGTCAGCTTTTTTAAAATTCGGAGTTACGCGCACAAAGTCTTAAACCTGCCCCAGGATACCCATGCCCTACCCATTCCCCATCCCCTTATACTTGCGCGCATGGGTATGTATGCGCGAACTTTACGGATTCTTAAAATTCGTGTAAGTTGCGCTCGTCCCACAAATGCGCGTATGTGGCTGTTTTTGCGCGAGCAACGCTTTTAAAATCTACCTCGTAGCAAATGACGGCATCTACTTTGCCCAGTAAGTTGGGGTTTTTTTTTTTGGGGGGGGGGGTTGTTTGTTTGTTTGTTTTGCGTAGTAGCAACTGCTGCTCTGTGCGGACTATCCCCAAGCTAATACTATATCATACTATTTAATAAAATACTACAAAAAAAAAACTAATTACATGAAAATAACTGAAGACATCAATAGATAATCATAATATAATAAAATTAATCTCTAATAAAATCATAAAGCCAACCTTAAATATAGGAAAGTTACTAGAAAAATCATAAATCAAAGCCCAAAAATTCAGTCTTAAAAAATGTATAAAAGAGCCAGGTTTTTCTCTAGAATTTTAATATTGTATAATATTTTATTAAGCAGGCTTCTTTTGGAAGAGAGCTCCATAAAGCTGAGATGAACTCCATTTACCACTACACTTTATTGCCTCCCACTCAATTAGTTTCTAACTCAGTCAATCACTATAGGACACATACCAGTTTATTTATGAATTGCATATATTGAACTATGTTAAAGACCTTACAGAAATTCTAATACACTACATCTGTTGCATTCATGCCTGTTTCTCGCCCTCGCTCCACCTTCTTTACCGCTGTGGCGACTCTCCCTCCGGGCCCGACGCTGCGGATCCGCCATGTTCCTGATGACGTAGGGCGTGCGCGCGCTCCAGACTTTGTACCAGCAAGGGCGCGAACCTCGGGGGCGTCCCCCCGTAGTGACGTCATCCATTTTCACTTTAAAAGGTCTTTGTTTGCTAACCACCAATGAGTTAGCAAGGACACGAATCTTCCCTTTGGGTACGATTCCCCAAGCTACTCTGCCTCCCTTTACTTACATGGAGTACCCGCTCTTCAGAGGCTCCGTTCTCGCTCTTCTTGATTTCAGCTTGCAGTACGAGATCCGGTACTCGCTCCTCGAGGGCCTACCGTCTCAAAGACTCAGAAGACTCCTATTGCCTGGTGGTGATCGCAGACATGAACACAGTGAGTCCTATTACAGAAAGGAACCGGTACTCGCTCCACGAGGGCCCTTGTTCCCATATCTCTAGGGCTCCCTTCAGTCTAAGACATTATTGCAGGTACGAAGTTCGTGAGTTACTATTGCAGATTGCGGACAGGAACCGGCACTCTCTCCATGATGGCCTATGTTCCTAAATCTCTTCTAGCCTCTCTATCCAGAAGCCATCCCCTACACAGTTATTGTGAGTTCTATTTCAGACTGCCTACAGGAACCAGTACTCGCCTGCGGATCCTGTTCCTGAATATTGAGGACACTCTTTTGCATAAAGCAGACACTACAGAGATCTACAATTGTTAGTATATCATCTACCACTGGTTATGCCCAGCATACCCTGTCTGCTCACTACCTGTAGTCTCTCCTTACAGCTCAGCAACTCAGAGATCGTTGTTCCAGTTGATCGTTGATCGTTGATCCAGTTGTTCCTGCCGGGTATATCAACTCACTACTGCCACCTCTGGTGGTTCTACTTCCAGTCTAAGAACTATCTGTGTTTATCTCAATACTCCAGCCTAGCCAGTGGTCCCTCTCAGGATCTCCACTTGAGGGCGCTGTCATCTGCCATCGGCCCAAGGATTCACCATAAACAGCTAGCTCCTCCCCCTTGGGGAGCTGGTCTTGAACAACATCTAATGCTCCAACTCTTCTCATCCTGTCAAAGAAATTGATCAAATTTGTCTTACAAGATCTACCTCTGGTAAAAAAAATAATGCTGCTTCAGATCTTGTAATCCATTGGATTCCAGAAACTGCACTATCCTCTGTTTTAGCAGCAATTCTACTAATTTACTCACCACTAAGGTCAGACTAAACAGTCTGTAATTCCCAGCCTCTTCCCTACTTATATTTTTGTGACGAGGAATCATATCCACCTGGAGGGGCAGCAGAATGGCCTTTTGGTTGAGGGGGGAGCAGCCAAGCTTTGTCCCAGCTCCACTCCTGTTCTGGGTTCAGACCGTGAACACTGGCATTCTTTCCAGGGGCTCTGACCTGGGGTCTAATTTCACCGGAGTCTATGCTAGGAGTTACCTGAGAGGCTTGTCTCCTGCATGCCCCTGAGGTATGCAGGGTAAGCCCCTGCATACCTCAGGGGCTTACCCAATGTAAACATGCACAATTATGGGGATTATACCTGGGGGCTTAAACCCAGGAGTTTATTCCCCACACAAATAGCCACGTACACAAACTTTGATTTAGTACATAACGGTTCCAGGTATTTAGGAAAGTAAGTTTATTTAAGCAATAAGAGGATAGAACAAATAGAATCAGATCATACAGAATAATTAGTTGCAGATAATAACAATTGCTACATATATCTTGGGAAAAAATATATATAAATATAAATCTTACATGTTTCCAAAGGATCAGTTTGTACTATCACGTCCAAAAGCTCACTCTGCCTCTCTCTCTGTTATTTCTCCTTATACACTAAATGCTTGGGGAAAGCAGCAATGTTCTCTCCCTCTGAGTTCTTATCAATTTCAGGCGCAGATGTGTGGCCTTCACTCTCTTAGACTTTGTATCAATTAATTACTTACTTTCTCTCCAGAGAACTACTGGCATAACTATAATAAACAGATTCTTGCCTGCTTGTGAGCATTTTACAGTGCAAAACAGTAAATATGAGTTCACTCAGAGGTTGGCCTGTGGCCTTCAAACTGGTATGTGTCTGATTAAGAACTCTGAATCCATACAGCCTAACCTCTAAATACATCCTCAGCCAGAGTAGTCAGAAATAATGCCATTATATTGTGAGCATTTTACAGTGCAAAACAGTAAATATGAGTTCACTCAGAGGTTGGCCTGTGGTCTTCAAACTGGTATGTGTCTGGTTAAGAACTCTGAATCCATACAGCCTAACTTCTAAATACATCCTCAGCCAGAGTAGTCAGAAATAATTCCATTACAGCTCCCAACTCTGCCCCAAGCTCCGCCTACATTTCCATTGCCAATTGTTTTACTTTACATTTACAGTTAATCATTCTATCTTACAACCTTCTTTTTATAAATGATAAAGTATAATTATACATTCCTAGACCAATTAAGTGTTTGATGCTAGAAAACCAGACAGTGGTAAAAGAGAAGATGACAAAAACAGCATTACTAATAAAAGTGTCAGTACTAAGTGACTATTCTGTACTATGTATATAGAGAGATCAGCAAATACCAAGAGATATAATCTGAGTCCAAGAAAATGTAGCCTAAAGATAAGGAAACAGTCCTATTTGTTTGGGCACTACCTAGTATCTACCTGAATATAAAACTTCCAAGCTCACCTCAATATATTGCATATATAACACCTTAAAAGCTTCACAAAGAAACCATTTGGCATAATGCAAGATTTAAGAAAAACACTAACAGTAAATATGAGGGACTGAGATCATACCTAACTTACTGTACCTTGGGCTAAGAGAGGTTAATTCTTGTTATTGTATGTGCAAGGCAAGCCAAAATAAATCCTGTACCTCTAGTTCTGTAAATACTCACTTTGTGATCATCGATCCCCCTTCACCCCCAAAACACACACATTCCCCCTCTAACAATGGGGGCAGAACATGATATTTTCCCCTACACCTCACCATTCAAAAACTTCTGGTGTCATCTAAGTAACAGAAACACAAACAAATACAAACAAAATCTGGGACAAAACATATAGCAAACTTGCCATACTATAGCAGCACTAACTCACAAGATTTTAAAAGCAACAGCTCTATGTATAATTAGGCAACACTATAAATATTACACCAGGCCCTAGAATACCAATACACCTCCCCCCGGAGCAGGCATTAATTCTCGAGGAGCCTCAAAAGTTTACAGAAAATCAGAAAATACTGCTTTTCTGTAGATCCTTTGACTTAATATTGTGGCAATATTAAGTCAAAGGAACCTAAAAAAGGAGAACAAAAAATTAATAAAGTATCGCCAGTGGTCAGGTTAGGAAAACGGACACTCAATTAACAAGCGTCCATTTTCCCAACCATAGGCTGTGCACAGTTTAGGAAAATGGATGCTTGTAAAATTGAACATCCGTTAAAAGAGCGGGAGCTCAATCATGAGCACCCGATTAACGCACACCAATATTGCATCGGCCTGATAGAAACTACATGCTAGCAGAATAGCTCACCTTAGTCACACATGTAAAATACTCTCAATGAATAAACAAAGTCAGACTTTGCATGCTACACTGGACCACTAGAAACAGACATGTATTTCCTTGTTGACTAAGCTGGGCCCCATTCATTGTTCTTGTGAAGAGCCACACCTTGTCTCCAGGGTTAAACTGTGGAGCTGCCCGATGATGGGCATCGTAGAATTTCTTTGACTTCTGGGTGGCTTGCAGCAGAAGTTGTTTGTGTGTTCCCAAAGTTGATGTAGCTCTTGTGCAGAGGCTGTTATTTTACTAACACCCCCCAACAAGAAATATGACAAATGCTTGGCAGCGCCCACATTGTTCTACCCCCCATTAACTGTGAGCAGAAAAGTTCAGTTCCTGCTTGTAAGTTAGTGTGATGTCACAGGACTACAAACCCCTATAATCCTATAGCCTTGTTGCTGTTGGCTCTTTATGATCACATGTTTCCAGCTCCCACTGATTCTGGGCATTTCCTATTGGCTTGGATACTGGTTCATGCCTGCTGGGAGTTTTTTCATTTTGCATGTGTGCTTCTAAAAGAACGAAGAAAGAAGCAAGCTGCTTTTCCTCTCTCCTATTCCTTGGGAACGCATTTCCTTTTTACCAGACACGCAGACAGACACATTTATTTTATTTGCAGCTTTTATATACAGACATTCGTTTAGTAACATCACATCGGTTTACAATTAACATAACGACTAGCAACAGTGCTTTACAATTGAACAATTGAACTAGATAGAATAGTAACAAAACAAAAAGAAAGGCTAATTACAAATAAGGAACAGTTGAAGGATTTGGAAGGTCCATGCTAGTTAAGTCAGTGATTAAGTAGCAGAGCAAATCACATTTAAATAAAGTGATATAAAATACAGGGTGCAAAAAGTTGTAATGATTGGAACAAAAAAGACAAATGTTTAAATATCATAGTTAAATATTGTGAAAAGAAACACAATTGCAAAAATGAACAGAGGGAATGTTAAGTATAAGACAGTAATGGGAAGATAAAGGCGGAGTGTGGTGCAGGCTAGTTGCAGCTATGGAACAAATGAAATAGTGTTAGGATTTGTGGGTATGTGGGCCCTGGGCCGAGGCGAGAGAGGGTACCGCCCACGAGAAGCAGCCCCGTGAGCCTCACCGTCGGGAGGCAAGGTCTCAGCTGACGTCAGACACAGCTACAGGTCTAGAGTCTTTATTAGAGAAAAGCGGCGCTGCCCACGGAGCGGGGAATGTAAGAGGAAAGGCCCTCAGACACAGGGGTGTCACGAAGTCTGTGAAGTGGGGGATATCCAAGGAGGATACCTCAGTAGAGATGATACGGCAATGGTCCGCAGAGCGGGGTACACCGATGAGGGTTCCTCAGTAGAGATGACACTGTAGTGGTCTGCAGAGCTGGGTACACCGATGAAGGTTTCTCAGTAGAGATGACATGGCAGTGGTCCGCAGAGCGAGGTACACCGATGAGGGTTCCTCAGTGGAGATGAGATGAGAAGGGTCCGCAGAGCAGGGTACTCACAGTAGGAGTAGAGATGGTTCCAGGAGAAGCCCAGAGGAACGAGGTAGGCAGCAGTCCTAGGCGATAGGCCCTCCAAGGAGCGGACAGCCAGAGAGAGGAAAGGGCCCCCGAGGAGTTGATACCCGAGACGTCTCATGCCGAGGAAGCAGAAGCTGGAACGGAGAGTCCTTTAGCAAGAGAAGCAGATTCATCAATGAGGGAACTCGTTGCCAAGTTGTAGGCAGACAGAGCCAGCCAGCTTAAGAGTCCATGATAAATGACATCATCCGGGGGGGGGGGGGGGGGGACACATGCCCCTGAGGTTCCCGCCATGACATGCTTAAGACTGGCCCGAGCGCCCACACGCACCCAAGGAACTCAGAGGGCAAGATGGCGGTCGGCAGCGTCCAGGGAGGCCCGGGAACAGGGGCAGGCAGGCCGGTGATCCTGGCGGAGGCTGCAAGTCTATCCAATGGAGTCAGAGCTGAGAGGCAAGAGGTGAGCAACAGCGGTTGTAGCCGTCTGCGACCTACAGGCGTAACAAAGTGCACACAATAGGTGTACTTAAAATGTCCAGTTCAATTCCTACAACTGCTATTTCAACTCTAGAGTCAATGCTCTGAACCTGAGATCAACCTCTCCTCTTCCTTCCCCCTCAAGACTGCAACCAGTAAATTATATGTTTTGATTACCATTTGGAATAAACACTGTTGGAATTTAGACAAGATATCTTCATTGAAGATTCAGTATCTAGTTTAGCTGAATGATTAGCAATGCATGGGTGCTGTGAGATCAGAACACACATAATATGGTATTATGCTAGAGCTGCTAAGCCTTTGTAATTTTTGTTGTGGAAGGTGAGTATGGGTTGGGGCAGGAGGAAGAGAGAGGAACAGGAGGAAGGTGGGAGCAGGGAAGCCAAAGAGAGATGAAGGGGATAGGACAAGGAGCAAGAGCATTGGTGATGAGGAGCTATAGGGTGCTGGAGAAGAGGGAGAGAGCAAGGAAGGGTGGGGATAGGGCGAGAGGTGGCATGCTGAAGAAGAAAGGGGATGGGAATATAGGTGGGGAGGCAGAAAAGAAAGAGAATGGAGATAGAGGGGAGGCAGGAGAGAAAGAGGAGAGTTCAGGTGGCCCGGAAAAGAGGTCTGCTCCCAAGAAAAACAGCAAAGGCTCTGCAGCCGCAACTTACGGAGAAATTACAACTTTCCTGATGATTTCCTTTTCTTTAGTACAGCCAGGTGAATCCAGAGCCAGTGGGTTATGCACTTCTACCAGCAGATGGAGACGGAACATAGCTGACCTCGTATCAGTCCCAGATCGCCTTACTTTCTGCCTGCCCTGACCTTGGTTTGGACTGGACCTTGTTCTGCTCACCGCCTGCCTCCATTACTGTTGGGTCACCAACTAAGTGTTCTATCACCCACCTTCGCACCAGACCAGGAAAAGTCCTGCCTGCCACCAGAACCTGCAGGCTCAACCCAAAGGGAGAGGTGGCTGGCTAGGCAGAAAACCCAGTCTGTGTGCTGTGTCAGCAGTTGCCTGTTAAGGCCTATCTTCTTATCTTGTGCTAGCACAAAATAGGCTGTGCCAAATTACAGCAGCTCAAAGGCTCACTGTTGCGACCGTCGCTGCCCTTCTTCACTCCGCCCTCTTTACCTCTGTGGCAACTCCCTCCAGGTCTGAAAGACGGCTGGCTGCCGCAGTGTCTCCCTGCCGTCTCTCTCCGGCATCCCCGGGCCGGCTCGATGCTGCAGATCCGCCATGTTGCCTGAAGCCTAGGGCGCGTGCGCTCCGAGTGAAGTACCAGCAAGGGTGCGAACCTCAAGGGCATCCCCGAGATGATGTCATCCGCTTCCGATATTTAAAGGTCTCTGATATCGCTACTAATTGACTTAGCAAAGGACAGGACTAAGGTTCAGATTGGGTTCCCTGCCTAAGCTACTCTGCCTCCTCGGACTTACCAGAGGTACCCGCTCCTCGGGGGCCTTGCTCTCTCTCTTTGCCTTTCAGGTTACAGACAGGAACCGGTACTCGCTCCTCGAGGGCCTATCCTTTCCAGCTCCTGAGCTCCCTGAGACCAATATGTGAGTGTTGTCATCTAGTTCTGTTCATTATCTCTGCATACCCTGCCTACTCATTGTCTACAGTTTCTCAACAGCTCAGCCTTCCAGGGATCGCTGTTACAGTATCTGAGAGACTTCAGCCCTACCGGCACTTCAGCTCACTACTGCCACCTCTGGCGGTTTCAAGACCCGTTTAATAAAAGAACTAGTGTGTGTGTCTCCATACTCTAAGCCTAGCCGGTGGTCCCTCTCGGGATCTTTCCCCAGGGGCGTGGTCATCTGCTACCGGCCCAAGGATCCACTTACTACTATCTCCGGCAGTCTATAACAGATTGCTACGTCCGCCTATGGAATACATCAGATTGACACTCCTATCTGATTGCTCCTCCCATCAGCATAGTGGATCATGACACTCACTCCTTCCTGTTGAGACAGTCTCTAGTTTTTAAGGTGGACCAGGCTAGATGCCTGGTTCAGTTCTTGTCAAGTAACATTTTCAGGGACATTCCTTCACACTCCTGAATGTGTTTCCACTGTGGCTGCTGATAGGCAAGGTGATAAAGAAGTTGGAAGACACACCTTCAAAGTAATATTGATAGCGCTGAATTGGCCAAAAAGGCCTTGGTACACAGAGCATATCAGACTTCTAGTGGAAGCCTCCTATGACTCCCCAGAGAACATTGGTTACTCTTTCACTGTCCAACTGCAGTGGGAGAACCAGCGGTATTCTTTTTAAAACACTTTGGGGCTGATTTTAAAAACCCTACGCGCATATATCCAGATGATTTATGTGCGTAGAGGGGGTTACGCACGCCGGGCCTATTTTATAAAGCCCCAGGACTCGCCTAAGTCCCGGGGCTTTACAAAAGGGGCGGTCCGGGGTGGGGCAGGGCAGGGCCAGAGGTCTCCGGCACAGCGTCCATTTACATACTAATCTAGCTGCCCAATAGTAGCACTGAAAATCCAGCAATCCCATAGCTCCCTGTGACTTAGGCAAAGAATAGACCGACAGATGCGGGCCACCTTGTTACTCCAAATAAAACTCCCCAGTTGCCCATTGAAAGAGTTGAACACATAGTGCAAAACAAGACAAGGAACATGTTGAAAAAGGTACATCAGTTTGGGAAGTATACACATCTTAATCAAGTTAATACTTCCAGACCAAGAAATCTATAGATCCACCCATTCCTTAAGATCCTTTCGAATAATACCCAAAAGTGGGGTGTAATTCAACTTGTCTTTCAGATTTGTAGAGGTCTTAATACCCAAATAAGTAAATCCAGAAGGCACCTAGGTATATGAGACCCTCCCCCAATAAGAATGATCTCAGATTTTACAAAGTTAGGGCCTCATTTTCCAATATTGCATGGTATCGCATGCGATACCAAAAAGGGGTGTTACCTTATCGCGGTTCACGATGTTTCCGGACAGCTGAGAGAGAGAGAGCGAGAGAGAGAGAGCCTTGCTATAGTACCTCCTCCCTAGACAGGTATTTGTATCCCTATGGGAGGCCCACCTAGTAACTCGAGGTGGGGATTAGGTAAGAGTGTAGGGGGTTAGGGGCCACTTTGACATTCTACGTGATACCTACGAACAGAACAGTGGTCTCTTGTGAAGATTTGATGGCCTTTGGAGTGAGGAAACTCACTCCAAGATGAGATTTGGACAATGTTCTCTCCACCTAGCTTGTTGTTGCCCAGGTAGAGAGTCCATCAAGCTAGGTGGAGAGAACACTGCATAAATCTCATCTTGGAGTGAGTTTCCTCACTCCGAAGGCCATCAAATCTTCACAAGAGACCACTGTTCTGTTCGTAGGTATCACGTAGAATGTCAAAGTGGCCCCCAACCCCCTACACTCATATCTAATCCCCACCTCCTCTCTCTCTCTCTCTCTAACTCCTCCCTACTTTACATTTACTCCGCCCCCTGAATACAAAATTAAAAATTTGCATTCGCAAATCGCGTTAACGGCTGTTAGTGCGATTTGCGGAATTATCTCCCGCGGTACCTCCTTGGAAAATGACCCCCTTAATCTGCTATCCCAATAGTATCCCATATTCTTCCAACTGGCTCATTAAATATGTGCCTTACTGTAAACTGTTGTGACGGTACCCATCTTAACGACGGTATAGAAAAGATTTAAAATAAATAGGGGCCCGAACTGTCCTTTTGCATTAAGTAAATTAATATATCATCAACATACAAAAATGTTTTATGATGTACCCTGTCTATTTTGATCCCTTGGATTCCCTTATGCTCCTGGATTGCCTGAGCCAGAGCCAATGGTTCAATAGCGATAGCAAATAAAAAAGAGGAGAAAGTTGACATCCCTGACATGTCCCACTGGCCACTGGAATGGGCTTGCTTAATTGACCATTAAACATAATATATGCCTATGAGGACGTATATAAAGCTCTTATTCTTTTATTAAATTCTTCCGGGAATCCAAATCTCCATAAAGTTAGAAAAGAAAAGGCCACTGGATCCTATCAAATGCCTTATTAGCATCTAGTGCTAAAATAGCCCCAGACACCTTCTGCTCTTGAGTTAGGTGTATGATATTAAAAAGTCTTCGAGTACTGTGTGTGAACCATTGCCCTTTTGATCTCCTGCAGTATGCTGCGGTACCATATTCTCAATACGCTGTTGCAATATTTTGGCTAATATTTTTACATCTGAATTGAGGAGGGATATGGATCTATAGGAATCCACCTCCAGCTCATCCCCCTTCTGTTTATATAACAGCACAACATGGCATCATTTAAGTCTGTTGCAGAGGCTGGAGAATCTAAGAAAATTAAGCAGATCCTTCAGTCTTGGCAGAAATAAACCACTAAATTTCTTAAAAATGTCCATCTGGTAGCCATATAGTCCCAAACTCTTCCCTGCTGACAGCCTGCTAATTGCTTTCTGAACCTCCAGTCCAGAAAGTGGTTCCTTAAGATCCTGCGCCATCCCTGCTGTCAGAGTTTGAAGATCTAAATTATTTAAAAAGTAATTTATACTCTCCTGTCCAGTATACAAAGACTCCCCATAGAACTTACACATAATCTCTTCTATCCCTTTATTATCCAGCACTATCTTTCCATATTCCGATCGTAGCTTAAAAATCTGGACCTGTGATTGTCTCTTCTGGACCACTTTAGTTAAAGCACCTGTCTTGTTACCATGTTCATAGTATTTTTGTTTTGTGTATTGTAATGCTACCTCTATTTTCCTCACCTGAGGTGCTCTAAAATTACCCCTCAGCCCTTGCAACTGCAGATAAACTTTGTTCGAACACTTGTGTTTATACTCCTTCTCCAACTCCTTTATCTCTTTTTCCATCTGTGCCTGCTCTGCAGAATTTATAATTTTTAAATGACTAGTATAAGCAATTATGGCCCCTCTCAACACCACCTTAAATGTTTTCTACCTCAATGCAGGATCATAATCCTCAAGAGTATGATGATAAGGTAAAGTCTTCAAGGACCCTCTCCACTAAATCTATAAATTCTTTTTCCCCCATCAAAGAAAGGTTTAATTTCCACAACCCCGCCATCCCTCTATGCCCCACCAATGTCAAGGTAATAGACACTAGACGATGGTCAGAGAGCAAACAATTCAATATGCCACACTCAGAAACTTGAGGCAATAATCGCTCAGAGCACAGGAAATAGTCTATGCAGCTAAAGGAGTTGTGCCTAGAAGAATAATATGTATAATCCCGAGAGGAAGGGTAGGTACTTCTACAAGCATCTATCAGGTGGAACATGGAAACCATTGCCATTAATGAGCCAGGCGTTCTACAATGCAAACTTACATTGGAACAGTCCATGCCCGAATTTAAGCATGCATTCCAATCACCTCCGGCCACCAAGAATAGCCCTGAAACGTCACCCAGTTTATCAACCAAGTCAGCATAAAATGATTGGGAATCAGTACTGGGGCCATACACATTTAGCAGACCTAACTCCCAAGACTGAAGGCGACAATGCAAAATGAGAGATCTTCCCTCCTCATCAGGTTTGTAATCTAATTTAAAAAGGCCATTAAAACACGGCTATTTAAACAAGCCTTCCAGGAGCTACTAACTTAACGATTTCAGACTATTGAATATATATCAAGGTAATGTATATTTTTGAATTTATTATCTCTGCTCTTACTATACTACCTCTCTATCAAATTAAATATTATGATTAGTGTACTATTTTATATTAATATTTTATTTATATTATGAAACTATGTATTTACTTCCTTTCTTTTTTGGAAATGCAAATATTTTTAAATGAATATTTGACAGCTGTAAACTGGTTTGATATGTTCACATGAAAAATTCGGTATATAAAAATGATTAAATAAATAAATAATGATAATACTTGAAGCAGTAAATTCTTGTGTATTAGGATACATACTCCCCTATTCTGTGATGTGCATGGGGCCGCCCACACTTGTTCCATCCAGTCCCTTTTCAATGTATCATGCTCCACTCTAGTTAAATGTGTTTCCTGGAGCAGTACAATTTGTGCTTGTGTTAAGGAACTGTAATAATAGTTTCCTCTTGATAGTCTCTGAATATCAGGGGCATTTGCATCCTATCTTAATCTGTAATATAATTGAGTACTAATATACCTATACATAACTTGTAACATCTCACTAAGATCCAACCAAATCGTGACAGCCCCAGGATCCTGACCAGTAAAACTAACAACCTGCAGTGTGTATTTGTCTGGTTTTGCAAAAATTTCCCTCCTGCTATTGCGCGGGTCTAAGCTGGTTATCTAATCCGGCTAACTATAAATTTACCAGGGCATATTTAGTGGCATAGCCACACCAGTGAATATCCCAGATAAGCTAATCCTATCCTGGCCCTTTCACAGTGAATTTCAAACAGAAATATTTGTAAAGTAATTCTGCTTTTTCCTCTTCTGCCTCTAAATATTTCTCCCTGTGCATTACCAGGCATCTACCCTGGTCCACCTTAAAGATATGCTAGTACAGGGGTGGCCAAATCCAGTCCACAAGAGCCACAAACAGGCCAGGTTTTTATGATATCCACAATGAATATGTAAATCTATCTCTGTGCTTTTAGCTCTGTAGGCAGGTCCCCTGAGAACAGGAATAAAGGTGTGGGCCCAGAGGAGAACACAGTCCCTATGTCTCTAGAAGGCAGCACCTAACATCTCTGTCCTGAAGGTAAAGGCTGTATGAAAATGTTGCTGAGAGAAAGCGGTTTATGTGAAACCATTTGTGTGTGAAGAACAAAGTTTTATGTGAGAACACCAGAGTCCAAGTGTCTCTATCCTCTGAGAAGTACAGATGCTTATGCTATCCCACACTCCTCTTCACCTTCATGGTGCATTAGAAAGTATTCATGCTTTTTGGCATGGCCTGACAGGGCAATAACAAGCTGTGAAATAAAAATATTCCAAATTAAAAGTTGTGCTGTGGTTTTATACATTTCTGCTCAAAGGTGACATATTCTAGACCCATTGCTATACGTTTTAATTGAAAATTCTCAATGCATAAAGAGTGACTGAAGAGTACCACTTTGGAAGAAGACATCCTTTAATGTCCTGAAGGTAAAGGCTGTGTTGGCACATTTCTGAACTCAGTGGAAAACATGACATTCATACCATCCCCATTCCACCAGTATTAAAAAAAAAAAAAAAAAAAGAGTAAACTACCTATTGGGAAAATGAGGGATACACAAGGTCTGAAAGACCAAAATGAATTCAATAGAGTACCCATGTCAGATAAGTTCAATTTTAGTTGACCCTGAGGGGACAGACTTATACATGGGCAGGGCCAGTGCAAGAGGATTAGGTGCCCTAGGCACCTTCTGCCTTGCACTGACACTCCCCGCCCCTGGTCACAGCCCTGACTCTTACCTCTCACAAGCAGCTGCTGCCCCATGGCTTGTGAGCGGCGGCAAAGAGGAGTGGAGATTCAAATCCCCACTCCTTGCTGCCGCCACTCGCAGCCCAACATGGCTCGCACACCCTAATGGTCAGTGGCCTAGGCCTAGCTCGCTTAGCCCTGTACATACGTCAAAAAGTTTTCTTGTGCCCGTTAAAAATTGTTCCAGCTCCCCTAAGTCTGAAAACTCTTACACTGCAGACCTCATACATCAATACAATATCCCTGCTATAATTAATATAAACTAGATCTTCTATTCTTAGGTATAAATTCTAAATATAGGAGTTTATTTTTCGAGCTAATTATGAGCTCTTTGAGAATACAAAAAAATCAGTATTGGCGTTTTCACTGCACATGTACTATTGCTGGTTACCTTATTCAGTTGAATAAAAAAGACATACATCTGTGCAGCTGAGGAATCTGCATAGAAAAGGCACAAAAACATCCAAGATAGGGGAGAAAGACCACTAGGGGAAGAGGTTTTATCCAATAAATTTTCTTCTTGCATTTGGGATTTTTTTCAGTTCATAGGTTAAAATATAAAATCACAAGTTGTAATTATTATTCTCTTTCTGAAAAGCACGGACTATTCGTCTACTTATGGGGGAGGGGAAGCGAAGCAATTTAATACAGCTACCCCCTCCATTTCCTCTGTCCTCCCATGTAACATTATTTATTGGCCTTCTGAATTTCAAAACAATATCGAAACGCGCTTTTATTTGTTTTCAGGAAGGAGCTTCCAAAAATCTTTACTATTGTATACCTTTCTATTTCAAAATACTTAATTTCTTGCTTTCATTAACCTTATTTTTTAAAGTGCAACCTTGCATATCTTCCGAGCATTTGCTAAGCTTCACGTCAACAGTCTGCATAATTCTTGAAATTCCATTTCAGTCTTGCAGCAGTTTCAAGGTCGAAAGAACTATTCCTTGGTATAACACATCCTATAATGCCTATGTTTTTCCTTAACCTTCCTAATGCCTGAGGCTTTGTAGCAAAGAGAGAGAGAGAGGTTGAGCATCCCATCCTGAGGCATCGCGGGAGAATCTGTATCTGTAGAGGCGAAGAGGTTAACCGTTACTTGGTTACCAGCATGGAGGCCTTAGCAACAGGAGGAGGAGACAAGCAAGAGGGCGGGAAGCTTCTCCACCCGTTCTCGCGAGACTACGTAAGCGGTCTGCGCGTTAACGGTGGTGGCGCGAACTGTGACTTTCGGTGCCCCTCTTCTTGTGGCGCACAGTGAAAAGCAAAAACGGTAAAAAAAAAAAATAATAATAATTAAAGCCAGACCGCTGAAGACGAATCCACTCACGCTCTCAGAGTATACCTCAGGCGGGGAGATTACCTGCTTAGGCAGCATGGCGTCCGTAAACAAGCAGCCCCTGCAGAGCCGAAACTTACCTTGGTAAGAACCGGACCCTGTCTGGAAATCTGAGCAACATATAAAAACACCCGTTGTGTGGGGTCCTAAGTTAGTAGCCTGCGATAGATCGGAAACGGAATGCTTACCGTAGACAATTGTTTTTGGCCTAAAGCAGGGGTGGCCAACCTTCTAAGAGCCAAGGAACCCCAATGCACAGAACTAAACAGCCTATCATTTTCAAGAAATGAGGATTGGGAAGGGGATAGAGAATGGGATGGTGTTCACTGTTTGAGACCCATCTAACCCCATATCACCAGTACTCTCAGAACAGTCATCTGGTCTCTACCAGTCTCTTTCCACTAGCCTCCCTCTTAGTTCTCTCACCTTTTCTTGACTAGTCACTGGGTCCTCCAACCCTGGCCCCAGTGGTTTCATCAGTCTCTTTCTCAATTCTCCAATCCTGTCCCCACCAGTCTCTGTCAATCTGCCCATCCAGTCCTCAACTTGTCTCTCAGCATAGCATCCCCCCCATACAACCATTATGGAAGCTTAGTATCCATAAGCTAACACTTCCCATCCAGCCCCTTGTGTTACTCCCCTTTCCTCCACTTCTACACCAGTATCTCTGTGCCCAATCCTCCTGTCCCTGACTGCATTCCCTTCCTTCTAGTAGTCATACCTTCCCCCCAGTCATCTTGTGTGGCTCCCTCTCACCCCTCCATATTTAATTCTTCCCCACTCATCACCATTTCTGGCCCTGTTATCCCAACTCCTCCACTACCTGTGTCTCTCTCTCTCTACAACTATTATTATTTATTACAATTTTATATACTGCCTGTGACTTGTGTTAGCCAAGCTGGAATACAAAAGCAGATGTGAATTAAAAAGTTTATATACCCTTAGTTCTTAATATCATGAATTGCCCCTTTTTGCATCAATGACGTCTTGCAGTCTTTAGTTATGGTTGTGAATATGGCCCTTTAATTTTCTCATGTGGTAAAGCTGCCCATTCTTCTTGGCAAAAAGCCTCAAGTTCCTGTCTTGCATCCCATCAAATTTTCCTGGCAGTTATGTTTAAATTCTTTCTTGGTCTGGCTTGGTATTAATCAAATCACATAATTTTTCACTTCTTGATCAGAGTTTGAACAGTACTGATTGGATATCTTTATATCATTTTCCTGATTTATAAAGTTGAACAGTCAACAGTTGGTCCTCGCAGATCCTTTGACAGTTCCTTTGCTTTCCCCATGCTTCAATAATCACCAAAGTCAGTGCAGCCATGGATGAAATGTACAAGGGTTTCTCAAGTGCCAAGAAACTCAGTGATGATATATACACAGACACTAATTATAATAAAACAAGGCACAGGTGTGGATACATACCCTTCATTGCCATCTCAATCAATGTATGTCAGCTTGAGTGTATATTATCAGCCCAGACATTCAAGGGTATGTAAACTTTTGAACAGGACCATTTTTATTATTTCCTTTATTGCTGTAGTTTGTTTAATAATTGTGCTATTCTGCAATGCATAAAATAGTTTAATTTGAAACACATTAAAAATAACAGATGTGTTTTGGCTGATCACTCATGTTTTCTTAAAATGCTACACATCTTACAAATTCTGCCAGGGGTCTATTAACTTATGAGCACAACTTTATTTGATTAGCCTAATCTATTTGAAATGAGTGGTCTGCAAAATAAGATATAAACCATTTTAAGGCTGCATCTGCAAGGCCAGTTTCTGCCAAATGATTAATGAGTAATGACTGATTAATGATGTCAAATACTGCACTCGTGTCTGAAAATACAGTGATTGCAGCATCACCTAATTCTGAATGAAGCCTAATATTTAATGAATGCATAGCAGATTCCGTACTATGACTAGTGCAAAAGCCAGATTGGTTAGGGTGTAAATCATTTAGTCTTATAAACAAAATTAAGTTGGTTAAAAACTACTTTCTCAATGATTTTCAAAATCATTGGTAAATTAGAAATTGGCCTATAATTGGCCATAATATTCAAGTCCAAAGATTCTTTTTTTTTTAAATTGGTTTAACTCTTGCAATTTTCATTTAACTGGGAAAGCGACTTTTAGATTGTCCATAATTGACTATGTGAGAAATACGTTCAAAAAGAAAAAGATATGGCTCTAGTAATAACTTAAAAGGAAAAGGGTCTGATTTTGATGTAGTAAAATGAAGTCTATCATCCTCTCCTTTTCTGGCTTTCTCCCTCTCCCCTCCCCTATTTTCTTGTTTCCTTCTTTCCTTCCATTGCCTTTCCCCAGTTCTTCTGAACGACTTTTATACCCATTCCTAGCTCTCTTGTGTCCTCTCCACTCTCATACTATTTCACACACAACTCTCCTCTCACATGGTTCTCATGTAACTCCCTATCCTGGCCTCTCTTACCGCCCCTTATTCTTTCCATCGTAGCCCTGGGCCCCTCATACCTGTTGCAGAATACTTGACTGCTTAGACTTTGGAGAAGTAAGTTGCTATACAGCCCAGTATCCATTGCTGACTATAGAGAGATAAGAAAGGAGACAACATTCATCCCCCTCTTCACATCTTCCCAACATTCATCTCCCTCCCCAGTTCTTCCAGCATTCACTTCTTTCAAGTAACTCCTCCCCCCCAGATGCATTTACCCCCTCTTACATTGTCGTCCCCATCTCCCCTAGCATTCACCAGTTATCACACCTACTGCACCCCCCCCCCAAAAAAAAAAAAAAAAACATATCACATGCATTCAGCCCCTTTCCTTTGCCACAATTCATTTGTGCCTGAGTGGAGCTCCAAATGGCTCCCTCTTCATCTCTGATTTCATCTGGGAGCACAGTGTCTGCTGAGACTGAGACAGTGTCATCTACATCCGCTCTTTATTCAGGCAGCATAGGGTGGACAGTGATGGGAAGGGTTGGAAAAGGGATCGGACTGACTTTTTTTTCTACTGTTCTGTCAGCTCCAGCCTTGCTCTGGCTCCTCCTGCCATCCATTTCTGCTGGTTGCAGAGAGGAGGGAAGAACAGAAAAAGTATCTGCTCCATCCTCTCCCCTATCTCCACAGCAACAAGCAGCATTGCGGGGCGGGGGAGGGCTTGAGCAGAATGGCTTTTCTCTGCTTTCTTATGCTGTACATGCTCCCAGCTCCAGCCTCTCTACTTCTGCCCTTTACATTGCTGCCCAGTTGACCTGAGGACAAGAGCTGCATATTGCACATGAAAGAGCCAAAGGTTGGCCATCACTGGACTAGAAGGATCCAGAGTCACTCTAGGGAAGTGTTTCCCAGCCTTTTGAAACCCAAGGCCTATCTATGTTTACAAAAATGTTGTGTGGCACACTAGCCTCCATGAAGCAGGTAATGTAGATGTCGTGGAAGGGATTCATATGGCTGAAAAGCACTGAAATTCCTACTAGTTTCTCTTCCAGATTTTAAAACTAAAGTGGAGAGGGGAAGCAGAAACATACATGATTCCAACATGATGTATCAGCTCCCTCTATATGCAAGTACAGGAGAAGGGAAAAGTCAGTGCGATGCAGACAGCTAGTTTGGTTATTTACCTTAGTTGCCTAATTTAGCTGGCACAGCTCCTTCCTATAGCTACTCCCAACAGTCAGAGTGAGTCACATCCAGTCTAAAGTGCTCATTCTCCCCATCTCACTCAGCTTGGGGACAAGACAAGAGGTTGGAAAAACACACAGGGAGAGAGGTTCAGGAGGCAAGAGAAGATGGTACTATTTGCACTGTGTGTTGCACAAAGCGGGGCAGCTACCCAGGCCCTGCATGCTGCCCATTAAGAATAACATTCTGGGGCTTACGCTGTAGCTAGGAAGGAGAGGTGTGCATGCTAACAGAAAAGAGCTCTGATACTTTCAAGAGCCATGACTGAGGTCTGCAACCCACGTCCTGGTCAGGATATCTATTTATTTATTTATTTGTTGAGTTTTATATACCGTCATTCGGTAGAGCCATCACAACGGTTTACAAAAGTATACATTTTTCTTAGCAGTTGTGTAACAGAAAAGCAATGTGAAAGTTATACATTTTCTTAGCAGTTGTGCAACAGTAAAAACAATTTGAACAATATCAGAAATAAGCATATCAAGTCCAGAGAGCATTATTAGGTTGGATGAGGAGGGTATGCAGGTTCAGGGTGAAGAGACTGTATTAAGAGGTTTAAAACTGAGAGTTCAGTTGAGAGTTGGGATGATCAGACGTCTGAAGGTCAATGTAGAATTTGCGGAACATAAGTGTTTTTAGTTCTTTTTGAATGTTTTTAGGTCGTGTTGGGTTCTCAGGAATTTAGGTAGGGTGTACCAAAGTTTAGGTGAGGCAATTGAAAAGGCTCTTTCTCTTGTGGTTGCCAGATGCACATCTTTGATAGGGGGAATGTTTAGGTAACCTGAGTTATTAGAGCGTAGGTTTCTTGGAGGATTTTGAGGGATTATGTTTAGGGTGTTAAGACCTTGATGATTATTGTTTAGGATTTTGTGGATTATGGTCATTGATTTGTAAGCAATACGTGCAGTAATAGGGAGCCAGTGACGTGAGGTCAATATTGATGTTATGTGTTCATTTTTTGTTCCAGTTAGGACTCTGGCAGCTGAGTTCTGCAGTATTTGGAGTGGTTTGAGGGATGAAAAAGGTATTCCAATTAGTAAGGAGTTGCAATAGTCGAAGGTAGAGAAGATAAGAAGTTGTAGTACAGTTCTGAAATTGTAGGGGTTGAGAAATGGTTTCAGGTGTCTTAGGGTTAGGAGTCTGTGGTATCCTTCTTTAGTTTTATTTGCTATGTGGTTCTTGAAAGAAAGTTCTTTTATCAATGATAACTCCGAGGTTCCTGGTGTGGGTGGTAGGGAGTATAGTTATCATTTGTTTGTCAAGTATTGTCAGGGGTGGCGGAGTTGGATTGGGTTTTTTATCCATGAGTAGTATTTCAGTTTTGTCAAAGTTGATTATGAGTTTCAGGGAATTTAGGAGATGTTTGATTGAGATAAGTAGTTCTGAGGTTTTCTTGTAGGTGTCTTCAGTCGAATTTTGTATGGGAATGAGGAGCTGAATGTCATCAGCATAGAGAAAGTGTGTGATTTCATATTCTTTTAGTAGTTGGCAGATGGGGATAAGGTATATGTTGAAAAGGGTGGCTGATAAAGCTGATCCTTGAGGGACTCCGGTGTTGAGGTTGATTGTTTTTGATAGGTTGTTGTTGATTAATACTTTCCCCTACCTAACCCACCCCCCCCGGCCCTATCTAGACCCCCCCCCACTTTTATCGGAGAAGTTACTACTGCCGGCGCGGCAGGCCTCGACACAGGCCGCTGTGTCGGGGCACTCTGCCACGCCCACAGACCGCCCACACGCCCCTGGACATGCCCCTGGACACGCCCCCGATCCCTAACTGCGCCCCCCTGGCCACGCCCCCGACCGCCCCTTTTTGCAAGCCCCAGGACTTACGCGCGTCCCGGGGCTTGCGTGCGCCACCGAGCCTATGCAAAATAGGCTCGGCACGCGCGGGGGGGGGTTTGGGGTAGGTTTTCGGGGAGTATGCGTGTATCTTACTCGCGTACCCCTTTGAAAATCTACCCCATAGTCTCCCTCCTCAGTTGAGCAGTTCTATGACCAAGTGATGTTTCAGCATTGCTGGTAGAATTAGGATATATTTTTATTTATCCCCCTTCTACCCCCTGTTCTCCTCCACCTCTCATGCTAGCTGATATTTCTGGTATTAGTTTGATTCCTTGGAAGCTCCTCTCTCTTTGAATTCTGTTTGTTTTTTTGCAGCAGCACTAAAATTTAAAAAAAAAAAAAAAGGAGGAAAGGCTGCTGGTGGCTGGAACAGAGCAACAGCTGTTGATTGGTGCAGAACCACTGGAGATATTGTTGTGGGGGATGTGATTTTTATTCTCGGCTGCTGGACCAGGGGCCGTGTTGTAGAAACCCTCCGGGGTGGGGGAGCCGCATGCTTTGAGTCGACTGATCAGCTGGTTCCCGCCTAGGCAGGGAGCATTCCAGTGGAAATGAAGGCCATTTTGAAATCCATAGAATTTTCCATTCTGCCTTATGAGGAGCTGGAATCTGTGGAAAGGTGCAGGGGGATGGTATTTTGTCCCTTGGGGAGAGCAAGTTGATTGTGTCCCCGGTTCTTGGTAATACTGAGGAGTGAGTTCTGTGCTGCGATTGGTGGTCTCGACTACAGCTGTAGGAACAGTGCAGTATGTGCTACTGCTGTGCCCATTTTTGCTAATATTTACTCATGGAGCAGAAACACTTGTTGCGAATGACTATTCTGGTACCCACCCCAAATAGTGTGTGAATAATTTATTTTATTTCAGCTGATGTTTCCCATTCTCCGTTTTGAATTATCTTTTGACCTGGAGGACGGTATATAAATATTTGTAAATAAATCAAGCTCAAGGTAGATTCTTTAAAGAGTATAAAAGTATACTATGTGGCACATTAAAAAAAAAATGGAAACAATTTGACTTTTTTTTTTTTTTTTAAATACATTTCTGACTCCTCTCTTACCAAGGTAGTCTAATCTCTGACAACAGCAGTTAAACAAAACCACAAAATCCCAAGCTTCAGTAGGTAAGCAAGCTGTCTGTGTGCTGGTGACATTCTTATGAAGGCAACGCAGAATAATAAACTGAAGTTACTGAGAATGTTGCAAGTAATGATGGTGCCAGAATAAACATTAGCAAAACACGATCACAGACCAGCACATCTGATGTTTTGGTTCTTATCAGCACCTTCCGTTAAGGCATTTCATAAAGGAGAAAGTGCTGCTGATGTGCTAGGCTGTGTTATTGACTAGGCTGTTTTGGGTATACAGCTATTGCCATAAGCAACCCCTCCCCCCTTCTTTGATTGAGTGGGGCAGTGCATTTTTCTTTGTTTTGTGTTATGAGTTTGCTCATTTGTGATTGTTTTTATGCCAATTTTAAGCTCAACTAAGTGTAATGTGTCTATGCGCCAATCCCCTGTGCCTGTCCAGTCTTTGAAGGTGACATGTTCTTTATCCTTGTGCCAGTGCCCTCAGCCATGCAGTCTTAGAGGTGACAGGCTCTGTGTCGATTTCTTGAGCCATCCGTTTCCTCTGAAAGGGAGAATTTAAATAACATTGGTGCACCTGTGACTGTTCAATGAAAAAACAATACTCAAGACACCCAGGAAAAGTTTAAAAAGGGGAGGGAAAAGTATACCTGTGAGGTGTGCCAGTCAATATTTCATTCTATTACATCTTGACCTTATTTGTACCCAGGGGGAATACTAGGCTCTTGGGTGAGGCTTAATGTACTCTGTGTGCCTCATTGAGATAAATAATATAAAACTCAACATATTTTGTGCTGTTTACTGTATATACTCCTATATAAATGTTGGTTTATCTTAGGGTGGAGAAATATCGACCTCAGACACTGAATGATCTGATTTCCCATCAGGACATCCTGAGCACAAGTAAGTTTTCAGTGAGGGAACGTAAACATGATGAAAAGTCCCAGTCACTGACACATCCAATCAATGGTTCTTGTGTAGTAGGTTTTCACTATGTACATGAGCAGTTACAGCAGTATTGTACTGCAGCTTTCATGTCTTGGGCACTAGGTGTGGAGTAACACTATTTTTTAGCAATTACAAATTATCTGTTCTTCATCATCCAGTCAGTCCAGGCCAGATGCATGAGTTATGCTCCCAACCAGCAGATGGAGAGAGAGGCAAAACTTGCTGACTTCACTCTTTATAGGGACCCTTGCTGCATTCTGCCTGCCAGTATTCTCTTGTCTCCAGGAGGTGGTAGGCAAGCATCCTGTACTGTATCAGAGTCCTGGTGTTTAGGACGGACAAAAAGGAAATTTTGGAGTAGGCTGCTCCTGGGTGTTTATTCTCGGGACGTCCTCTTCTTCTGGTTGAGCTACTTCTGGTTGAAAGTCTGCGGGATCCCTCTTCCAGTTGAGCTGTGCCCGATGACCAGGGGTCTTTCTTTTGGGAACTGGGTCTTACAAGAGATGCTGTGAGTTCTCTCTTTTTTCTCTTTTATTTTTCTTTGGGCCTTACCTCCTTTTGCTAGGTTACTGTTACGTTGGGTGGATTTTTAATATAGTCTATTAAAAAAAAATCCGGATTGGCCCAGGTGTCCATGGTATGCAGATTTGCGAAGACTCCTGATGGAGGAACCCCTTTGTCTTCTGCTGCACATGGATCTATTATACAGGGGCCGGTTCTTCACGAGGATCCAGCTCAGTTCTTTCTTATGGTTTGGTCCTTGAGAGGACTCGCCTTGAGAGGACATCTCTAACATATGTGTGGGTCTGGAGAGTGTTTTGAGGCCTGGTGCAAGGAGCACGGTGTCCTTGCTCATTCAGTTAGGATCCCGCTTATTCTGGATTTTTTTGCAGGATGTGTTGAATAAAGAAGTGGTCCTTAATTCTTGAAAGTTCAGGCTGTAGCTCTTACATGTTTCAGAGGCACGATAAATGGCGTTTCCTTATCCCATCCTGATGTGACCCGTTTCTTGAAAGGAGTGAAGCACTTTCGGGCAGAGTTGCATTTGGTGCCTTCTTTGAAGATCTGTAAAGTAGCAAATTGGTCTTGCTTGCATACCTTCTCCATACATTACTGTCTGGATGTCAGGGTTAGGATAGAGGCCTCCTTCACCATAGAAGTGTTAGGGGGGCCTAAGCAGCATCTCACCCTAATCTCGAGTAGATTGGGTACATCCCATGGTATGGACTGGATGAAGAGAGGGTGAAATTACATCTCTCCTGTTAATTTCCTTTCCTTGAATATAGTCAGACTAGTCCATGACCTGTCCTATGCAGCTGGCAATATGTTGTGGTTATAGACTTTGCAGAACCTGTTCATGATGCTTATCTCCATGAAGTTAGTAAGGTGGCTGAGAGTTATTCTTTTGCTAGTAGGTGAGTATTCCTTCTTTTCTGTTCTCAATTTCCTTGGGTCTTTATTCCTTGTTGTACTGGAAGCCCCGGGTTTTAAAAAAAAAGAGAAAAGGAGGCTCTGAAGTTAGAGCCGATGAGTTCTTGTTGTATTGCAATTGTCTACAGCTTGTTACAGGAATACTGGCAGGCTGATGGTAGCAAGGATGCATTTAAGGAGTGACAGCGAGCCTGTTGATCTGTCTCCATCTGCTGGTATGGACTAGTCTGACAGTATTCAAGTAAAGGAAATTATCAAGTAAGAAGTAATTTCTCCATACTTACAGGTCATAAATAAAAATTAGAACATTAAAGGGACTCCTAATCAATTATCTGACTGCATTATATGGCATATCTTGTATTTTTATATTGTCTTAATTATTGATTTGTGACTAATATGGTGCATTTGGAGGGATGCGGTCAGGATTGGTGTTATTAAAATCACTTTTTCTTTTCCTTACAACCTCTGTTACAGCAGCAAACATATGCAAACACAAAGCAGAGGTGAAGCTGCTGTGGAACTGGCTTTGCAAGCTGAGCTGTACCATATTCTGTACATATGTGCTGCTGTACCACAGAGAGAGCAAATTCAAGCAGAGCCATAAAACCGCAAGGTTTTTTTTTTTCCTGAGAATATGCACTTAATATGCCATTCATTATGATTTCTAACTGGCCTGATAGCTCAGTATCTGGAGCTGGAAATGCTGTGTGTGGGAGAGGGTCATTATTTAAAGATACCCTACTGACTGGCTCAGTGCACTGATGCTGCCTTTCTGAGTGGTCTGAATTCTCTGCCTCTCAGCTGGAAGACTTCTTTGGAGTGATGTGGGGGGAGGGGCAAGCAACTCGTTTAGTTGTGAATGAAGGCTTATGGTCCTGTAGTCCAGTAGATAACAGTTCCCATAAAACTGAAAGCCCAAAAGAGTAGGAGGAGACAGCTGAGTGAAAAAAGTTCACATTTAAAGATTGACATGGCTTTTTTTCCCTTT
This sequence comes from Rhinatrema bivittatum, assembly GCF_901001135.1. NCBI lineage: Eukaryota > Metazoa > Chordata > Amphibia > Gymnophiona > Rhinatrematidae > Rhinatrema > Rhinatrema bivittatum. Next base: position 58,623,069 of record NC_042625.1, on the reverse strand, counting down.
CCTCTTCCTTTCTGGTGCAGCACCAAAGATATGCAAGCATCAGAACTGGCTTACATAACATTCCTGAGTTTTAGCTCCCTTAAATTTATGTCAGAATGTAGGAAAAAATTGAGAGAATAATTAAAAATATATGAAAGTATCAAATTTATATAGAAAAGGTTCAGAGAAGAGTAATCAAAATAATAAAGGCAATGGAATGTTTCCCAATTAATGAAAGTCTAAAGAGATACAGGCTATTCAGCTTACAAAAGAATTGGTTGAGGGGAGATTAGAGGTCTATAAAATCATGAGTGAAGTGGAATGAGTAAATGCGAACCAGTTTACTTTTTAAAAAAAGATTGGAGAAAATACTTTAACCATTTAATGAATAATTAAACTCCAGAATTCATTGCTGGAAGATGTGGTAAAGGCAGTTAACATATCTGGGTTTAAAAATGGTTTGGACAAATTCCTGGAGGAAAAGTCCATGAACTTATTAACCAGGTAGGCTTAAGGAAAGCTACTGTTTATTCCTGGGTGTAAGCAATATAGAATCTATCTATTTGTGATTCTGTCAGGTACTTGTGACCTGTACTGGCCTCTTTTGAAAATAGGATAGTGGGCTTGATGGACTCTTAGTCTAACCCAGTATAGCAGTTCTTATGTTAGAATGACCATGCCATTGTGTGGTACATTAAAGTGAGTATTATAAGCATTCTGTTTTTCCTGAAAAACAATTAAAAAAATTATAGTATCAAGATTATTTTTAAAGATTATGCTGTTTCCTCTGATACCAACTTTGACAGTGTTCCTTGAAGAGTGAAATATTTAGTTGACACTGGGTGAATATTGCTGCTTGATTTGTGCATTTTTAATCTATTGCACAATACATAGAAGAGCTAAATCACTCTCTCTCTTCGACTGCCAGTTTTCATAGGGCAGCTAGAAATTGGAAATTCAGATGTTTCAGGAACTCACAGCTGCCTTCCCCTGCTATCTGCACCTACAGTCTGGATCAAGAGTGCATTTTTGGCAGATTCTGGAGGGAACTATGGTCTGTGACTGTTGCTGCAGTGATTGGACTCGAAGGAAAGGGTGGGGAGAGTATAAATTGAGAGGGGAAACCCTTATAATGAGGCCTCAGTAAAAATTGTCTTTATCCCTTGATTTTGTTAGTTAGTGTGAAATTACTTGTATTTTCTGACATCTTGGTGAGATATTTATTCATTGACACTTGTCTTTTTATCTCTGTATTATGAACACATTTATACAAAATGTATATATGTAAATTGGAAGGTCCTGGCACTCAGGGATTCAACTGGGTATTGCCCAAACCTCTAGTTTCCAAGGATGATGCATCACATGATCTGAAAGAGCACCTGCAGCCTGGAGATTTGTGCTATGTGTTGCTAATGAGTTACAAGTTCCATTTCTGATTCTGGCTCCCCTACTCTTGCTGACACCAGGACCAACAGTGCTGCTGAAGTAGCACTCCGTTCCCCCAGGAAGGTCAGAGTGGGCAAATGGGGAAAATCCAGAGACCAAGCCTTACCTGAATAACTGGATCCATTTCTTTGAACAGTTTAGGAATAAAATAACGGGATGGTACCCAGTAAGGCAGTAAAACTACACAAATCATTTTGAGTTCCAGTTCCTGTAGCCTCGGGTTAGTCAGTGTGGCTACTGCGGTTGGTACTAGTTAAAGACCTTCCAGCATACTGATAAAGGAAAATAGGCAGGAACGAAGTGTGCATATGTGGGCATTTACAGTACTGAGGTGCATTACAGACAGTTTCAGAGGATGGATTATCTGTGGCATGTCAGCACTGCTCTGCCTTGTACAATTGTTAGAGTTAGCAGATGATTGGGGCTGCAGGATTTTGGTGGCAAGATAGTTTTGATCTATGGGTCTAGCAAAAATTCTAAATATGTTCCTAAGCTTGACTGTGAGGATGGCTATAATTAGAGGACTTAATGTATTTTTCCTTGTCTTAAAATAATTTTCTGTTTCCTGCTTTCTTTATCCTCTCAGTTCAGAGGTTCATTAATGAAGACAAACTCCCTCACCTGCTATTCTATGGCCCTCCTGGCACTGGGAAGACCTCCACTATCCTAGCATGTGCCAAGCAACTTTACAAAGACAGGGAATTCAGCTCTATGGTGCTTGAGGTAAGAATACAGAGGAGGCTGTAGAGGAAAGCAGGAGGATGTACAATGAGCAGGAGGGACTTCCCAAGCTTCACTTTCATTCAGCATCCTTCCCTCTGCCATTCATTTTCTAAATGTGTTTTTATGTAGCAGGTGTTTTCCGTCGATAAGCAGGCTGAATTAGCCATGATCTATGGGTGGTGGCACCGAATGGATTCATCTCTCCAAGCTAGTAGAGATTTGAGCTCTGAGTGTGTGCGGGAGTTGCTTCAGAGCCTCCTCAGTCTTTTTTATTGTCATAACTGCTGCACGGACAGATCCTCAATTTCTCCTTACAGACCTTTGCAAAACTGTTTTTTTCTAATTTTTGTTGCCTTGCTACTTCTGCAGTACACCAAAATAGCACTTTTATGTGCTTCTACTAAAAAAGAAAAAAGAGGATAGAACATCTACAAGGCATGAAGATTTTCTTCAGAACTTTCTGGAACGTCAGTATCTGCCAAAAAGAAGCCCACAGTAAGTGGTTTCAAATCATGCAGCTGTAGACAGACAACATCCATAAGAGACTGTCACGATCTTTGTTGTTATTGTTTGAGCCCAGACCATGACCATCCTAATTGTCTGGCCTGTCATCGGATGACCCTGCTGTCTCAATGTTCAAGGGTTGCAAAATCGAAGGCCTGTGTTGGACCTTATGGAGAGCAAATCCTCTGAAAGTGCAGGGTTGGTTGGCTCCCCACTCAGCATTTCAAGTGACCATTCTTCAAAAACACCACCTTCGGTCCAGCAGATTGCCTCATGGCAAAGGGTGACCGAAGTGCATCGAAGACAAAATAGAACAGGGCCATGGAACAAGCCCCTGCTTTCAAGAAGCATCGAGATGCATCAAAAGCACCGATGTCTGAGTCAGAAACGACTTCATTGCAATCAAAGACCATTAGGTTGAAGCATACTGCTATGCATACAAGCAACCAATGCATCAAGCGTCAAATCAGCCCAAACACACTGCATCGGAGAACCTGATGCATTTGCAAAGGAGTACCCAGCGCACATCTCATCAAAGCATATGGTACATTGCACTGCCTGGAACAAAGCGCAAATATCAATTAGCATATCAGAAATTCCCTGTACGTACCCTCATGCCGCGATCGCGTGCTTGTTTAGCCTGCGGGGAGCCTGCCTTGCGGCTCTCCCGTGATGAGCTATGCTGGGGGTGTCTACTGGGTGGTGAGGGTCCCTCCGAGGCGCCTATTCCCTCAGGGACCCAGGAGAGCTCCTCCAGCCGCATGGCCATCCCATTCTCGACCCGGCAAACCGCGGGAACGGCGGACATTTTGGGAGTTTGTGCAGCTCCCGATTCGGAGCTGCAGGGGGGAGGGGAACCAGTTTTTCAACCTTCTCTCCCCGATTTGGGCCCGGTGCACCCTAAATCCAGGGCCCGTTTTTTCCTCAGAATTTGTGCTTTGTTGCACAAATCTTACCTAGCTATTTTACAAGAAGAGGAGCACCCCCCCTCCTAGCCCCCCGCCTGCCAAAATCCCTCGGATGGCTACTCCGCCCGCTGCTGTGGCGCCAGACACACAAGGCTCCGTCCGAGTCAGAGTGGTTCTAGGGGTACCTGCCTCAGCCTCCTGCGGCTCCAGATCAGGATCCGGACGCAGATGTGTCTTTGCAGGGCCCCCCTCTTGAAGGGGATTACCCCCGAGTTCTGCATTTTGTTTCAAAGGGGTTCAAACTCTTAACGTCCCCGTTTCTCCCCCCCCCCCCCCCCCCACACCACCTAGAGTTCTGCCCATAGAGCTCCTCCTGACCAGTTGGGTCCCGCCCCTAGAGCATTCTCCCTTTAGGGAGAATAATAATTATCCGTCTAAATGGCTCGTGTATTAGAAATTTCCTCATACATTAAAGACTCAGCAGACTTCATTAGAGTGTTGGATTATATAGAGGGGATACAGGAGGAGTGGTGGTTGTTGACTGCTGATATTTCCTCTCTATATACGAACATACCGCAGGATTCAGCAGTCCAAATTGTTCAGGAGGTGTTGGGGCGACTGGAAGTACCAGATAGACATAAACAGTTATTGGGTCAGTTGTCATCCATTGTGTTGAAGAAAAGTTTTTTTTCAATTTGAGGGTAGGTATTTTCACCAGATAAAGGGGATTCCGATGGGGTCTTCTATGGCCCCATCGGTAGCCTATTTGTATATTGCAAATTTTGAGAACCAGTTCATATATCCATCCCCTTTTTGGAAGGAGATGGCTATATGGAAGAGGTTTATTGATGATATATTTTGTATTTTTGTGGGTACTAGAGCGAGGTTGGATGAATTTATGTTGTGGATTAATTCATTGGATGTAAATCTCCAGTTTGAATTTCATATGGATCAAAGCAAATACCTTTTTTGGATATGGTAGTGTATAAACATCAAGGTAAATTGTATACTACAATTTACAGGAAGGATATTGATAAGAATACTACTTTGGATTTTACCAGTTTTCATCCGAAACGTTTGAAGGAAAATATTCCTATTAGTCAGTTTTTGAGGCTAAGGCACTAGGCACGACTAATTGATTTTAAGATCAAGGCACAGGAGTTGTCAGATTATTGACACGGGGTTACAAACAAAAGATTATTAAAAAGTCGTTTAAGCGTGCTTTGTATGCTAATTGGGATAACCTTGTAATGAATGGTAATAAGACTCCTTTAACTAGGATGGTGTGCATGTTGCCATTTTCGCAATTTGTAAATGGTATTAAATCTATCATTTACCAACTTTGGCTAATATTGGAGAATGAGAGGATTTTTCAATATCCTCTGATTTTTGCGTTTAAGGAAAATCTATCATTGCAAGATATGTTAACATCTACGATGATGCTGGAGGTAGTGGGTAAATTGGAACGAGTGGTAGTTGTGGAGAGTGCCCATATGTTTGAGACCACTTCAGTTCAGGTTCCTTTGGGTTGTAAATATTATTTTCTGGGTATGTTTGATTGCAAGACCACTCAAGTAATTTATCTACGGTAATTATGTGCCCATGTAAATTATTGTATATAGGTCAGACTAGGCATGCCATTAAGGTAAGAATAGTGGAACACTGAGCAATATTCGCACAGAAAGAGAGAATGCACCCTTGGTTCAGCATTGGAAACAGGCAGGTCATGGAGTGCAAGACCTGAGATTTTGTGTACTCTGTCGGGTACAGCTGAATCAGGGAGGAAATGTTTTGCATGTATTATTGCAGAAGGAACAGTGGTATATTTTCAACTGGGGTACGATAAAACCGACGGGACTGAATCAGGATGTGGCGTGGAGTGCATATATTTGATTGGTTGAACTGGTGGAGCTCGCTGATTGGAGATGGGGCCATTTCGTATGTAGGTATATAAGGGGTGTGGATGTGATGTGTGCACAGCCACGGCGTGTTTTTTTTAACGTGGACGCCGACAGCGTTGTGATGAAGTCGTGTGAAGCATTGGGAAGCTAAAAAAAGAAAATACTCCTTTATTTTCCGGTGGGTGATATTTGTGATACAGATTTATTATTAAGGTGTTGGTAATTTAGCTGTAGGTTTAATATAGTTTGTGTTATTGTTGTTTTGTTTAGCTAGTGATTGCGGATGGAAAGTGTATACTTTGGAGTTGAGAAATGATGCGATACGTGCTCTCTTGTGAGTAGATTTTGGGGAGAAGGATTTAAAAAAAAAAAAAAAAAAAAAAAAAGATTGGAGGTAAGTGGTAGAATGAGTGGTGAATTAATGTATTGGTTAGGGGGATTGGATGTTTGAAAAATTGTGGGTTATATGTGACCAGGTTAGTTATATATTAATTAATTAATTAAATAGATGTTTACGGTAAGCAAACTTGCTTTATTCATTGACCCACTCTGGCGAGCAAGATTTAGGATATGCCCTCTTCCTTCATGAGCCCCTGTAGAGTTGATATTTCTAATGGAAGAAGATGGGCTGTGCAATTCCAGGGCTCATGCTACAAACTGTAAGACCCTGATGCTGTGATTTAATTAATAGGTTGTCATGAAATCCACTAGTGGGGAAACTACTAAAAATTATTATTATTATTTTTTTTTTTAAAAGAAAATGTATTCTCCAGAATCCACTTTTCCATTCCATTTAAGGGAAAATGGAGGGGTGAGTTGCTCCTTGCCTTATCTGGGTGGCTTGAGCTATTTTATATGGCTGACATTGTTCTAACTGCTCATCTTCCACCCTTCTGTTTCCTTCAGCTGAATGCTTCAGATGACAGAGGGATAGACATTGTCCGAGGACCTATACTCAGTTTTGCCAGTACAAGGACCATATTTAAGTAAGTGCTATTGTTTCGGGGTATGTGTGGGCTTGTTTTGCCTTCATTAACATTTATGCAAAATGTAGCTTCTGTCCTATTTGACCTTATTAAAAACAAAAATAAGAGGAACGTTAGAAAGCTCAGTTGATTAGCATCTGCCTATTTGTATTTACTTTTGCTTATGTTCTGACCTGCTTCTGTGAAGTGAAGTTGTCATGGGCTCTACGAATAAGTGATCTGTCATTCTAAGACTTCAATGCTGCAGATGTCATGCTCAATCATTCTGGACAAGGGGACGATATGCTCAGAACGTATCTGATCCCATTAATTACACAATAAGTGCACCACCTAATGCTATTGAGAAACTCTAACAATCCGAAAATAATGTGTGAGTTGATTTGTGAGAAAACTTCTGCTTTTATTATCACTGCCTGACAGGAAAATACCATGAGGTCCATATTGAAAAGCGACCCAGACAAACCCCAAGATTTAAATGTCCTGCCTTGCTGACTGGTGAAATTGTACTTGGGTAGCTATTTAGCTGGATAAAAGGAAGGTGGGGTTAGGCACATGCATTCTATAGGTGTGGCCTAAATAAATCCAGGTAGCGCCGATATTCAACGCTGTATGGATAAATTTAGTTTCCTAGCATGTGGATAGATGGATTCAGGACCAGTGGGTTATGCACCTCTACCAGCAGATGGAGAAGGCGCAAACTGACGTGACAGTATATATAGTCCTGCAGTGACATCAGCCTGCCAGTGTTCTCCAGCAGATGGTGGATTCCTGGGTTGATTTCCGTGGTCTCTCAAATGTGTGCCTTGGTCCAGTAGCTGGTTTTTCAGCCAGCGTGGACTTAGCTGATTGTATAGCATAAAGGCAGCGGATGCAGGAAGCCAAGTGTGGTGGTGACGACAGATGCCCTCTCCCACTGCAGCTGGAGACCATCTCTACTCAGTTGTGAAGGGCTGAGCTAAGGTAAGCTTTTTAAAAAAAAAAAAAAAGTACCTTACAGAGACAGTGCAGGAAGGTTCAGGGATTCCCCTTCATCGGACTCTGAGCTCGGCATGCCGTTCCGACATTCATCCTTCCCTGAGGGATGTTCAGGGACGGGGGCAGCCTGGTGGGTTGAGCAGCCTCTTGGCTAAGCACCGCTCCAAGGCTTTTCTAGTGCGTGCCGCATAGTAGACCGCAACAGTGTGTTTACGTGCTTTTGCCTACGCATTCGGCTGCCCTCTATAGAACATTGGTTCAGCGGTGCTTCTCGGTATGCATCCAGGTTGTGCATCCAGGTTTTGGACACTTAGTTGAGAGTCAGCTGGGATGTCCAGGTTAAGTGGCGTCCAGCTTGGCCGTGCGCTTATCTTGTGTGCACTTAAGTTGAGACACCTAGCCTTGCAGCGCCTAGTCTTGGAACGCCTAAATTTTGGATATATATATATATATCGCCTATAGCTAAAAAACCTAAGCGCTTTGCATTGTGCACCACCTGTCATATTCGGGCGTCTCAGCTTGGTGTGCCCTCTAACTTGTGCCAGCGCTGTTTAGAGGCTCAGGGACAATTATCTTCCTCTGATTTCACTAAGCCTGGTTCTTCCCAGCCTGATGAGGTCATGGGTAAATAGGAGAAACGCCTGAAAATGGAACTCCCTTGACTGGTTCCTCTGCAGGGGATGGCAGCTCAGTGGGCACAGCACAGGTGCCTCCTGGTTTTGGCATGGATCCTTCTGCCTTTTCTTGGGTTGAATTTTTTTTCAGGGATTGCAATCCTTTCTTCAGGCGCAGTCCTCAGCCCCGTCCAGTTCTGTCAGATCAGTCGCTCAGGCGGTGGCCTCTTCCTCTTCTGGTACTACATTTAAGCACCAAAGTACTTCTCGAGCTGCAGGTGTTTCTGGCAGGAATCCAGAGGGCACCGATGATGAGGCAGATCCTGACTCTCTGGAGGATGGGAACATTTCTCCAGAATTAGTACGTATAGGACTATGTTCTGGTTCTTTTATAGAGATGAATTGCCGGCCCTGATTTCTCAGACATTGAAAATGCTGGGAGTTCCTAGAGCAGATTCCATGTCTGAGCCAAAGAAAAATCTCATTTTGGTGTCTTTGTATAAAGCCTCTTGGTTTTTTTTTCCTGGCTATGGAGGCCATTCAAGAATTGGTTGATCTTGGATGAGATGCTAATTTTAAAGGGGGTTGGTCCTTGGAAGGCCTGTACCCACTGGATCCAGTGGCGAACAAGGATCTGCATTTTCCAAAAGTGGGTGCGCTTGTCTGTGCCGTCTCTAAACGGACAACTATCCCTGTGGAGGTAGGAGCGGTCTTGAAAAATGTGCATGATAGGAGAATTGAGGCCATCCTTAAGCAAGCATTTGAAGCATTGGCAATAACTTTGCAGATAGCTTCCTGTTGTTCCCTGGTGGCTCACTCTTGTTTGCATCTGTCTCAGGAGGTTGATGACTGGAGTGTCTTCCAGGGCAATTATGGAACCTGCCCCCCTATTTTTAGCAGATGCCAGCTGCATTTGGTCCGCACCTCGGCCAGAGGAGTGGCTTCGATAATAGCAACCAGATGCAAGTTATGGCTAAGGAATTGGTCAGCTGATGTGACCTCCAAAGTTAATCTTACGAAATTGCCTTTTAAAGGCTCTTGTTTGGGAGCTTGTTGGAGAAGCTGGCCAGTAAGTGGGGCGAATCTCCAGTTCCTCAGTTGCCAGAGGATAAGAAGCAGTTTCAGAGCCCCTTTGGTGTGAGGGGTTATAAGAACATAAGAACATAAGAAAATGCCATACTGGGTCAGACCAAGGGTCCATCAAGCCCAGCATCCTGTTTCCAACAGTGGCCAATCCAGGCCATAAGAACCTGGCAAGTACCCAAAAACTAAGTCTATTCCATGTAACCATTGCTAATGGCAGTGGCTATTCTCTAAGTGAACTTAATAGCAGGTAATGGACTTCTCCTCCAAGAACTTATCCAATCCTTTTTTAAACACAGAGGTTCCAAGCGTTTAAACACAGAGGTTCCAAGCGTTTTCATCCCTACAGAGGGACTACCTTTCAGAGGACTCAGCCTTTTGATAGGTCTCAGTCCTTTCGTCCCAGACAGCCCAGGTGGGGTAGGGGCTCGGTTAGTGCAACTGCCCGATCCTCGCAAGGAAGGTTTGCTGACCCACTCCCAGGAACAGGAGATGGAGGGATGCCTCTCTCTCTTTTATCAGAGGTGGGTTGAGATCACATTGGATCAGTGGGTTCTGGAAGTGATACGAAAAGGATATGTGCTAGAATTTCGCAGTGTTCCTTGGGATGTGTTTCTGAGTCTCCCTGCCACTCCCCCAGAAGAAGCAGGTGGTGGAGTCTACACTGTCGAGGATCCTCAGTCTGAGAGCTGTGGTTCCAGTACCCATGTTTCAAGAACATATGGGTTGATATTCCATTTATTTCATTGTGCCCAAGAAGGAGGGCTCCTTTCATCCCATCCTGCATCTCAAAGGGGTCAGCCATCATTTGCAGGTGACTCATTTTCGCATGGAAACATTGCACTCTGATAATGGCTGTGCAGTCGGGGGAATTCCTGACTTCCTTGGATCTGTCTGAGGCTTACCTCCATATTCCTATCCAAGTGGAGCACTAATGTTTTCTGCATTTTGCAGTGTTGGAGTGCCATTAACAGTTTCGGGCACCGTCTTTTGGTCTAGCCACCACTTTCAGAATTTTTTCCAAGATTATGGTGGTGGTGGCAGAAGAACTGAGAGAGGATGGAATACTAGTAACCTGTATTTAGACTGGTTGATTTGGGCCAAGTCTGTAGCAGAGAGCCATCTGGTGACCTGCAGGGTGATCTCCCTGTTACAGCAGCTCGGTTGGGTGGTGAACCTAGCCAAGAGCAGTCTTCAGCAATCTCAATCATTGGAGTATCTGGGTGTGCGATTCGACACGATGCAGGCCAACGTTTTCCTACTAGAATCTCATATTCAAAAGTTGGTGTCTCAGGTGCGTCACTTGGTGAGCACTGTATACCCAACAGTGTGGTCCTAACTACAGGTACTCGGATTAATGGCGGCAACCCTGGAAGTGATGCCGTGGGTGAGGGCGCATATGCATCCACTTCAGTGCTCCCTGCTGTCCTCAGATAGTTGGAACCCACTATCTGAGGACTATTCGATTCGGCTCCACCTGCCGATGAAAGTCTGCTCTCACTTCCAGTGGTGGTTGCAAGTGGATCATCTGAGAAAGGGAGTTGCTGACATTGCCGGACTGGTTGGTACTCACAGTGGATGAGAGCCTCCAAGGTTGGGGAGCTCACTTTCAGAAACTAATGGCGCAAAGGCACTGGAATACAAAGGAGTCTCTCTGGAACATCAATAGTCTGGAAGCCTGAGTGGTCTGGCTGAGTGGTCAGGGTGCGGTCTGAATAATGTCGGACGTTGCAACGATAGTGACTTACATCAGTTGGCAGGGAGGAACCAAGAGCCAGCAGGTATTGCAGGAGATAGACCAACTTATGGAATGGGCGTAAATGCATCTTCAGGTGGTTTCAGCATCACACATTGTAGGAAAAGACAATGTAAAAGCAGACTTTCTCAGCAGGGAGAGTCTGGACCCAGGAGAATGGGTATTGTTGGACGAGTCATTCCGGCTGTTATTGGATCGCTGGAGCTTTCCATTATAAACCTGCTGGTGACTTCTCGCAATGTGAAATTTCCTTGATTCGTCAGTCGCAGGAGAGATCTGAAGTCCTTGGATATCGATGATCTCGTGCAGGTCTGGCCGGAAGACAAGCTGCTGTATACCTTTCCCCTGTGGCCCATGTTGGACAGAATAGTTGGAAGGATCGAAGGCCACAGGTGGATGGTGCTCCTGGTGGCATCGGATTGGCCCAGAAGACCATGGTATGCAGATCTGAGAAGCCTCCTGGTAGAAACCCCCCTTCGTCTTCCACTGCACAGGAATCTGTTGTAGCAGTAGCCTGTCCTTCTTGAAGATCCGACTCAGTTTTGTCTTACGGTATGGCCCTTGAGAGGGCTCACTTGTTGAAGCGAGGGTATTCTTCTGTGGTGATTGCCACCTTGCTACGAGCTCGAAAGTTCTCCACTTCGTTAGTCTGTGTGGGTTTGGTGAGTGTTTGAGGCTTAGTGTGAGGATCGAGGTGTTCTTCCTCATTCAGATAAGATTCTGGTTAATTTGGAATTTTTGCAAGATGGCTGAAATAAAGGGTTGGCCCTTAATTCCTTGAAGGTACAGGTAGCAGATCTTGACTATTTCAGGGCCAGGTGAATGGTGAATCCTTGTTGTCTCAGCCTGATGCGGGCCATTTCTCGAGGGAAGTGAAACATCTCCGTCCTCCCTTGGGGTTACCGGTTCCTTTGTGGAGTCTTAACCTGGTGTTGGATTTTTTGGCAGGCCCTATGTTTCGATGGCTGCATAGCCTTTCCTTGTGATTATTGACTTAAAAACAGTGTTTCTGGTGGCCATTTGTTCTACGAGTCGAATTTCCAAGCTGCAGGCCTTGTCTTGCCAAGAGCCATTCCTTTGGGTGACTCCAGGAGTGATACAGCTGTGTACTATTCCTTCATCCTTGCTTAAAGTGGTCTCGGATTTTCACTTGAATCAGTCCATTTCCTTGTTGTCCTTGGATAAGGATAGAGATGCGGAAGAATATCACCTGTTGTGTCCCTTGGATGTCAAGAGACATGTCATGAGGTTTCTAAACTTTTCTGAAAGACGGGCCATCTGTTTGTCTTTCATGGTGGAGGAAAACATGGCAGACCAGCTTCACGGGCTACAATAGCTCTCTAGATTAAGGAGGTGGTCACGACCGCGAATGTGGAGCTAAAAAGTCATTGTCTACTCAGGTTAGGGCTCATTCTACTAGGGCTCAGGCAGTGTCATAGGCGAAGGTTAGATTGTTGTCTCCCATCGACATTTGCCGAGCTGCGACGTGGTCCTTCTTACACACCTTTTCCAGGTATTATCGTCTAGATATGCAAGTCCTGGAGGACGCAGCCTTTGCATGTGCAATGTTGACTGGAACCTCCCATCCTATTCAGGAGTAGCTGGGTATATCCTACTGGTCCTGAATCCATCTAGCCACATGCTGGGAAATGAGTAATTACTACTTACCTGATAATTTCCTTTCTGTTAAGGTGGATAGATGGATTCAGCTTCCTGCCCTGGGCTGCTGAATGATCATGTGATGGTGGTCCTGTGTGATTGCGTATTCCAGGGGATTACTGTTAAGTGTTCATCCAGTCCCTAGACTAGAATGCATTAATTCTTACCTGAGTTCGGTGTTTCTTGTTAATTAAGTACAGAAATGGATGGTTGTTTTTAATCAAGTTTTTGCTAGTCTGTTCACAGTTGCTTTTGAAGAGAATACTGGCAGGCTAATGTCACTGCAGGGCTATATATACTGTGATGTCAGTTTGCTCTGTCTCCATCTGCTGGTAGAGGTGCATAACCCACTGGTCCTGAATCTGCTGGTCGTGAATCCATCTATCCACCTTAAGGAAAAGGAAATTATCAGGACAGTAGTAATTTCTCAGTGGATGTCTGGTCTGGAAAATCAGTCCTGAAGTTACCTGGGTCACTATCCAGGTAACTTTAGGAATAATCATTCAACTACAGACAAAACTGGGTAAGTCCACTGAATATCCTAGCGAATGTAAGTTATCCTAGGATAACGTACATTCACTGCACTGCTCAATGTGAATGTACGACAGTGAATTGCATTGGCTTTAGGGAGGAGGCCGGAGGACTGAAGCAGCTGGACTCTTGTCACGGATGTGGGCCCTTCAGCTGTGGTGTGGTTGATGCAGCCTAGTAATGAAGACTCTAAGACACCAAGAGGGTCTTTTCTATTCTAAATTCTACAATCCCACATTGGCCATTACAAGATACAAGGTACCTGATTCTACAGGAATAGAAATTTTAAGTCAGCTTATTAGAATTCAAAGCCAACTTTTTAGCAACCTTTCAACACATTACAAGAGAAAAACATGATGATTCATGCAGAAAATCAAATTGCTATGTTTACATCAACAAATAAAGAGGTTCAGGGTCTTAGATTCTATGTCAAGAAACCCTTCAAGTCTGAGAATCTGTGATACAGAGCAGTGTGACACGTCAAGCAACATACCTACAAACCCGGCAGAATATTCTACCCACATGAATAGTCCCTGTTACTATCTATAACTGATCGCCTGTCCAGACTTTGGGAAAGTCAAAGATCGACCTCTTTGAAACAGAACAAAGCAGAAAATTAAGTTGATTCTGTTCTACGTGAGGCTCCAGATGCCTTCCTAATAATATGGAGACCGGAGGTCCTTCAAAGGTGCTTTATTAGTTGCCCGACTCTAGGCCTGAGTTTCGCCTGTGAAGGCTGCTTCAGGGGCTACAGTAATAAATAACAATAAATATTATTTGAACAATCCAATAAAATACATAAATATTCAATTAGAATTATTAAAATAATTAAATTAATTAAAACCATGGAAAGAACAGACACATAAAACATACTAAACATACAATCATGGTTAATCTATCTAAAAATAATCTATCTGAAAGTAAAGGGAAACAGAGGAGGGACCTAGGGCAAGAGGAACAAACTCGATTAATCATATAACAGATGTTATAGTTACTGACATTAATTTATCAATCATAACTGAACAGATCTGAGATAAATGTATCAATCATACCTAAACTTACTTAAAATATATTAATAGGCATAATCAATTGGGTAATAGCACAGGCAATAAATGTAAACTAAATATAATTAATTACCTTTTGTAGATGTCTCTAACGAATTTTAGAGATATATTGTCCAATAAAAACAGATGTATAGTCATCCATTAATCAGGAATTCCTCAATTGTGATCAAAAGCAGTTTAAATTCAACTAGAAAAGGTTTGTGAAAAATAAGCCTCTTTAATACAGAAATCCTTTCATTTAAAAACTTAAATTATAATGTGTATTTTAGATCATAGAATTGTGTGAAATATAAGACTATATATAAAGTGATAAAAGTGCTACTAAAGTGTGTAAATAAATCAAGTGAACCATAAATTAGTTATATAAGTGTAATTGATAATTAATTGAAATTACTGAACGTGTCAGTTATGTGCATAAAAGTTCAATGTCGCAATTATATGACGAAACACAAGAAAGGATATTGCAAAAATCGATCCGATTTGGTAAATAATAATCAATTGTAACAATGAACGGGGAAAAAATCAATTGATACTCATAATACTGTATGGCCGCTATGAATAATAGTAATCAAATGAAGTGCTATCTTTTTTTTAAAAAAAATAATAATCTTTTAAAAAAATAATAATAATGAATCCATTTCTGAGCCACTATGGTTGTAAATATAGACACACAATGGTTAATATATCAAAAAGTATTTTAAAATCTAATAGTTGTACCGTATTAAATGTACCAAAAAACGGGGACAATTAAAATCAAAATGTTAATAAAAGTAGTAATGAGGATTGAAAAAATGAATGAATGCAACGCAGTGCACAAAATAAATGCCAAAGCATTTTTGAATTCATATCGGCATATTTAAATTAAAACGAAGTAAGTTAAAATTAACTAGTTTAGCCGAAATTTAAAAGTGCTTGCATGTTCTAATTTATAGAATATCTAATAAGTATACATTGCTTGAGTTTATATTCTCACTCCTTATTACTATGCGGTCGCAGGGACTCGTGGAAATGCAAGTCATGCAATGCTTAAGTTAATCTATCGAGACTACTGCGGCAACATACACAAAAGAGTCATAAAGAAAAATGAATGATTGCATACTTAAATGTTTTATAAACATCACTCCTTTAAAAAAACACAAGAACTTACGTAGCGTTTACTGCGCGTCTGGAATCGAATTGAATTGAAACAAACGTCGGAGGAACTCACACCGGAAGTTTATATGTTCGTATTTGGCGCCAAAACTGCTGTCAATCAATTGGAAGGGGAGTGGACAGAAACGTCCAAACAATATAATGCAATTAAAAATAAACTAAGTGAAAATATCAAGTGTGTGTCAAAAAAATATATAAAATATATAAAATAAATAAAACATCAGTGATATTGTGTGAATGTGGTTGTCTGCAACTGTCAATCACAACTATGGGCGTGATTCACAATCTACGTCATGCTCATGATCAACTAACTACCTTGTCGTCTTAATGCCTCAAAGCGCATAGTGTCTAACTGAGCACTGTGTGTGTGAACGATTAGGTGTAATTGTAGATGGTGAACTACAAAAAATTTTTGACTGCTATACATTGTAAATCACACAGATAAACCCATGATAAAAAGCATATAAATTGGTGTGAAAAATAAGGTGAAAAGAATAACATAAATATAAAATGCATAAAAACAATAGAAGCACTATTGTAAGGAATCATGTCCTAAAAAATATTATAATTTAAAAACAAACCTTTAAGAGGAGTCACGTGATGTGGTGAACGGGATCGGACGCATCTGATCTCGCTCCGGACGCCAGGCTCCCCTCCGCCTCCATCCACTGGCAACAATCTTCTGCGGTACCCCTTTTCTGCTCAAGACGGACTTAGCCTATGTCGATTACCTCGTTTATGTCCAAAACGCCGTCCCCCATGCCTCCTAAGCTGGCAAAACGTGATAAAGAAAAAGGCAAGGGGCCGGATCCCAAGATGGCGCCCGGAACGGCTGTGCCGATGCAGGAGAGCGAAGCACAGGTAACTGTGCCGCTTTCGCTTACGGTGACTGAAATTAAAGAAGCAGTCTTAGCGGCTTTGGACTGCAAATTGACGGGCATTTCAGACCAGATTGGGGCCCTGAGAGAGGTGATCACGGATTATGCGCCACGACTCAATCAAATCGAGGACCGCACGTCCTCCTTGGAAGACGAAGTCACGGGCCTGCGTGGGCAGGTGGCTACTTTTGATAAAATGCTACAAGAGCAGATTGCTAAGACTGATGACCTTGAGAATAGGGCCCGCAGGTCCAATATTCGATGCCTAGGAATACCGGAAAGCGTAGAGGAACACCTGCTTAGGCCTTCTCTTATAAAATGGCTGCCAGAGGCTTTGGGCCTGCCGGAATTGGAGGGCTGTCTAGAAATCGAGCGGGCCCATCGGATGGGAGCCAAGGGTCAAGACCAGTCACGGCCGCGAGTGGTCATTATGAAAATACTCAATTTCCATCACAAGCAACTACTGATGCAAGCAGCTAGGAAATGTGGTACTGTGCAATTCCAGGGAGCAAACGTTCGGCTTGCACCGGACTACTCGGCGAGAGTGGCTGCAATGAGGAGAGCCTTTGCCCCTGTTTGCGGAAAGTTAATTGACAAGAACTTACGGTTTATCATGCAGTTTCCAGCTAAGCTTCGCGTTAATTATGAAGGCAAATGGCAATCGTATGAAACAGTGGCAGAGGCTACGAAGTTCTTGGACTCCCTGAATTCTAGCCCTTAAGTATTAATACCGCATGGAAGGCTATATAGTTAAAATGGAGGGGGAGGGGGAGCTCTGGAAGGTCCGAGCACTCATGATTGACTCCACTACCAGGCTTATGTGTCTGGACGGGTTACTAGTTGTTGGGGTTATGGGATCGGGGATGGGGGTGGGGGGGAGGGCACTGGTGTTATTGGGATTATGTATGCTTTTGAATTTTCATTTTCCTTTCTTACTGGTATTTCTCTGTGTGATGAACACCTTTGTTGGCTGGACACAGCTCTTTACTAGGGAGGGTGAGTTAGGCTGGGAGCTTGCTCTTCCGTTTTTTATTCATCCTGTGTTATGGCTCACACCATACCTTGGCCGTTATGGGTAGTAAATGCAGGATAATTTCATGGAATGTTAATGGGTTGGGTACCCCTATTAAAAGAAAGAAAGTTTTCCAACATTTAAAGCGTTTAAAGGTGGGTATCGCCTGCTTACAAGAAACACACTTAACTGCCCTTGAAAGTAAGAAACTTTGCAGGGACTGGGTTGCTGCTTGCTATTTCTCGGAAGCTAAGGGGAAGAAGGGAGGCGTCGCGGTACTTATCAATAAGAATATCCCCTTTACACTTATCCAGGAAATTAAGGATCCGGAGGGACGGTTTTTAATAGTTATAGGAACTCTAGCAGGGAACACGGTAACTATTGGCACTATATATGCTCCCAATACTCCGGACCCAGCCTTTGTTACTAAGGTAACTAATATCTTACTAACTAGCTCTCAGGGCGAACTCCTTTTGGTGGGAGACTTTAATAGTGTTTTTCAGGCTGGCGTGGATAAATCTTACATTCCAAAAAGCTTCAAGGACTCCGCGGACTCTGGGGTTCGCCAATTCTGTAAACGTCTGGGGCTGTTAGATGTTTGGCGCCTCTTAAATCCAGAAAATAAAGTTTATACACATATCTCTAGGGCGCACTATACCTTGTCAAGAATAGACTACATTTTACTGTCCAAACCCTTGTTGGACAAGGTGGACACAGCAGATATTGAATCTATTGTGATAGCTGATCATGCCCCAGTGTGGGTGGACCTCTGGCTAGCTGCTCCCCGGACAGGACAGAGGACGTGGCGCTTCCCTGGATCTTTACATGCAGATAAGGATTTTCAGTTGTATCTCCGGACAAAGTGGGATGAGTATGCTCAGAATAATGAGCAGCATGTAGTAGACCCCACTCTATACTGGGAAACGAGCAAGGTAGTGTTAAGAGGGGAGGTTATAGCCTATTCTATTGCGCAGAGGAAAAAATTAAACGCACTCATTTTGCAGCTTGATTCCCAGCTCCACACAGCCCAGAGAGTGTTAGCTAACTCTCCGTCCCAGGTGCATAAAGATGCCTATAACGCTTGCCTCACTGCCTTAAATTCCCACCTTCATCTTCGGGCGCAAAAGTCACTTAAAGCCTCTGAAAATTTTTTCTTTCAGTATGGGAATAAATCTAGTAAATTACTAGCACGGATGGTAGCCATAAAACGCCGTAAAACCTTTATTGGGGGCCTAAAAACCCACCTTGGCCATCATGTTACCTCTACTAAAGAGATCTGTACAGTTTTGCGTGATTTTTATGAAAGACTTTACAGTGAGGACAGAGCAGGGGGTTCGGCAGAAGAAGAGGCATTCTTTCAAGATATAAGATTGCCTCAGGTCCCAGAGGACAAGAGGGATTTTCTTTGCAGACCTATTACTGAAGGGGAGATACGGGGTGTTATTAAAACAGGTAAAAACCATAAGTCCCCAGGTCCGGATGGGTTTACCTTAGAATATTATAAAATTCTGAGTGCTTCGTTGGCGGGGCCTTTAGCAGCCTTTTTCAACCATGCTTGTGATATTAACCAATTTCCCCCTTCGTTTAACAAAGCATTTATTACTGTTTTGCCCAAACCAGGGAAGGATTCCACTTTAGCCTCCTCTTACCGCCCCATATCTTTGTTAAATTGCGACTTAAAATTATATGCAAGGATTTTGGCACAAAGAATGAATTCTGTCTTGCCCTCTATTATTTCACAGTACCAGGCAGGGTTTGTGGGGGGCCGAAATGCAGGGGCCCATGTTATTCGCCTACTCTCTGCCATAGAAACATCGCATTCCCTTGGTCTTGAATCCATGGCGGTAGGGTTTGACTCAGAAAAAGCCTTTGATAGAGTTTCCTGGGATTATATGTTTTCTGTCCTGCGGCGTTTTGGGTTTCCCAATAAGATTATACAGGCCATTTCTATTCTATATCATCAACCAATGTCTCATATTGTAGCTAATGACACTATATCGGAAGCCTTCGGTATTGCACGTGGGGTACGGCAGGGATGCCCGCTATCCCCGATTCTATATATTCTTACCCTTGACCCCCTGTTAAGGAAATTGGCTGAATCCTCTATTATTCAGGGTCTCCATTACAAGAATGGGAATTTCAAAGTAGCGGCCTTTGCTGACGATATGTTGGTTTTTCTTTGTAACCCTGCTGCCTCCTTACCACATGTCCTCCATTTACAGGCTGTGTTTGGGACATTTTCCGGGTTAAAAATCAACGTGGAAAAATCAGAGGCTTTGGATATACTGGGGACTTTGCACTCGACGTGGCCGGGTACCTTCCCCTTGAGGTGGGTGGGCACCTCTCTAAAGTATCTGGGTATCCACATCCCTGCCTTACCTAGTAAGCTTTATGGGTTAAATGTCACCCCTCTGAAGCAGAAATTGCTTACCCATCTCGCGGCGTGGAGGGACTTACCCTTGTCACTATCTGGAAAAATTTTGCTATTAAAGATGATGGAAATCTCAAAATGGTTGTATCTTTTTCATATGTTGCCGCTATGGCTTAGGAAACAGGATGTGCGAGATGTTAACAAAGGACTTCAGCAATATCTATGGAATGGTAAAAAGGCCCGCATTCCCTTAAAGACTCTAATGCAACCCAAAGGACAGGGAGGCCTCAATTGCCCGGATTTGGAGCGCTATAATCAAGCATGTTTATTACGGCATGTAAGGGACTGGATCTGTGGCACGGCTTTTTATTCTCCAATGGACCACTACACAGCTTGGCTCTCTCCACACGCTCCTGGGGCTACTCTACACCTATCGGACTCCTCCCTTCCAAAATTAATAACTACCAGTGTGGTGGTACGGCCCCTGCGTCAAGTGTGGAGGCGGCTGTGTCGGCAATTTAAACTTACTCCGGGAGTGACCACTTGCTTACCCATTCGTGGCTGTCAAACATTCCAGCCCGGAATGTCGCAAATGATCTTCAAGTTGTGGTCAATTAAAGGTTTACAGTGTATGTACCAACTCCTGGAGTCGGAAGCAGATCGCTATCGGCTGTGCAGTTTTCAAGACCTCATGGACCGTTTTTCTGTCCCTCATTCTGATCTGTATGGATACTTACAACTTCGGCATTTTATGTTGGAGGAGCAAAAGGCAAATCCGACCTTTTTTCAGGGCCACAAGGTCCGTGATTTTTTGATTGGTGAGGACGGGAAAAGAATGTCTGCCTCCCAATATTACTCGGCACTGGCGATACTGACTTTAGCACCAACCTTGGAGAGCGTTACTGCAAAATGGAATAAGGTTTTGCCACAGGCTGTCTCCTCGCGGGACCTTCAGGCATGCTTTACACATATCTCTCGAACTGTGGTGAATGTCACGCTACGGGACCAGACGTACAAGTTTCTACACCAAGCTTTCTACTCTCAATGTCATGCTTATTATATGGGACTTACGTCAGATATACACTGTACTCGATGTGCCGCCTCACACCCTGATTTCTATCATTGTTTTTGGTCATGCCCAACTTTACAGGTTTTCTGGGGGTATTTGCAGTCTTTAGTTCATTCAATGTGGCAACTTGATCTTCCTCTAGACCCTCGACTTTGGCTCCTTGGCATGAGGGAGCTGGCGGACACCGAACTTACTGGCCTCCAACAGGGCTTATTCCAAAAGATTATTCTTATTGCGCGGGCAGCGGTTTTGGCGCAATGGACTCAGCACACGCCTGTTTACATTCCAGTCTGGAAAACTAAATTTCACAACCTCATGCATATGGAACTCTTAACTGCCAAACACAGTTCTAGTGAGAAATACCAAAAAATCCAATTATTATGGAAGGACTATGTGAAACTTCTGCCAGTGGAGGAATCTGGAGTCATATCATGATGTGTATTATTACTTTTGTATTCTGTCCCCTGTTTTTGACTTCTACACGTTACACTAACTATATTAGTTAAGTATATGGCTCTTCGTAACCTCTGCTGATAATGTTCTGTTTCTTAGCTTATACACCAGTGCTCTGCCCGGGGGAAAAAGGGGGGGGGGGGGAGGTGGGGAGGGTATCTCTGTAGTTTATTATTGTTAAAAAACAACCGGTTTACAGTTTGGTTTCTTTGTGCGATTACCTAACTGGGGTCCTGTGTTTCATAGCTGACTTCCAGATCAGACTCTTGGTTTTGTGTTTCATTGCACTATGGCTCTTCTTGATGTTGTTGTCGCACTCTTAGCACTTTGTGTGTTTTCAGATGCTCTTTTACCTACTGTACTCCAATAAAAATATTTACACAAAAAAAACAAACCTTTAAAATAGTAGAAAATAGTAACTACTTACTTAAAAGTTAGGAAATAAATTGTAGCCTGTGATATACACCCAAAGATACGCAAAAGAAGAATTAATATAAAAATATAATAATTAAACACACTGTTTCAGTAAAATGTATGAAAAATTGTCATCCCCTTAAGACCATACATAATTATAGAAAAACAGAATAATCAATGTCTAAGTTTAGACCATGTGGGGACATTGTATTAAAATCATAAATCAATTTTTGTTCTTGCTGCAAAAGTGTTTTATCTAGGTCTCCTCCTCTCCAATGTATTAGGGGTTGCAACAGGACACAAAATTTGTAATCATTAAAAGTATGTTGTGCTTCTAAAGAGTGGTCAACTAATGGTTTGGATGCAATTTTTCTATTGATGTTACTTTTATGCTCTATAATTCTTTTCCTAAATTCTCGCACTGTTTTCCCAATATACATTTTGTTGCATGGGCAAGTGGCTGCATAAATAACACCTTTGCTCCTACAGTTGGTGAAACGTTTCAATAAAAATTTTTTACCAGTACCAGGGATGATGACATGGTTAGTCTTGATGTTAACATTACATACAGAACATGCGTTACATGGTCTGTGTCCGGCTGGTCTGATGTCTATAGACTGTTTTTGTGGAAGAGCTGACGGAGAGACGTAGTCTTTAATATTTTTGGATCTTTTATTAGATATTAGTATCTCTTTGTTCTCAAAACCCTCTATCAATTGAATCATAGGCCAATGTCGTTGCAAAATTTTGATAATATTATGTGACAAATGGGTATATGTCAGCGGACAAGTGATCTTATTATTTTGACTCTTGATTTTTGGCTGAAAAAGATCAGACCTTTTTTGTTTAAAAGCTCTATTGAGACCACTTACTATATACTTCTCAGGATATTCTCTATCAAGGAATCTTTGCTTCATTTCGCCAGCTCTAAGCTTAAATGTTACGTCGTCATCACAAAGTCTTCTAAGTCTTAGAAACTGAGAGTACGGTAAATTGTTCATTAGAGATCTGTTATGGCAACTGTGAAAATGTAAAAGTTTATTAGAATCTGTAGGTTTCCTGTAAATATTCACACAATATCACTGATGTTTTATTTAATTTTATTATTAATGTTCCATTTATTTATTCATTAATTTTATATATTTTTTTGACACACACTTGATATTTTCACTTAGTTTATTTTTAATTGCATTATATTGTTTGGACGTTTCTGTCCACTCCCCTTCCAATTGATTGACAGCAGTTTTGGCGCCAAATACGAACATATAAACTTCCGGTGTGAGTTCCTCCGACGTTTGTTTCAATTCAATTCGATTCCAGACGCGCAGTAAACGCTACGTAAGTTCTTGTGTTTTTTTAAAGGAGTGATGTTTATAAAACATTTAAGTATGCAATCATTCATTTTTCTTTATGACTCTTTTGTGTATGTTGCCGCAGTAGTCTCGATAGATTAACTTAAGCATTGCATGACTTGCATTTCCACGAGTCCCTGCGACCGCATAGTAATAAGGAGTGAGAATATAAACTCAAGCAATGTATACTTATTAGATATTCTATAAATTAGAACATGCAAGCACTTTTAAATTTCGGCTAAACTAGTTAATTTTAACTTACTTCGTTTTAATTTAAATATGCCGATATGAATTCAAAAATGCTTTGGCATTTATTTTGTGCACTGCGTTGCATTCATTCATTTTTTCAATCCTCATTACTACTTTTATTAACATTTTGATTTTAATTGTCCCCGTTTTTTGGTACATTTAATACGGTACAACTATTAGATTTTAAAATACTTTTTGATATATTAACCATTGTGTGTCTATATTTACAACCATAGTGGCTCAGAAATGGATTCATTATTATTATTTTTTTAAAAGATTATTATTTTTTTTAAAAAAAAGATAGCACTTCATTTGATTACTATTATTCATAGCGGCCATACAGTATTATGAGTATCAATTGATTTTTTCCCCGTTCATTGTTACAATTGATTATTATTTACCAAATCGGATCGATTTTTGCAATATCCTTTCTTGTGTTTCGTCATATAATTGCGACATTGAACTTTTATGCACATAACTGACACGTTCAGTAATTTCAATTAATTATCAATTACACTTATATAACTAATTTATGGTTCACTTGATTTATTTACACACTTTAGTAGCACTTTTATCACTTTATATATAGTCTTATATTTCACACAATTCTATGATCTAAAATACACATTATAATTTAAGTTTTTAAATGAAAGGATTTCTGTATTAAAGAGGCTTATTTTTCACAAACCTTTTCTAGTTGAATTTAAACTGCTTTTGATCACAATTGAGGAATTCCTGATTAATGGATGACTATACATCTGTTTTTATTGGACAATATATCTCTAAAATTCGTTAGAGACATCTACAAAAGGTAATTAATTATATTTAGTTTACATTTATTGCCTGTGCTATTACCCAATTGATTATGCCTATTAATATATTTTAAGTAAGTTTAGGTATGATTGATACATTTATCTCAGATCTGTTCAGTTATGATTGATAAATTAATGTCAGTAACTATAACATCTGTTATATGATTAATCGAGTTTGTTCCTCTTGCCCTAGGTCCCTCCTCTGTTTCCCTTTACTTTCAGATAGATTATTTTTAGATAGATTAACCATGATTGTATGTTTAGTATGTTTTATGTGTCTGTTCTTTCCATGGTTTTAATTAATTTAATTATTTTAATAATTCTAATTGAATATTTATGTATTTTATTGGATTGTTCAAATAATATTTATTGTTATTTATTACTGTAGCCCCTGAAGCAGCCTTCACAGGCGAAACTCAGGCCTAGAGTCGGGCAACTAATAAAGCACCTTTGAAGGACCTCCGGTCTCCTTCTTCTTTTGTTCCTCACGGCTTTTCTTGACCGCCTTCCTCTTTGTTTTTTGGGCCCATTCCTAATAATATGGGACAGAGACCTCATGTATGCTGTTCTTCAATTACCACTTATATCGAAGACCATACAAAAATTCATGAGGGAGAAAGCCATGGTATGCCTGTATCGTACAATTCTCCGTAAAAACCCCTATCCATCCACACTTCTAACCCAGGAGGCCGAATTGTTACTACACTCCTTTGCTAGCAACTCTGAATCTGAAAACTTGGTTGTTGAATGCTCAGTCCTAGCACAGCTGAAATCAAGATACAGAATATATTGATTTCAGCAGAAAGATTAAACAAATTCTTTCCTTCGGTGTTTACTGAAAAGGATGTTGGGAAGATACCTGTTCTGGAGACTGTTTTCAAGGGTGATGATTCAGATGAACCGAACCAAATCATGGTGAGCCTGGAAGATGTTGTAAGCCAGATTTAACAAATTGAAGAGTAGTAAAACACCTGGACTGGATGGTATATACCCCAGGGTTCTGAAAGAACTAAAAGAAATTTCAGACCTATTTCAATTAATTTGTAAGCTATCAAAATCATCCGTTGTATCTGAAGATTGGAAGGTGGCCAATGTAACCCCAATATTTAAAAAGGGCTCCGGGGTGATCCGGGAAACTATAGATCAGTGAGCCTGATTTCAGTGCCTGGAAAAATCGTTGAAAGTGTTATAAAGAATAAAATCACAAAATATTTAGATAGGCATGGTTTAGTGGACACAGCCAGGATAGACTTACCCAAGGGAAGTCTTGCTTCACAAATCTCCTACATTTATTTGAAGGAATGAATACACATGTGGACAAAGGTGAACTGGTGGATGTGGTGTATTGGATTTTCAGAAGGCATTCGACAAAATCCCTCATGAGAGGCTTTTAAGAAAACTAAAATGTTGTGGGATAAAAGGCGATGTCCTTTCGTGGATTGTAAGCTGTTTAAAATACAGGAAACAGAGAGTAAGATTAAATGGTCTGTTTTCACAGTGGAAAAAGGTAAACAGTGAGTGCCTTAGGGATCTGTACTTGGACCAGTTCTTTTTAATATATTTATAAATGATCTAAAAAGGGGTACAACATGTGAGGTGATGAAATTTGCGGATGAAACAAAATTATGCAGCATATTTAAATCTCAAGCGAATTGTGATAAATTGCAGGAGGACTTTGGTTTATTTTTCTTGATTGACTGCCATTTTAATTATTGGGTATTATGCGATGTTTTCTGTTTTGAAATATTTTATTGATATTTGGACATGTTTTAATAATTTTTTAGTTTTTAATTGTTGGATGTTGTTCTGTTCAGCAGCTGTTTTGTAACATTTTTAGTATAGCTTTACAATTATTTCTGTATGGGGCCTCTATAGCAACTTGGCTTATTCTGTTTTCCTAATAGGAAGTGTATTAGTGTTTAGGGCCTGGTATAATATTTGTAGTGTTGCATTTTCATAGATAGGGTTGTTACTGTTTGAGTGTGTTCCATAATACAGGTGTAACTTTGTGCGGGTTAGTTTGTGTGCATTATTGCAGATCCTGGGATTATGTTAGGTGCTGTATTTCGCTTTCCATTTCTCCAGGTTTGCACTACATGCAGAATGGCGGCTTTGGTTTTCCATTCCAGTTTCTGTCTCCATATTTATAATTTGTGTTTTTTCTGTACTTGGTGAAGGTCAGTTCTGGTGTGTGACAGAGGTGAGGTATATTACTAGCATGTAGGCATTTGTATCAATCTTATTTTTGGTTTTCTCAATAGGGTATGCATTAGTTGTAAATTACTGTCTTTTCATAAGAGAGGCTATTGTGCCTGCTAGTAAAGGGAGTTTGTTTTGCTTTTACTGAGATGTCATCAGAACCAGAATATCTTTTCTGTATGGTGACTTGTACAGGATAATGCCCTAGTTCTGCTCTGCTCTCATTGCTGGGGGTCGAGGGGGTTCCTGTGGATGCAGAGTGCATGTTTACATTTAGCCCTGTGATGGTCACATGTTCAGTATGTCACACATGTGAGAGCCATTTGTCAGGTGTGTCCCAGCCGAAAAAAGGTTGAGAACCACTGTCATAGGTAATAAAATTCCAGACCTGTGAGCTTTAATGTCTTTTTATGGATTGCAAGTTGATTAAAAGACAGGAAACAGAAAGTAGTATTAAATGGTCTGTTTTCACAGTGGAAATAGGTTTACAGTGGAGTGCCTGAGGGATCTGTACTTGGACCGGTGCTTTTTAATATATTTATAAATGATTTGTAAAGGGGTACAATGAGTGAGGTGATCAAATTTGCAGATGACACAAAATTATGCAGAGCAGTTAAATCTGAAGCGGATTGTGATGAATTGCAGGAGGATCTTGTGTGACTGGAAGATTGGGCTTCCAAATGGCAGATGAAATTTAACATGGACAAGTGCAAAGTGATGCATATAGGAAAAAATAACCCTTGCTGTAATTACACAATGTTAGGGTCTATCTTAGGAGTTACCACCCAGGAAAGAGATCTAGGCTCATAGTGGATAATACATTGAAATCATCGGCCCAGTGTGCTGTGGCGATCAAAAAAGCAAACAGAATGTTAGGAATTATTAAGAAGGGAATGGAAAATAAAATGGAGGATGTCATGATGCCTCTGTATCGCTCCTTTGTGAGACCACACCTTGAATACTGTGTGCAGTTCTGGTCACCGCATCCCAAAAAGGATGTAGCTGCACTGGAGAAAGAGTGCAGAGAAGGGCAACCAAAATAAGGGGCATGGAACGGCTGCGCTATGAGGAAAGGCTAAAGAGGTTAGGGCTGTTCAGTTTGGAGACAAGGCGACTGAGGGGGGGGGGGGGGGGGGGGGGTATGATAGAAGTCTACAAAATCATGAAAGGGCTTGAACAAGTTAATGTAAATCAGTTATTTACTCTCTCAGATAATAGAAGGACCAGGGGCACTCCATGAAGTTAGGAAGTAGCTCATTTAAAACAAATTGAAGAAAATTCTTTTTCACTCAGCACATAGTTAAGCTCTGGAATTCATTGCCAGAGGATGTGGTTACAGTAGTTAGTGTAACTGGGTTTAAACAAGGTTTTGATAAGTTCCTAGAGGATAAATCCATAAACTGCTATGACAGTAATGGTAATAAGCAATAGTAGCTTGTGATCTATCTAATGTTCGGATACTTGCCAAGTAGTTTTAGCCTGGATTGGCCACTGTTGGAAACAGGATGTTGGGCTTGATGGACCCTTGGTCTGACCCAGTATGGCATATCTTATGTTCTTATGGTGAAGGCAGATCTAGATATGGTTGTCATAGATAGATATGTGGTTCAATAAAATCATATCGGACTATAATCTTTTTAGGAAGGATAGGGATGACTGAAAAAAGGAAAAGCTCTTTGTGTAAAAAAACAAAAAACAAACCTC
The DNA here is from genome assembly GCF_901001135.1 of Rhinatrema bivittatum. Taxonomy (NCBI): domain Eukaryota; kingdom Metazoa; phylum Chordata; class Amphibia; order Gymnophiona; family Rhinatrematidae; genus Rhinatrema; species Rhinatrema bivittatum. Next base: position 58,595,275 of record NC_042625.1, on the reverse strand, counting down.
CAATATGCAGGATGCACTGTGGATCATCTTGGAATTGGCACTTCCATATACACCAGTTTGATGTAATGACCTCCAACTCGGATGGAAGAACTGGACAGAGATCTAGTCAAAGGTGTGTAAAAACTGTGAATGAAGGGGGAGTTACTACTAGTATGGATTGCGATATTCAATACAAAAGTCACAAGAAAAGCTGCTATTGCACAAAATTTAACAAAAAAACCCCCACATTTAATTAGGTGACATGAACAAAAGGACCATCACTAAGCACTACTGGTCACAGTCCTTCATTGCTTTTTAAATAATCATTGATCCAAAAAAAATTGTGTTTGGTTATTTTTATGCAGTTAAAATTGGAAATCCACTTATCTTTGTATTTATTGTATGTGCTTATCCTATCAGTTCCGACATGCGCCGTGTTTCAAGGTAAGTCTCTGTTTCAGGGAATTGTCTTATAGAAATCAAATGCTGAAATACAAAGGGAAAACATAAGCATAGAATACTAGTTTATAGCACAACAAGTTAAGATCCATACACACACTGTCCATGACATGCTCATCTTTTCTCCAGGTTCAAGACCAACCCTGGCAGCATACTGATATTTATATTGACCCGTTAGCAGACCACAGCTTCCAATTGGCAATTTGATACAAATCATGACATCACTAGTAAATATGCTCAAAAGGTTTAAAAAAAAAGGTATGAACAAGACCTCAGAAGAAACCGGGAGAGAAAAATCCAAAAAATCATTCAAACATTGAATCAGAGAATACCAGTCAATTTCAGCATTTAAGTCATATGGAGCAGTAGAATTAACTGTGAAAATCCAAAATTGTTCTCTGTATTCCAAGTTTAATTCGAATCCTGAAGGAAGTTGTCTGTTCAATGTCACCCGTTTTCTTTCTTGTTCATGCCTTTTTTTTAAAACCTTTTGAACATAGTTACTAGTGATGTCATGATTTGTGTCAAATTGTCATTTGGAAGCTGTGGTCTGTTAATGGGTCAATATAAATATCAGTATACTTCTGGGGTTCATCTTGAACCTGGAGAACAGATGAGCATGTCATGGAACAGCATTAGTGATTGGTTTCACACCCTCCCTTTTGCTGTGTGCTTTTTTTGTGTGATTTGTATTTACTCCATACTGACTGCAGAAACATTTATCTGCCATTTTGTTCTGTTCTCTGGTCAGAAAAGGTTACAAGCTTGTTATCTTGGATGAAGCAGATGCCATGACCCAGGATGCCCAGAATGCCCTGAGACGAGGTAAGGAGGACTTCGGGTGGTGAGGAAGGAGTCTGTATGTCATAGAGGATATGAATATAAAAGGTGTGCTGCAGGAACTTGAAAAGTGTAAGAGGGTTGGCAGCTTTGTTTATGATTAACAGCATTTCCTGGGCAGTAATTGGTTTGGGAGGAAAAATCGAGAGATGGGTGCCAAAAATGTACTGTGAGGAGAGTTGTTACTGCAGAGCCTGAGGGCTGCAATAAACACTTCATGGGATTACTTAGGGCTAAGATTTTGGTTTATTAGAACCGGTAGTGACAAAGCGGAGAATGAGTTGAAAGAGAGAGCAAAAGAGGGAAAGGGAAATAAAGCAAAAGGAGAATAGTGATAGACAATAGAAGATAATGGTAAATGTTTCTTCTGAGGAAGGCAGGGCAATTCAGTATTGCGTCTGGTTCTGCTCAATTTCTTTGAGCAATATGACAGAGGGATTAGTAGGAAAGTTTGTCTTACAAATGACACTGAAATCTGCAACAAAATGGACACGCCTGACTCTCAGATGCTTGGATGTTCAAAGGCTTCTCCTTTGGTATTTGGAAGTGACTAATGCTTTTCCCAAGTCCAACAGACTTCAAACCTTTTGGGGGTCCACGTAAAGGGGAAGCGGCTGTCTGGATAAAGGAAGCCATTGTCTCAACTTATGTGCCGAAAGGAAAGAAACCTCGGAGTTGGAGCACCAGAGATTCCTGAGGTTCATGATCCTAAAGGAACATTTTCAGTTTCGAGCCCTTCCCTTTGGATGGCGACAGCTCCACGTAGCTTCACCAAGGTAATGTGGCTGCTCCCACCACCATTACCATAGGGAGGGTGTGTTGGTGTATCTGACTCTGGAATACTGGCTCATTCATGTGAAATCAGATGACCTCTGACAATCAGCACATAAGTACTGATGTGCTTGAAGTATCTAGGATGTGTGGTGAACCTAGCAACAAGCTATTTAGTCCTCTTGCAAACTCTGGAGTATCTGGGAACTCAGTTCGACACACTGGCAGAGAGCGTGTTTCTCACGGAGAGAGATTGCTGAAACTGTAGAGTCAGATTAGGCGGACAGGCTGAGTTGAGCATTCTGACCCCACAAGTGGTCCTTGAAACAGGAAGTGGCGAATCAGAACTTCCGCCTCTGGGAGACCCCGGACGTAGGTCTATTCGCATACCCCTGCAACAGGAAAGTAGACCAGTTCTGCTCCCTGTACAGGGGGACGGCAAACCAGCCTCAGATGCGTTTGCCCGCCATTGGGGCAAGGGCCTTCTGTACGTGTATCCTCTGCTTCCCCTGGTGACGAATACTCTCCTGAAGCTTTGACAGGGCAGGGGGACTATGATCCGAGGCAAATTTGGTTCTCACTCCTGCAGAATCTCTATCTCCGGGAACCAGTCAGTCTGGGGACTTCCCCAGATCTTATCACGCAGGATCAGGGCAGGCTGCACCATCCCAATCTCCGGGCTTTGTCCCTGATGGCCTGGATATTGAGCCTGCAGCCCCTCAGCCTCTTCAATGATGTGTCTCTAGTCCTGGTGGCTTCCAGGAAGCCTTCCACTAGGAAGTCTTATGGCCTGAAGTGGAAGAGGTTTTCTGTGTGGTGTGAGCACCGCGGCCTGGATCCATTCTCCATATTATTCAGCCAAGAAGAGGGCTGCCATAGTACCACATTGCAATGACTGATCGCATTAAAGGTGGTGGTTCCAGTACCAAAGGATCAGGAAGAAACAGGCCGTTACTTCATTTATTTTGTGGTCCCAAAAAGAAAGGATCCTTTCATCCAATATTGGATCTGAAGCAGGCCATCAAGTTTCTACGAGTGACCAATTTCCAGATGGGAACCTTGCAATCCATGGTTATAGCAGTACAGAAGGGAGAGATTCTCACTTTGCTAGGTTTGATGGAAGCCTATCTTCATCTTCCAATCAGGAAGGATCAGCAGCGGTTTCTGTGTTTCGCAGTGCCTAGCCATTGTTAACAGTTTCAGGCCTTGCTGTTCGGTTTGACTACGACACCCAGATCCTTTTCAAAGGTCATGGTTGTGGTAATGGCACAAGGAAGGCATATTGATCCATCCATATCCAGACGAAAAATTGATCAAGGACGAGAGTCAGATGGTGTCTTGCAGGTTTGTTTGTTCAGTTGCTGCAGGAGCTTGGATGGGTAGTCAGTACATCCAAGAGCAGTTTGGAGTGCACTCAGACTAGAATATTTGGGAGCTCGGGTCGATACAGCTCGAGGCAAGGTATTTTCAGGCCCAATCAGCGTCTCACATAGTGAGCGTCAACAATGTTCAGGCAGATTATCTCTGTCGCCATGCTCTGGATCCAGGGAATGGGAATTGGCAAATGATGTTTTCCAACTCATTGTCTTCTGATGGGGGTCAACTTGTTTTGGGTTGGATGGCAAGAGATGTGAATACGAAAATGCATCACTTAGACAATTGGGGTCGACATTCTCGTGCAACCATGGCCACAGGAAGAGGTATTGAACGTATTTTCTCCATGGTCAATGATCGGCAGAGTGCTTCAGAAGATAGCTCGGCACCCAAAATTGGTTGTTCTGGTGGCTCCGGATTGGCCTCTGAGGCCTTGGTATGCCGGTCTTCAGCAGCTGTTGGTCAACAGGTCTTGGTGTTTGCCAATGTGCAGGGACTTGCTACGTCAGGATCTGAGCCTCCACGAGAATCCCGATTGGTTTTGTCTTATGGTTTGGTCCTTGAAAGGGCTCGACTGTTGAAGCAGGGTTATTACTTGTTATGAGCTTGGAAGTTATCTACATCCTCGGATTATGTACAGGACTAGAGAATTTTGAGAATTGGTGTTTAGAGTAGAGGTTTCAGCCCACTCTGGCATCTGTTCCTTTCATTCTGGAACTTTTGCAAGAAAGCTTGACTAAGGGATTGGCCCTTAATACTCTGAAAGTACAGGTAGCAACTTTGGCTTCCTATAGGGGACTTTATCCTTACAACTGGATGTGTCTAGGTTCTTGAATGGAGTTAAGTATATTTGACCACCTTTGAGGATACCTGTACCTCTTTGAGATCTTAATTTGGTATTGGCCTTTTTATCAGGACTTAACTTTCAAGCAACTTTCCTTGCCTTTGTTAAACAATGAAGACCGTATTTCTGGTCTTCATATGTTCAGTGCAGTGGATTTCAGAGTTAAAGACACTTTCTTGTCGAGAGCCTTTCCTATTGATTACTCCAGATAAAGTGCAGATTAGAACAATGCCTTACTTTTTACCAAAGATAGTTTCAGAGTTTCACTCGAATCAGTCCATATTGTTGCCGTCACTGGATAAGGGGTATGGACAAGTAGGAGTTTGAGAAGTTACATCCTGTGGATGTGAGGATGCATCTTTTGTGATACCTTAAGGGTTACTAAGGAGTTTCGGAGAATAGATCGTCTCTTTGTCCTTCATGGAGCTTCTTGTGCCATGGTGCCACATTGGATTAAGGAGATAGTAGTGGCAGCATATGTGGATGTGGATATGCCATTGCCAAAACAAATTCGAGCAAATTCTACGAGACTGCAGGCTGCGTCTTGGGTGGAATTGTAACTGGTGTTTCCATCTGAGATATGTAGAGCAGCAAAGTGGTCTTCCTTGCACAGCTTTTCCAAACATTGTCTAGATGTTAGGGTTCAGGAGGATACATCTTTTGCAAGAGTAGTGTTGACAGAAGCTCAGGCAGCCTCTCACCCTAGGTGGAAGTAGCTTTGGTACATTCCAGTTATGTGGACTGGCCTGCCGAGATGAAGAGGAAGGTGAAATTACTTCTTACCTGATAATTTCCTTTCTTCTAGAACTGGCAGACCAGTCCACATTCCTGCCTTGGGCTTCCTATATTGCATATACAGTTTTATTGCGTCTTCTGCAGGGACATTTCAGATGCAGGGTGGAGGCAGGTGATGAGACCTGGGTTGATTAAGGGCCTGGTAAATTTGTGCCTTCCATTCCCTTTTCTTGGTCAAGAGCTTCTTGGGCTACTGGAAGTTTAAAAATACATTTTTTATTCTCATGGGGAGGGAAGGTGATTTGTTAAAGTTTACCAATTGAAGTTTTGCTCAGTTGTCCACAATTAGCTTTTCCAGGAATACTGGCTGGTTAATGTCGGTATAAGGGAGTGGCATTAGCAAATCTGTTGATCTGTCTCCATCTACTGGTTGGCGTGCAAAAACCTAGTTGTATGGACTGACCTGCCTGTCCTAGAGGAAAGGAAATTCAGGTAAAATTAATTTCTCCTTGTTTCCTCTTCAGTGATAGAGAAATTCACAGAAAACACCCGGTTCTGCTTGATCTGCAATTACCTGTCAAAAATTATACCTGCGCTGCAGTCCCGGTGCACACGATTCCGCTTCGGCCCACTTACCCCTGAACTCATGATACCACGTTTGGAGTATGTCGTTGAACAGGAAAGGTGAGTGCAGGTCCACTCAGGAGTCGTTTGGTGCCAAATGAGAGTTTGGGGTTTGATTCCCAGCTCAGGTTACAACCCCCCAATCTAAGAATGCTGCTAAAGTCGCTACTGGAATATTGCTGAGCTTGGGGCTAGTTAGAGTAGCATTAATAGTTCATTGGCTGAAGCTTGTTCTGGATTCTAGTGGTGAGACTATATATGCTGACAGCTAAATGGATCGCAATAAGGAGAAGAGTTGCTCAATGACTTCCTTATGCGGGTCAGGTGGAAAGTAGTGAGAGAGAGGCTTTAAACAATGGCTTTCTCATGAGAGCCAGGTCTGATGCAGTGAAGGAGTCTGTTAATAGTGGCTCATCAGTGAGAGCTGGATGGGAAGGGGAGGATGAGTACACTATAAAATCAAACACTTTGGATTAATGTAGCCTTTCTCTTTCAGCGTTGATATCAGTGCTGATGGCATGAAGGCTTTGGTGACTCTTTCCAGTGGGGACATGCGTAGATCTTTGAATATTTTACAGGTACATTTACTGGTGATCCTGACTGAAGCACTCCACTAGGACACTAATGCCAAGTGAATGCACACTTGGTCCCGCTGGAAACCACAACATCTGGCTCTTGTTTCAGTGTTGTCTTCCATATTCTGACTTGTGTGCCTTTATTTGATCTGTTGTGTTCAGATCTGTTTTAAGGTCTTACTAAAAATTAAATAAGGCTTTGCTATTTGTGTGAAACCTTTAATTATTAATTTTCCAAGTAAAAAAGTATTTTTTTTTTCTGTGGGGTTTTTGGGGTTTTTTTGCCCCTCTTACCTGCCATTATCTTGGGATGCTGCTTGGTTGGTGCTGTTGCTGGTCAAGGAATAGAAGGGAAATCTCTTTTGCAACAGCCTTTCCAAGACACTCTTAAGCCAGTGCAGATCCATCCATGTGTTGGGAATCTGCCTCCTACCAAGGGGCAATTCAGCCAGCAGGACGGCTGGCTGATTTGGTGAGAGCCATGGTAGAAGGTAAGGATGGTCTCAGGTACTCAGATCTATGGTGTGGCAAATGAAGAGCCCTGCTGTGCAGCCAGCGGCCGAAGAAGAGCTCCAAAATGTGTATGAGAGAGCGAGAGACTGGCCCTGTGAGAGTAAGTGTCAATGTATGAGAGGGTGCCTGTGTGTGTATATGAGAAGGGGCCTGAATTGTTCTGTTCTCATACCAGCTGTCCTCTTTGGGTATAGCCTGCTTCTGCAGAGACAGTCCTGGGTGGATGTCTGGATCCGTATGCAAAGAGCTGTGAATGGCAGCCAACTCTCCCAGACCCCACTAATCTCCAAAGTAAAATTCCACTTTTTGGGGGGGGGTCTCAATTAAATCATCAGTTTGGTGGTATTTTATACATATATGATTTCACTGTCATAAATCATGTATGCAATGGTTGTTAAAATCATATTTGGATACATGTCTGCGTGGTCTTGAAGGTGGAGGTCTGATATCCTTTTAGGATCTTTGACTAAGGGCTTACTCCTAGAAACATGCAGTCAAGGGTATATCAGTATAATAGACCTGGGGTCTATAGCACTGTTGAGTATTTTTGAAAATGTATTAAATCACAGCTCGGCAAATTCCATCCTAATGAAATAAGCTTGTCCTTATCGTCCCCAGATCAGTCCAGATGCATAGATTTTTCTCCCCTACCACCAGACGGAGTGAAAGAATAAAAGCTTTACTGTATCCATGGAACTTAAGCAATGTGCCACCGGTGCTCAGTGTTCTGTCTCCAGCAAATGGTAAAGGTGCAACACCTGCAGTTGGACTTTGGAGACCTAAGTTATTCTCATGAATGTTAGGCTCTGTTATAGGACCATCCCCCTAGTTGAGGGAGTCGTGCAGGGGGTCGGTGGTACTTGATGTTTTGGACCCTTACTTGGACAGATGTGATGGTAGCCAGTGGTGCTGGCTCCCTTACACATGTGTCTTCTCTCTATCTCTGGATCCTCCTGCCCTCCACAGAAGACTACCTAAGGGACGTATGTAATTCCTTTTCTTAAACAGGGGGGGGAGTCTGTTCCCTTTAAGAGGTTTTGTTTTAAAAAGAAAAAAACCCAGTGATCAGCAGGACGGCTGGCTGGTTTGGTGAGAGCCATGGCAGAAGGTAAGGATGGTCTCAGGTACTCAGATCTATGGTGTGGCAAATGAAGAGGCCCTGCTGTGCAGCCAGCGGCCGAAGAAGAGCTCCAAAATGTGTATGAGAGAGCGAGAGACTGGCCCTGTGAGAGTAAGTGTCAATGTATGAGAGGGTGCCTGTGCGTGTGTATATTTATTTATTTTTAATTTTTATATACCGGAATTCCTGTATACAATACAAATCAATCCGGTTTACATGAAACGATAAGTTGCCCTGGTCTGGGGGGTCCGACCGGGGCTTTTTACAAGGAACATTGAACAGTAACAATAAACCAATATATATATGAGAGGGGGTATGTGTGTGTATGTATATGTGTGTATGAGAAGGTGCCTTGTGTGTGTCTGTATGTGTGTGTGTGTGAGAGGATGCCTGTGTGTGTATGTGTATGTATGAGAGTGTGCCTGTATATAAGAGTGTGTGTGTGTGCGTGAGACAGGAATCATGTGTGAGAGATAGAGGAAGCAGTTGTGTGTGTGTCTGTGTGTGAGAGAGACTGAGGAAACATTTGTCTGTCTCTCACCAAGCATGTATGTGTGTGTGAGACAGAGGGAACATAATTTGTTTGTGTTTGTCATGGATTGGGGGTACACACAATCTCAGAGTGACAGGTATGGAGAGAGGGGAGGGTTTTGAAATCCTTAGTTTTAATTATTGGGTGTTATTTGATGTCTGCTGTTTTGAAATATTTTATCAATGTTTAGGAAATTTGTACAGGAACTTCTTATTGAATATTCTATTCATCAGTTGTTTTGAATTGTATAATTTTTAGTATGGTATTACTGTTCTGATTGATTTATATTTCTTGATTGTATTGTTTTGAGGAATAGTGATTTTCTGCTTTTCCATTGTTCACTGCATATAGAATCTGGCTTGTGGTTTCCAGTTCAGTTTTGTCTGCATGTGTGTGTGTGTATGAGAGACAGAGGAAGCATGTGTGTGCAGAGAGAGCACAGAGAAGAAAGTGAGTGTGTGTGAGAGAGATGGAGGAAGCATGTCTGTGTGTGAGAGAGGGAGTCACAGGAAGTGTTTGTGTGTGAGAGAGGTACAGAGAAAGTTTGTGTCTCTCTCTGACACACACACAAACTCTCCCTCTGTCTATTACCAAGCATATGTGTATGAGTGAGAGGGAGCATATTGTGTGTGTGCATGCGTACCCCTAGTCAACAATAATCTTAGGATGACAGATTTGGAGAGCAGGAGATTTTTAAAAATCCTTATTAGTTTTAATTATTGGGTGTTATTTGATTTGTCTACTGTTTCAAATATTTTATCGGTTTAGGAAATTGTAAAATTATATATTGGGGGGGTGTCAAAGGAAGTATCTGCCCCGGGTGCCAAATACATTAGGTATGCCACTGTTCCCTTCCTAATAATGCCTAACATTCTGTTTGCTTTTTTGACTGCTGCAGCACACTGAGCTAAAGATCTTTTTCTTAGGTAGTAGCTCCTAATATGGAATCTAACATTGTGTAGCTTACAGCATGGTTTATTTTTCTCTATATGCATCACTTTGCATTTGTCCACATTAAATTTCATCTGCCGTTTGGAAGCCCAATCTTCCAGTCTCGCAAGGTCCTCCTGCAATTTATCACAATCCGCATGTGATTTAACTATTCTGAATAATTTAGTGTCATCTGCAAATTTGATCGCTTCACTCGTCATAACCCTTTTCTGGATTATTTATAAATATATTGAAAAGCACCAGTCCAAGTACAGATCCCTGAGGCACTCCACTGTTTACCTTTTTCCACTGAGAATACTAACCATTTAATCCTACTCTCTGTTTCCTGTCTTTTAACCAGTTTGCAATCCTATCCAATGACTTTTTGTTTTCTTAGAAGCTTCTCATGAGGGTCTTTGTCAAGTGCCTTCTGGTTCACCTTTGTCCACATGTTTATTAACCCCTTCAAAAAAAATGTAGCAGATTTGTGAGTTAAGACTTCCCTTGGGTAAAGCCATGCTGGCTGTGTTCCATTAAACCATGTCTTTCCATACGTTCTGTGATTTTGATCTTTAGAATAGTTTCGAATGGGCTGCAACCTAGGGAAAACAGAATTCAAATCCTGCTGCTGCTTCTTGTGACTTCACCCTCCATTGCCTCAGGTACAAACTTAGGGCCAGATTCATTAAGGCTTTTCTCCCATTTTGTGTCTATGGGAAAAACGCTTAGTGAATCAGGTACTTAGACTGTAAGCCCTCTGGGAAAATAAATAAATACCTATGGTGCCTGAAATCTGTTTTGAAGAGCCTGAAAGAAATGGAATATAAATCCCTGGTTTTTCAGAATTGGATTTTTTTTCCTGCTTCCAGGTTAATGATGCTTTGGATCTCCTGGAAGGGTCAAAAATAGAGACATTAGTGTCAGCTGTTACCAAGAGGCTCTTTATTCCAGTGGAAGGCTGTGTGATGCTAAGAGTCACTCAGGATAGAAAGATGGAGCTCCATCTTACAGAGGCCTGCTAGATTTCAGTGCTGGTGTTCTGTGCTGCAGGGTGCAGTAGTTGTCTGGACTCAAGTCTGGTTGCACTAGGTAGACCAGATATCTAGTGACATTCTCTGCCAGTGCCCTTTTTAGTGTAGAGGCAGAGTGCCTGGAGGCCAGTTTAGTTTTTACAGTGGATGCCTTGTATGGTTTGCTTCATATGTTGAATATGGTATCTGTGGTTTTGGCTAGGAGTCTGTTCTGGCAGCTTAACAGAGTTGCAGAAAATTAGTTCAGGAGTTATATACCTTGGAGAATCATAATCCCATAACTTGCCAAATAATTGGCTTAAAGGGATTTATAGAACCTTCCCTAGTGGGCAGGAATTAAGGGGGACCAGGTGTTATCATCCTGGAAAGAATTCCTTCTCGCAGTGGTGGGAGGCAGTCAAATCACAGTCCTCTCAAAGAGGCTGTGGTGGGTCACAAGAGCCTCTCTGGGCCATCAGTATCCTTTGTCCACTCCCTGGATGTATCCATTGGGGGGCATTCAGCCTGTTTTATGAGGAGTAGACCAAGGTAATGACAAACTAGTCGAGGTCCTGTCCATCATAAGGAAAGGTTACACCTTAGAATTGGCACATCCAGAGCACAAAGCCTTCATGGTTTCTCCTTGTGTCTCCTGTGACAAGAAAGCCATGGTCTGATTCATGCTAAAATGGCTCTGGGAGCTGGAGTTGGTAGTATCCGTGCTCCAAGGGAAGCGCGGACAGGTAAGATGTTCCATTTATTTCATAGTTCCAAAGAAAGAGGGCATCTATTAGCCCATTCTAGACCTAAACATTGAATGCATCCCTGTGGGTGTTTCATTTCCGAATGAAGGCTCTATACTAGGTCATTACACCGCTCAGAAAACGGGAATTTATTTATTTATTTCACATTTTTTATATACCGGTATTCGTTTTCACATCATAACGGTTTAACAAAAGAATAGAATTCTTGGCATGTTTTGATCTCACAAAAGCCTATCTGCATATACCTCTCCAGAAAGAACATCAGAGGTTTCTCATATTTGCAGTATTAAGGGACCATTTTCATTTCCGAGCCCTTCCTTTTGGTCTCGCAATAACACCTCACATGTTCACCAAGGTGATGGTAGTCGTGGCTAGGTTTATCCCTATCTGTACAACTAGCTAATTTGAGCGAAGTCATTGGACCTTTGCCATCCATCAGTCCAAACAAAGGGTGATGCAGAGGTTACAATCCCTGGGCTGGGATGTGAATCTGGCAAAAAGCAACTTGGTTCTTTCGCAGATGCTGGAATACCTGGACCTGGGTTTGCATTTCGAAACAGATGTGGGCAAAGTGTTTCACAGGATAAAGAGGGTGTTGAAGTTGCAATTCCAGATGCCCAGAGTCTGGGATTACTTACAGGTCTTTGGCTCTCTGGTGTCTACTCTAGATCTAGTTCCGTGGGCATTCACGCATATGCGACTTCTCTAGAAGGTGCTGCTGTTGTGCTGGAATACTCGGAGGATTTTGAGCTCCGTTTGCCTCTTCTGGGGGAGGCCAGATTGAGTCTCTCCTGGTGGTTTTCACAAGCCACTTTGGGGGAAAAGGCGTGGAGCTGGGGATCCTGAATTGGATCATAGTGTCTAGGGGAGCTATCTGCTGGGGGTCAAACAGCATAGGGGCAGTAGTTAATGGGAAGCATCATGGTCCATCAACACTCTGGAAATCAGAGCGAATCGGAAAGCATTGCTCTTTTTTCTTCCAGTAATTCACAGTCAGGCAGTAAGAATTCTGTCTGACAATGCGATGGCGGTAGCTTACTTCAACAGGCAAGGGGGCACCAGGAGTTTGATGGTGTTCTTGGAAGCCCAGGGTCTGTTTCGCTAGGTGGAGCAATATCTCTTGGTCCTGTCTGTGTCTCGTGACCAGAGTGGAGAATGTGCAGGAGGATTTTCTCAGCAGGCATATGTTGGACCCTGGAAAGTGTGGGAGTTGTCAAGCAAGATGATGACTCTCATTACTTGGGGTGGGGGGTTCTCCAGCTGAATTTGATGGTGTCGAGATGAAATGTCAGAACTCAATGGTTCTTTAGTCGCAGATGAGAGTTGGGAGCAGAGGTTCATGATGCTTTCTCACTCACAGCCATGAGTTTGCAGGATTCTGCTTTGCATGTTTTCTCCTTGGCCTCTGATAGGCAGAGTCATTGTGGAAAGGTGATTTTGGTGGCTCCGGAATAGCTGCATCTATCATGATAAGCGTATCTGATAAATCTAATGTTGGATAAGCCTCTAAGGCTTGGGCATCTCTCGAGTTGCTCCATCAGGGTCCAGTTTTCTTGGAGTAGGTGTATTGCTTTTGTCTCGCAGCATGTGAGGTTGAACGGGTATTTGGAAGAGGTTATTGTGACTTTGCTTCAGGCAAGAAGAGCCTCAACTTCCTTGGTTTATGTTCAGGTGTAGAAGGTGTTTGAGTCATGGTGCCTTGAGGTGGGAATTGCTTCTCTTCATGTCTCTGTATCTCGGAACTTTTCCTTTTTGCAGATGTGTTTGCAAAAGGTTCTGGCCTAAGTTTGCTTAGGGGAAGGTAGCAGCTTTGAACTGCTTCAGAAGGAGAAGCCTCCCTTGCTTTACATCCAGACATAGTGAAACACATACAACCCCTGGTGAGATGAGTAGTTCTCCGTGGAACCTTAATTTAGTTTTACAGATATTGTGTGGTCCAAACTTTGATCTTTCAAGAGAGGCATCTTTGAAAGAGCTCACATTGAAGTTGTCTTCTTGATTGCGGTCTATTAGGCATGTTTCTGAACTACAGGTGTATCATGCAGAGACCTTCCTTCAATTCTTGGAGGCTGGGGTATCTGTGCACGGTTCCTTATTTATTTATTTATTTATTTTTTGCCAGAAGTGGTATCTCCATTTCACCTAGGTCAGACAGTGGAGTTGCTTGTCTTTGGGAATTTAGAGTCATCTTCTCCTACACATTCTTGGGAACTGTGTTTGGATGTGCGTTGTCCTCCTATGCTATTTAAAGGTCACCAACAGTTTTCATAGGTCGAATCATTTTTGTCCTGGTTAGTGGATGAAGTAAGGGGGGACAAGGCTTCAAAAGTAAACATATCCCAGTGGTTAAGAGGCTATTATTTCTGCTTACATACTGTATGTAAAGGAGTCTCGATTCTGGAGGGACTGCAGGCTCATTCCACTAGGACACAGGCTGCTTTCTGAGCTGAATGTGTCGCTACAGGAGTTTTGTTGAGCGGCAACTTGGTCTTCACTGCACACTTTTTTGCCAAGCATTTCAGGCTGGATATTTGCATTCTGGACTCAGCTGGTTTTGGCAAGAGTGTCTTACAGCGGGTCTTTCGTATAGTTTAGGGAAGCTTGGATACATCCTATTCATCTGGACTGACCTGGGGGATGATAAGGAAAGGAAAATTGGTTCTTACCTGCTAATTTTCATTCCTGGAGTCTCACAGATCAATCCAGAATCCTGCCCTGGATATGAAGACCACTCTGTACTCTAGGTAAATAGATTAGAAGTTGCCTTATTTAGAATGTTCAAATTCCTCTATGTTCTGATGTCCTCCAGTTGGGGGCATATCTTCCCCCTGCTCGTTCGGGAGTGAGGATAATTGTGGTTATCATAGTTTTGTGCTTAGGTACAGTGTATTCTCAGCCACTGCAGGTGGCACACTGTCTTAATTACCATGGGTACAGTAAAGCTTTTATACTTTGTCTCCATCTGCTAGTAGGGGAGAAAAACCCATGCATCTGGACTGATCTCTGGGACTCAAAGGAACGAAAATTAGCAGGTAAGAACCAATTTTTCTTTTGTGTGTTAGAGTTGTGCTAGTCTCTGACAGTCAATTCCTTGCTTGTCTCTTCACAGAGCACAAACATGGCTTATGGGAAGGTGACTGAGGACACTGTGTACACCTGCACAGGGCACCCATTGAAGACTGACATTGCCAGTATTCTTGATTGGATGCTGAACAAGGACTTCACCACTGCCTATAAAAGTATCCTTCCCTTGGGAAGGCACAGGCTTCATTCAGTATATTAAGAGAGGAGGAAGAGGTTTAGCGATTGCTTCATGTGACTTGATGTACAGGGTTGGTTACAGGCTCCATTTTTGATGGTCAGGCTGATCCAGACCTGAGTTTACACGACTGTAAGCATGAATTTGTATGCCTGATTTTCTTAAGGAAATCCAAGCTACAGGTTTATGCAGGTATTGGGATAAAACTAGGACTGGCTTAGTCTGTCCTGAAAAAAAATAGAGCCAGTTGGAAGCTCTTTGGATAAAGGGTATGGGCAGCCTCTTTTAGAGGTTTGGATTAGTATTGCAGCATGGTAAAAATATATCTGAAGTTAGATAACTTTTCAGGATAAAAACAACTCTCCCACAACCTCCTCATTATAAATAATGTATGGATCTTGATTGAAATACAGAAAAATGCACAAGTGCATAGACCTACTTGACAGTCTTGTTCAACTGAGATGTTTTGTGTTATAGTTTTATCATTACTAAATTTAAAGATAGGGAGAGCTGACTGGCTGCACTATATCCTGATATTCAGAAAGTTTTTTCTACTCCATGCTGTAAAGGTGCATGTGTGTGAAGTATGGGACATGTTCCACTTTCTCTTTAGACCCAGGGAAGTTGTGTGAGCTATCAGCCCCTAAGTTTTCTCAGCTTGTTGAACAGGAAGAGGAGGAGATACGATGTATGTGCACTTGATGGGGCCCTTGTGCCAGTGTTGCCTGCATTCATCAGTCAGGAGCCCCAATAAAAGGAAAACAGCAGTAGGGCCTCTTACCACAGGTCACATCAGACACCATATCATTTAATAACAAAATGTCTGTACTGAACGTATAGTAATATCAGTGTCAATACTACATTAACAGAATAAAAATAAATAAATTAAAATAATAACTAAAGCTTGTTGAGAAGACTGGATTTGGACCACTTGGGTCCTTTACTGCTATCATTTACTATGTTACTATGTAATATTCAAGAAAGCCTCGAACGGATAACTTAACCAGTGAATGTTAGCTGGATAAATTATCTTGAATTTTCAGTAGGATAAATATCCCTGAATAAAGGTATCCAGCTAGCATTAGCCAGATAAATTTAGATCTAATCAGCTATATTCAAAAGATGGCCTCTTAGGTTTAAACTTATCTAGCCTAGTTTGGATAGAATTGAATGGAGCTCTCCAGAGGCTAATTTTAAAAGGGGGTGTTCCCTAACGGGCATATATCCCCTGGAGCCTCAGGTGAAGGATCAGTTCTGTTTCCCGAGGGTAGTTGCTATGGTATGTATAGTAACCGAGTGATCCACCAACCGGTGGAGGGAGGAGTGGCCTTGAAAGATTCCAAAGACAGAAAGATAGAGGCTATGCTCAAGCAGGCCTTTGATGCAGTGGCCATGAATCTTCAGATCTTGACCTGTTGTATTATAGCTTGTTCTGGCTTACAGTTGGCGCAGGAAGTACAAGAGGAGTTGGGGGAATATTCTCCACCTCTGGAGCCAGGGGCAGTTTTTTTGACAGATTCGAGGAATGATTTAGCTTGCTCTGCAGCTAGAGCTTGGCCTTCATTGTTACGGCATGCAGGCTTCTTTGTTTTCACAACTGGTCGATGGACAGTATCTCCAAATCCAGCTTAACCTCAGGCAACTGGCTGAGTCACACAAAATCCTTCCAGGTGAGTTAATCGGTCACCTAAAGAGAAATTCAGTTATTGCAGGACTTAGGCTGGGTAGTCAGCCTTGCCAGGAGCAATCTGCATCCATCATAGAACCTAGTGTACCTCTGTGCTTGGTTCAGTGCGGATGCCAGCAGAGTGTATTTACCGGAACTGCGGATGCTGAAATTGGACAACTAGGTCTGGGACTCTGAGTGGCCAGGAGCCCAACGGTTTGGATTTATCTACAGACCCTAGAGTCCATGGTGGTGACCTTTGGATGTAGTTCCGTAGGCAAGAGCCCATATGCGACCTATGTAAAGAGCCTTGCAGTCTCGGTGGAGTCCTCGGTCCTAGGTCTACACGAGACAGCAGAGAGTCTACAATGGTGGTTGGAGAGAGACCATCTGAACAGAGGGCTGGATTTGGTACCCTCTGGATAGTAGTAACCATGTTTGCAAGTCGGTTGGGCTGGGTCAGTGGTCATCAGTAGAGGCGATCTGGTCCATCAACTGTCTAGAGGCACGAGTGATCAAGTTAGCCTTTCTCGAATTTGCTCACCAGTTCATTGGAAAAGTGGTGAGAGTGATGTCTGACAATGCTACAATGGTGGTGTATATAAACTATCAAGGGGGAATCCAGAGCCGATAGATCTCCTTAGAAATGGAGCTGCTTTTTCCATGGTCAGAGAAGTATCTCCTAGCCTTATCGATGTCATACATAGTGGGTACGGAAAACATGCAGGCCGATTTATCTCCGTCAACGCATGTTAGATCTGGGGGAATGAAGTCAGTTGGATGTGGCCTTCGACCTAATAGTGGCAAGGTGGGGGCTACCATTTCTGGATTTTATGGCGACCAGCAGGAGTGCGAAGGTATGTCGTTATTTCAGATGCAGGAGGGATTCGCGGTCAACTGATGCAGATGATTCAGGAGTGGCTGCAAAGAGAAACCTTGTATGTATGTCCTCTTTGGCCTATAATAGAGTAATTCAATGGATTCCGGGGCTGATTCTTGTGACTCTGGACTGGCCCCAGAGACCATGGTTTGCAGATCTGTCTCACTGGTTGGGCGACTGTCCTTTCCAGTTTCCGTCTTTGGGAAACTTCTTGTGTCAGGGACTGGTGGTTCACGAAGATCCAGATAAATTCTCTCTTACGGGCTGACCCTTGAAAGGGTATGATTGTTGAAGAAAGGATATTCACAGGCTGTGATAGTGAAATGTTGAGAGTGAGGAGATTTTCAACTTCCCTTGCTTACATATGTGTTTGGAAAGTTTTTGAAGATTGGTGCTACAGGCGGCAGTGGCTGCCAGGATGCACTTCGGTACCAATGATTTTGGAATTTCTAGAGGAGGACCTCTCCAAAGGGTTGGCCCTTAATACCTTTAAAGGTGCAGGAAACAGCCCTCTCTTATTAAAGGGACTGAATTGAAGGAAGGCTCCTGTCTTCCCATTCTAATATAGACCATTTTTTAAATTTTTTTTTACAGGGAGTCAAGCACATCTGGCTGCTAATTTGATTCTGGTTCCCCGTTGGGACCTTAATTTAGTTCTCTCTTTTTTTGTCAGTGTCACAGTTTTCCTCAAGATGATTTCCCTATGGTTACTTACCTTGAAAACAGTTTTGCTAGTAGCTATCTGTTCAGGAAGACATATATTGGAGTTGCAGTCTCTATTGTGCAGAAATCCTTTCTTATGATTACTCCAGATATGCATAAGGCAGCTCCCTCTCTTGTTGGTTCATGAGCCAATTGCTCCATGAAGCAGACATTTATTCCATCCAGAAACTTTACCTGTCTAGTATGTCCTTAGGTTACATTTACCCAGTCAATATTGTGGTAATTGAAATCTCCTATTATTACTGCATTGCCAAATTGGTTACCTTCCATTATTTCTCTTAGCATTTCATCATCCATCTTATCATTTTTGCCAAGTGGATGGTAGTATACTCCTAATACTATAGTTCCCCAACACAAATGGGATTTCTACCCATAAAGATTCTACTGTGCATTTAGTGTCTTGCAGGATCTTTATCCTGTTGGATTCTATGCCATCCCGAACATAAAGCACCACCCTGCCCCAAGTTGATCCACTCTGTCATTGTGATATAATTTGTACCCTGGTATAGCACAATCCCATTGGTTATTCTCTTTCCACCAGGTCTCTGAGATGCCAGTTATGTCTACCTCTTTATTCAGTGCTATACACTCTTAACTGTCCCATCTTACTTCCTAGAATTCTGGCATTGGCATACAGACATTTCAAAATATGTGTTTTGTTTGTATTTTCAGTTGACAGGGATAAATTGAAATCTTTTAACTTGGATAGTTCTTTACTTATAGGCATGTGGACTACTTTTGCTTTTATTGGAACTTCTCTTTTGGGATGCCCTAACTCTCCTGTTTCATTAGTATCCTTTGAAGATACCTCCCTCCAAACCATGTGCTGCTAAGTGACTGTTGGATTTCCCCTTGTTCTAGTTTAAAAGTTGCTCTCAACTTTTTAAAGTTTAGCACCAACAACCTGGTTCCACCCTGATTAAGGTGGAGCCCATCGTTTTGGAAACAACGACTTCTTCCCCAAAAGATTGGCCAGTTCCTTACAGAACTGAATCTCTCTTCCCTGCATTATCATCCCATTCATGCATTGAGACTCCAGAGCTCTGCCTATCTCTGGGGACCTGTGCTTGGAACAGCTGATGATGATGACTTCACATGAGGAAAACAGTGTTGTCTGGCTCCATCTGCAGGTAGGATGAACAACCCACTTGTAAGGGACTGGAATGGTGTAGTAGAACTAAAGTAAAAAATTTTAACAGGTAAAATTTCCCCTCGTTTTTGCATGATGGTGTCAAGAAAGGAGAGGCGAGTTCTTGTGCTAGGGTGGTTCTTTGGATTAAAGCAGTGGTTGCAGCTGCATTACTGAATTCTAGCATGCCTTTACTGAAACAAATTAGAGCTCATAATGCATGAGCACAGGACACATCATAGGTTGAGTAGCAACTAGTATCTCCTTTGGAGATTAGTAAGGTAGTTTTCCTTGTATATTTTGTTTCCAGGCATAATCGTCTGGATATTCGAGTTGGAGAGGATGCAGCCTTTCCTACAGTAGTATTGCCACGATCTAGTGCAGCATCCTACCCTATGAGGAGGTAGCTTTGGTATATCTGATCAGTAATGGACTGGCCTGACTGGATGCAGAGGAAGGTGAAATTACTATAGGAATATTAGAACTATCTGGTAGCATGTAGGCTACAACCCGCTTTCCTTCCTTTTCTTTCTCTCCCTTTCTTATTTGGGAGCAGCAGTGCTACCTTCTATCTACCTTATATGTGATCTGAGAAGCCCAGGAAAGGACAATTGTTAATCTCAGAATCAGACATTTTTATTGTCAGACAGGTCAGTCTTCCCAGTTAGAATAATACAGGCAACTTGGACTAGATAAAAAAATGTTACAGTACTACAATTCTTAACATAGTATAGACTTATGATTAAAGCTTTGTGTATCAATAGAAAATTCAGGTAAATACACATCACATAACCTAGACTTGCTTAGGCAGTTATTAATAAACATAGCTAACTATCCCCATGACTTTAGAAGGTGCTTTGTTTCACTCTGGAGAGATCTTTGTTACTGAGCTGTAAAAGAGCTGTAGTTTACCACCCATGCAGCGCTGTCTAGGATACTGAAGTATGTCTGCTGGGATGGAGGGGAGGGGCTGGGAGCGATGGTTCAGTCATCGTCTTCGGATGGTGATAGTGGGTCTTCCCTCTCTTCACCCTTTTTTGAGTCCCTCTCCCATGCTGCTTTTACAAGCAAGGATATGCATATGCACAGAATGGAGTTTCTCCTTTACTTTGCACTGCTAGGCACCCCCCCTCCTCCCGTTTGGCTTGTGACAGCTGCTGCGTGACATTGCCTGACAAGGGCATGTGATCGTCCGGTTTTGTGACATCTGCACCAGCAAGCTGACCTGGCTGTGGCAGAGTTTTTACTTGTGAGCTGGTTTGATAAGTATGGCATTCAGGATTGGGTATCCTGTCTCCAGGCAGATTTAAGCTCTGCTGCAGGTCTTGGAACTGTCCTTAAACACACACCTGGCCTGTTTGTCTCAGGACTTCTGTTTGTGAAGAAAAGATGCTATTCTACAGAGAGGCTTAGTAAAACAGGCAGATCTGATAATTCAGTCACTTCTTGCCAAAGTTAATCATCTCTGTTTTTTTTGCTGAAATACAAGTCAAGTTTCCATCTTGAGAAGTCAGGATTCATATTTTGCTGCATGCAGTAGTGAAACTTCTGGTATCTCCTACATTACTTCTTACATGATAATTTCCTTTCCTCTAGAATGGTCAGACCAGTCCATTATCCCACCCTATGCTGCATTGCCTTGATCATGCTGCATTGCCTTTATCGTGCAGTATTTTTACCTTTCAGGATTGGGAATTGTAGGCATCTTATAGATGTTATATTCTGCTTTTTCTTATTTTCTGTGTTTTGGAGCCTTTATAGCAGAGGAGTGGCAAGAGTCTGGGCATTCAGATCAAATATCCCTTGTTAACAGTCCCCATATTTAAATGTTTAATGTATTTGACAAAGGTAACGCACAAGTTCCTGCAAATTTTGTTTAAATGTAAACCGATGTGATATGTAAAATCGAACACCGGTATAAAAAAGTAAGTAAATAAATAAATAAATATGGACCTTCTGGTTAATGTCATTTTCCATTATTAGAGCTTCAAGCTTCTCCCTTTGCTGTTGCTCTTTATTCTGTTTCCTTAACAACAAACAAACAAAAAAATGAAAAATAAAGGACAAGAGAATGGATATGTATGATCAGCATATTGAATTTGTAAAGTTGGTTGTTGATCACATGTCCACAATTAGTTTTTTCAGGAATACTGGCAGGCTGATGCCAGCACAATAGTATATAAGGATGATGACAGTGAGTTTCTTGATCTGTCTCCATCTGCTGGTAGGCATGAATAACCCATTGGGAATGGCCAGGATGACTGTTCTAAAGAAAAGGAAATTATAAGGTATGAAGTAATTTACCCCTCAGTCTCCTTTGGGAATTCAAGTGAAGTGAAATATTCCAGTTCTTGCACCTGTAACCAGCTTTGCATGGGGTGACACAGCAGGAGTTCTTACTTGAACTTGGGAAATATCTCTGAAAGACATCTGGAGAATAGTTTCAAGGATCAAGTTGCATTTGACAGATAAGTTTCTCAACTCTGTGAATATACAAGAGGGTTCTTTGCAAAATCTGAGGAGCATGATAATAGTCCTAAGAATGTAGAAATATCTACCTCTATGTTAACTGGTATGGGAAATAAACTTCATAGTAGAAGTATCTGCTATTAATGACAATCTAATTCTACACCTTAAGAATGAAAATTTAGAGAACAGAATGAGAACTAGAAATGTACTCAATTTCTTTCTGACCTAGTTATTTTTAAAAGGTGTTAATATTTTCAAAGGTGAAATCTTTTTTGCTGTCCAAATTGTATTATGTTTCAGATAAAAGAAAGGAACCTTTGGGGAAAAATGGGCTTGTAGATTTGTTGATTCCTTTTTCTAGTTCTAACTTATCTTCTTTTCTTCAATCTTCTGGGGAAACGTTTGCAACTAGGGCTACCTATGTGGCCATATTTGCTTTGGATAATGATAGATATATTCCTCCAACAATATTTCAAATATAAAAAAAAGAATTATTTTGTGGTCATAAAATGTTTTTCCTGATGTCTCAAGAGAAACCCAATGTAGGAGAAAAAGCGTTTTAATTTTGAAAGCCAAGGTTTTGACTATCAGCAGTTCTTTCTTCCTGAAATTCCTATGTAAGTGTTTAATCACATAGGGGAATAGATTTGTGTTTAGAGACTCCTCACATTTAGAGGTTTTTTGATAGAAAAAAGAAACTAGGGTGGGAAACGGTTGAGGAGTTTAGGAATCAGGATAAATATGTTATAAATATTACTATTATTTTGGTTACTTAATTTGTAACCTTTCCTTTTCTGGAAAGTCTGTAGGTTTCCCATTAATGTGAACTTGTATATTGATACTTTTTGTGTAATAAAGAAGAATGGTATATAGTAAAGTTTTTCAAGTTTGTGTTTCCTTTTTTAATTCCTATAATATATTTCTGAAATTTAATATAGTATTTTTAAAAAGTTATTTAACCTTCTCTTATTTGTTTTAAATGTGCTGCTTTCTAACTTCATGGAGTGCCCCCTAGCTCTTTTATTATCTGAAAGAGTAAATAACCAATTTCACGTTTACCAGTTCTAGCCCTCATGAATTTATAGATGTCTGTCATATTCCCCTCAGCCATCTCTTCTCCAAGTTGAACAGCCCTAACCTCTTTAGCCTTTCCTCATAGTGTAGCTGTTCCATCTCCTTTAACATTTTGGTCACCCTTCTCCAGTGCAACTATATCTTTTTTGAGATGCGGTGCAATCTCACCATGGAGCGATACAAAGGTATTATGACGTTCTGTGTTTTATTCACCGTTTCTTTACTAATAATTCTATTTCTTTGATGTTGCACTGTGCCTTCTTGGTGTTTTCAGTTCAGCTTTTGTCGTCTTATTTCTAACTTGTTGGTCCCTAATTCTGTATTTGATGAGGCTTTCTTTCTGTTCTAACTGTGACTGAGGCGCACAGTAATTTGTTAGTGTGTATTTTCTGTGTAAGAATCGGAGGGCAGTTCATCTTATTTTGTTTTTCCAATAGGAGGAATATTGATGTAATATTTGTAGTGGTGCCTTTTCATGGGTATCATTGTTATTTGAGTCCTGAGAATTATTGCTGTTTTGGCATGGCAGCTTTGCTACATTAATTGGTTCCGAGGGGTTTTTTTTTCAGTATTTTCAATAATTAATTGCACTAAGAGCATGTAAATATATTTGTGACAAAGGAAGGGCAATTTTCAAAGGTACTTCCATGGATAAAAATGACCTGCCCTTTCTGCACATAAAAATATGCACATAGTACCAGTACACATGTTTTTACATGCTGATAGAGATGTTCCTGGGAGTGGAGCGGGGTGAGGGTTAGTACTTATGCACATATGTGTATCTGCATGATTTTGCTGGAAAAAGTACTTTCACAAATAATAGGTGCAGGACTATGTAGATGCTTTTTTCTCCTCAGTTTTCAAAGGAAAATTTTTCCCTTTGAAAACTGATGTAAAGTCTGCAGGTAAAATCTACGCGCAGACTTTACACTTCTGTACACAGTTTGAAAGTTACCTTTTCATAGGGTAATTTCACTTTGAAATTCCTCAGTTAATTGACTGAGTACACACATAAATTACCTCGCAAAAATTTATACCTGCTGGAAGCATGCATACCTTTAAAAAAAAAAAAAAAAAAAAGTTTCTGTGTAAGTCACAACTTTGCTCCAACTCCACCCTCCCCTGAACATCTCGTCTCAATATGTGTAAAAGTACATGCAAAACTGAGTTACATGCTTATTTTTAAATTCACTGACCCAAATGATGATTAAAATGCCACTTGCACAAAATGGGGTTTTATGCAGGTAAGTCATTTTGAAAATCAAGCCCTATGTGATGGTTTTACCTCAAAAGACTGTACTTTGAAGATGTCTTTATTTATGTTCTGTTTTTAAATATCCAGTTCTCATATTCTCCTTTTCTGTGAAACATTGAAGAATTGCTACTTGCTTGCCTCTGCATCTTTAAGGGGATAGCCTCGATAGGATGCCACAGCTTGGCTCGAGAAGATCTTATGGGAAAGTATTGCTAGGACAAAACGAGGTGCTCTTTTTACTGTGGAATAATCTTGGGGGCAAATCTCTGATATGATATGGCCTAGAAATGTCTCAAAGACAAATCTGGCTCGGGTGCCAAAATACTCAGACTTTACACTTAAAAATTCACACAGTGATTAAGATGAAATCAGAGCATATACTTCCCCTTCCCCCCCCTCCCCCCCGACCTAATTCCATCCCCTTTTTCCCATGGACAAAAGTACACACTCTGTGAAACAGCATGTATACTTTGCCTCCTCCTGCCCACTTGCCTCAGTAAATTTCCAAAAGGCTGTTTTACTCAGGTAAGAACGTGTTAACCCAGGTAAAAGCCTTTGAGAATTGTCTTCTAAATGCATTAATGTAACTCTGTTCTTGATTCACTTAATTACTTAATTGTCCATGTGATATAGTGCTGTTTTCATTCTAATATTCCTGAGCCCATGGAAGTAAAGAGGAAAATGCAGAAGTTCTGCTGTATGCCTAATGAAAACTGAATGCCAGGGACTAAGGAAAGAGCTATGTAACTATCTATAGCTCAAATGGAACTAAATGTTAAAGTGAAATCCAGCTGGATGGAAGTGTAATGATGGGAGGATGGTTATCAGTAACCAGTTTTTGCCTGACCTTCTGATCCCTGCTGAGGACACTTCCTTGACTGACCATCCTCAGATATCTTGAGTCTGAAGACCCTGAAGGGACTGGCCTTGCATGACATCTTGACAGAGGTGCATCTATTTGTTCACAGAGGTAATATTGTCTCTGTACATGTGTTAACATGCTGTGCATTCAGAAAGTATTCAGACCCCTTCACTTTTTCCACATTTTGTTACATTACAGCCTTATATTAAAATGGATTATATGCATTTATTTGCTTCCTCAATCTACACACAATATCACATAATGACAAAGCAAAATCAGGTTTGTAGAAATTTGTGTAAATTAATTAAAAAACAAAACAAAACTGAAATACCACAAGTACATAAGTATTAAGATTCTTTGCTATGACCCTCAAAAAGTTGAGCTGAGGGGGCATCTTGTTTCTATCATCCTTGAGATGTTTCTCCATCTTGATTGGAGTCCACCTATGATAAATTCAATTGATTGGTCGTGATTTGGAAAGGCACATACCTGTCCTTATAAGGTTCCACAGTTGACAGTGCATGTCAGAGCAAAATGAAAGCCATGAAGTCAAAGGAATTGTCTGTAGACTTCCAGGACAGGATTATGTTGAGGCAAAGATCTGAGGAAGGGTACAAAAAAATTGCTGCAGCATTGAAAATTTCGAAGAACACAGTGACCTCCTTCATTTTTAAATGGAAGAAATTCGGAACCACCAGGACTCTTAGAGCTGGCCCAAACTGAGCAATCGGGAGAAAAGGGCCTTGGTCAGAGAGGTGGTCAGAACTCCAGAGTTCCACTATGGAGATGGGAGAACCTTCCAGAAGGACAGCAATCTCGAACTCCACCAATCAGGCCTTTATGGTAGAGTGGCTAGACGAAAGCCATTTCTCAGTAAAAGGCACAAGACAGCCTGCTTAGAGTTTCTGAAAAGGCACTTAAAGACTCTTGGAGCATGAGAAACTAGATTCTCTGGTCTGATGAAACTACGATTAAACTCTTGGACCTGAATCCCAAGCATCCTGTCTGGAGGATATCGGGCACTGCTCATCACCTAATAAATACCATCCCTACAGTGAAGCATGGTGGTAGCAGCATCATGCTCTGGGGATGTTGTTCAGCTACAGAAACTGGGAAACTAGACAGGATCAAGAGAAAGATGAACGAAGCAAAGTACAGAGAGATCCTTGATAAAAACCAGAGCGCTCTGGACCTCAGACCGGGATGACGATTCACTTTCCAACAGGATAACAATCCCAAGTACACAGCCAAGATAATGCAGGAGTGACTTCGGCACAAGTCTGTGAATGCCCTTGAGTGGTCCAGAGCCCAGACTTGACCCCGATCAAACATCTCTGGAGAGACCTGAAAATAGCTGTGCATAGATGCTCCCTATCCAATCTGATAGAGCTTGAGAGGATCTGCAGAGAAAAATGGGAGTAAATCCTCAAGTCCAGGTGTGCCAGAATTGTAGCGTCATTCCCAAGACTTGAGGCTGTAATCACTGCAAAAGTATGAGTTAAAGGGTCTGAATACTTATGTAAATGTGATATTTCAGTCTTTTTTTTTTTAAATTAATTTGCACAAATTTCTACAAACCTGATTTCACTTTGTCATTATGGGGTATTGTTTGTAGATTGAAGAGGAGAAAAAATATATATCTGTTTTAGAATAAGGCTGTAACGTAACAATGTGGAAAAAGTGAAGGGGTCTAAATACTTCCTAAATGCACTGAACTAAGATATGGATTGAGGGAAGTATCAAAATAAGTGTAACCTTTTGTTACTTTTCATCTAGGTAAATTTAGTAGTCTGTGAAATGAGTTTCTTCAGAATCAAAGAAGGGCCATATTCAAAAGCATTTAGCAGGCTAACCTGGAAGTTGGCTGAAAGGAAAATTGGTTGTTACCTGCTAATTTTCGTTCCTTAAGTCCCCCAGATCAGTCCAGACGAGTGTTTATTTTTTTCTCCCCAACCAGTAGATGAAGACAGAGAACAAAGCTTCACTGAATTTGTGGTACTTAAGCCATTTTGCCAACCGCAATCACTGTGTATACACTGTACGGAAGCATATGAACCACCTTCTCTCAAAAGCAAGGCTATGAGACAAAAATGATCCACTTGCTCCAAGAAAATTGGGCCTTCATGAAGCAACCCAGAAAGGTGACCAAGCTTCAATGGTCTGACTACTACTAGGTTTATGACATCCACAAACTATGGCCATTCCGGCACCATCAGAATCACATTTCCCGATGAACTTCAGTTCACCATAAGATTGCCGATCAGAGACCACGGAGAAAATATGTACAACAGAATCCCATGTGGCCAGGTTTGAGAGAGAGTGTGGAGCCCCTCTGCTCCCAAATCCTTTCTGCAACTGAAGAACCATTGAGCCTTGGCATTGGCCCAGGATGCTATCAGAACTCCAATTTTGACCAAATAAGAGATATTGCCTTGCCCAACAACTCCTATTCTCTGGGGTCTAATGTGTCTGCTGAGAAAATCTGCTTGCATATTCTCTACCCCACCATATGTGATGCAAACAGGGTCAGGAGATGATTTTATGCCCAAAGAAACAATGCCTGAAATCCAAGGCCACTGCCTGGCTCTTGGTGCCCTCTTGATGGTTGATGTATGTTACTGTCATTGCATTTTCAGACAGACCTCACACTGCCTGATTGCACATCAGCAGACTAAACACCAACATCACCATTCAAATGGCCCTGGTTTTGAAATGGTTGATAGACCAGACAGCCTCTGTTGATGACCAATGCTGCTGTGCTGTTTGCTCCCAACAGATGGTCCCCCATCCTGTGAAACTGGCATCCGTTGTCATTACAATCCAATCTGGGATGTCCAAGTCCATGACCCTGTCCCAATTGGCCTAAGAAAGCCACCAAGACAGACTTACCCTGACATCCCTAAACAGTGGCAGATGACGTCTGAAGTTCTCTGAGGATTCCATCTCGACAGCAAAGCCTTGAGCAAACGCCCAAGAAACTAGCTCGAGAGTTGATGCCATTGAGCCAAGGACCTGCAAGTAATCCCAAACCCAGGGAATCTGCAGACGCAACAACCTTTGAATTTGACCTTGCAATCTCAAAATTCTTTGAAGTGAGAAATATCTTGCCCACTTTGGTTTCAAAACGGGCTCCCAGTATTTCAAGGTTTGGGAAAGATCCAAGTGGCTCGTTGTCAAATTCACAACCTAACCGACGGACTCCAAAATTTGCATTGTGCTTTGAACTGACTGCTGGCACGTTTCCCAAGTCTTTGCTCGGATAAGCCAATTGTCCAGATAAAGGTCAACCAGAATGCTCTCCTTGCAGAGGGCTACTAGCACAACTACCATTACCTTTGTAAACATGTGCGGAGCTGTAGCAAGACCAAAAGGAAGGGCACAGAACTGAAAATAGAAATTTATGGTGCACCATCTGGATTGGAATGTGGAGGTATGCTGATGTGAGATCGAGAGAAGCCAAGAACTCCCCTTTCCTGACCACTTTAATTACCGAGTGCAATGTCCCCTCTTTTAAATATTCTATCGTGCACCCTGGAGAGATGGCTGGGCGTGCATTAGGAAAGCAGGCACTCAACACTGAGCGCCTGTTTTCCACGCAGCTTTATTGTATTGGCCTGAATGTGTGAAGATAGGGTTAAAGGGGAGACCCTTATCTCAGGCTGCCTGAGCTTGAAATTCCAAAATGGGGAAGGGAATAGCAGTTTTGACTCACTTCTGCCTTTTTGCTGCATGGTTCTCCTGAGACACTTCCCTTTACAGGGAATCATTTGCTGGATCGCTGCTGTTTTTCGCTTCTTTGAGACAGCTTGTCCAAATGATGAAGTCTGACTGGAGCCCCTTTGGGATATGCTGTATAAACTGCACCACTGACAGCCTTGTTATGCCGGTTAGAGGTAGTAGAAAATCCCAGTGGGAACTGGGCCTTAATCTAATGCTATCTGCCATGGAAGGCTGGATATTTTCAGGTTATAGTTTCTTTGGATGCAGCCTTCCTACCTGCTTTTCTCCAGCTTGTGCAGCAGTAAGATGTCACTTGTTCACATGTGGCTTTTTTTTTTTTTTTTACTTTTTTTGTGAGTGGAGCTGGAGAAAGCCCTGGAGCCAGCAGTCCTTGAATGTGCCACAGAAGGGGGATGTGCTTACATGGATGGCAATAAATTCTAGTAAACGATAAGCCAGTGAAACATTCTTCAGCATTGCCTTATGAATGTTGTTTCGGATAGGTGCTTGATCTGTAGTGTATTGGGTCAATAATACTACAAAAGTAACTCCCACTATTTTGCCTCTCCCTGGTGACAAAGACCTTTATCAGTTATCAAGTTTTTGAAATCACTGTAGTGTGCTGCTAATTATGCATTTTTAGTTTGTGGATTTTACTGACTTCTGTTCTAGGTGTGATTAAGCATGGGAATTATAAGAACCAAAGAAGACAGCAAAGCCTAGAATAGACTACCAGTGCAGGAGGTAGAGGCCAGCTCTGTAATGAAATGTACTAGCTTCATTAAAAAATGGAATACACAAACCATTTTTTAAAACACAAGTTTGAATGCATTTATTTTTATATTGATTAGCATCAAGACATGTCAGCTCTCTGCTGTCAGGCTGAATCCTGCCACCAGAGACATTCTGAGGTCAATATTTAAAGCCATTTAGCTGGATAATTCACACGTTATCAGAGTAAATGGCAAGTTTTGAACACCCCCCCTCCCCCTTGCTTATCTGGCTAAAAGGTAGCTGGATAAGACATCATCCAGCTAAGAGACAGCCACTTAAGAAAGAGGTCTGTTGCTCCTGTAGCAATGCAGAAAGCTCTGGGCCTGGGCTGTGGTTACTGTGTATCGCAATCTGGGCTGAAGAATAGCATAGTTAAAGCTGGTGGGAGGGAAGCACAAGGAGGAGTATTTTAACACACAAGATGTGTAGGAGGGGGAAGGGCTAGAACTGGACCTTTTTTTTTTTTTTTTTTTTTTTTTTAATTAAAAAAGTTTTAGATCTTTTTAAGGTGGGGCCTTGGTAGGACTAGTTGCCATAGCTTGGGGGGGGGCGGGGTGTCATTCGGGTCAATAAGCCTGTGAGGTGTTTTGTTTTTTTCCTTGCAGCCAGATAACCTTAATTGGGAATAATTGAGCAAAACATTTATCCTACTGAATATCCGGGATAACTTGTCTGGCTAAAGTTAGCTGGATAAGTTATGCTTTCTAGAGGTTTTTTTAATATTGGCCTCTCCATTTTCTAATTAAGTAAACACTCTGAAGTGCCCCAGCACAGAAATGATACTTCCTCCCCCTCTGCATAACTATCATTCTGTTAACTGTACATGATTCATTGTAATACATGAAATGGACAATATTCAAACTGCCTGCATAGATGCAAAGTCCATGAACACACGCAAGGACTTACACTTTGAAACTTGTCACAGGTACAAAGTGTGCATGGTTACTTGTGCCAGCTTTTGGTGTGGGTATCATTTTTCTGGAAAAGTATGCGTGTACATTTGTAAATATAATTTATGCACATACTTTACTCCCTTGACCTAAACACGTGCCAGGGCATACTTCCAGTGTGGCTAAAGGTCTGCGTGCTGATCTGCATTGAGCATGGGCAGTCTTTGGATAGCTGATTTATGTAGGTCAAATGCTTTTTACTCATGGAAATCATTTTTAAACTTGCTCTCGAAATTACATGGGTTTAGGGCATTCACTGTGTGGTATGGAAATATCTATAAAAATGTAAACTAAAATAAAACAAACTTCCACTTCACCTCAGAGTCTAGTTTTCATGCTTTTTTTTTTTTCTCCCCAGTTGATTTTCCACCTTCAGTCCGAATACATTTACTGAGCAAGATGGCAGATATTGAGTGAGTATGCATTGGCTTTTCTTTGGTTAGGCAGCACAGGAACACCCTGCTGGGTTGTCTCTTGCCACTTCTGGGGTTCCTCCTATACGCATGTTCCAATACCACCTAATCTAGACTCTACCAGTAGAGTTCTCTTGTGGTTTTTCTGATCGTCTCTCTGTAGTTTGCATTCTTTGTACTGGAGTGTTGCACTGGGACGATTACATGGGTTGATAACAAGAGGGTTATTCTGCAGCAAGATGGTGTAGGCTGGATTCCTGTGAATGGGTTTTTTTTTTGTTTTTTTTACTTAAGACAACTTGCTCTGTAAATTTATCTTGTGTATGAAGGACTTCATGACTGATGTATGTGTTACTGCCTGCATATTTAAGACACGTTTATACTCAAAACGTTTGTCCCTTGCCTCCTCTTGAGCATCTTGTTTCCTCATGCTCTCTGCTGTCTGTCAATGAGGGTAACATTTGTGATAGTGCATTTTTGTGATGTGAATACCACTGCCAAACCATTTCATTCAGGCTGTTATGTGGCTTTTATGAAGCAATGCGTTTTGATCACTTACCAACTTGAGCAGGTTGTGGGCCAGGCAACCTAGAGACGAAATACTGTATCCTTCTGCTAAGCCATAGCACTCTCTAATCTCAACGCTTTTACTATTTTTGTCTCTCCCTCTCTTTTGCTCTTTCCAGGTACAGACTGGCCTCAGGGACAAGTGAGAAAATCCAGCTGAGCTCCCTTATTGCTGCCTTTCAGGTTACCCGAGACATGATTGCAGCTGAAGCTTAAATTGTTTTCAAAGTGGATCCCAGCATTGTGAGAGCATTGAGGCCAAAGGACTGGCCTTGTCAGCGTATGTGACGCACATGGAAATTGTGGGTAGCTGCTATTTTACCCACCTGCTGTACATAAGGTGAAAGGACACTGTCAGACTTAGAAAACAGGTTGTAAGATAGGGTAGTACACATGCACAGCCTAGGATGTTACATCTAACTGCGGGACCTCTGTATTGAGTCATGCAGAATACTCAATGTCCCAGTATTTGCATACACCCTGAAGTGTTACTTTGTTTCAGCATAGGAAGTAGAGAATCAATGAATAAAAAGGCTTAAAGGAAAATCTGAATACCATGCACTCTGCTTTGCTTTAGGACTTCATGTGCTAAGTAGAATTACTTAGTCTATAGTAATGGGAAGTGGTACTCCCTAGTCATTAAAGGGCAGATATAGCACTTTCTTTTTATTAGAGAAAGCAGCATCTTTTGTATTCTTTCATTATAACTACTTCTAGCTCTGTGTGATATTTTTCTGATTTCATCTTGTTAAACCTACAAAATTTGCCATAGAGGTCATCTCCGCCAAAGATGTTTTTTTTCTTCATTTGCTGCTTTTTATAAATTCTTAAGTGCCCTTGGTGACAAAAGTTGTGTGTAAATGCTTCTTTATGTGAACCCCTGTCAACCTGCTGTATAGCTTCTAGTTGATCTGCTTAATGTTCTGGTTACTGTCTTTTTTTTTTTTTCTTTCAATCATTATTGCACAATGAAAAAGACTAGAAAGCTTATAGTATGCAGGTCTTGTAGCTGATGTTATCAAAGATTAAGACAGTCTAATCATGTTAGCTACAGAAAGAACTCATGCAGGGCTTTAAATGAGTAACAGGATTTTGTGATGCCAAACTTATTGGGATGGTACTGCTTTATAGGCCTTGTGAAACTAAACAAGTATCAAAAAGATTCAATCTATCCCAAAAAACTATTAAAATTTGTAAATCTGTTTAATGATGTACAGAGTTTTACATGGCTCTTTTTTATTCTCCATCTCTAAGACAGGTGCTGGAATGTTGAAGGAATATCATATGCAGTATTCTAAGGGGTGGGTAGCTGGATATGATGAGCTGGAAGCAAGAGCTGTAGTTGAAATGATGCTTTTGTTGGATGTCTGTTTTGTGTGGGAACTGGAGTTCTCCAAGGATAAGCAGGATGGTAGTCCTCACACATGGGGTGACATCAGATGAAGCTTGGCACTGAAAACTTCTGTCAGTTTCCAGAACTTTGACTTGGAATACTAAGCGTGCCCAGCATGCCCTATACCATGCTTCCATGCGGGGTCCCTCTTCAGTCTGTTTTTTTTCTGTAGAGCTTTCACATTGCGGTATGAGTGAGCTCTTCAATTTTTTCTTTAAAACTTTTTCCCTGATTTTCCTGTAGTTTTTCTTGTGTTCCATTAATTGCAGGTCCCTCTCTGTCCCTCCCGTAGCCTCCTTAGGTTTCTCGGCATTTTTTGTTTTCTTTTGTTTCGAATTTCCCCATGGTGGCGGTGCCTTGGTGCCTGCTGGTCATTGTTGCTTGCTGCCATCATTGCCATTTTGTGTCCCTCTTTTTCGCTTCAAGTCATGGGACATCGATGAAAACTGGAAGTAGCCCAGTTCCCAAGGACCCCTATGATTTGTGTCTTCTGCCTGGAGTTATCGCATGATGCCTGGGGTTGTCACAGGTGCACCCAAATGATCCCAAAGGGACGACATGCCAGACTCAACAAGATGGAGAAACTCTTCTGGTCAGACAAATTCGAGGCATCGGCAACGTCGACACCGTTAGACCTTGGAGCCGCACCGATGGACACCATGCCATCAACATCAGTGGGACTATCGATGACGCCAGTGGATAGGAGCACCACAGACCAGCCAAGCTCCAGATCAAGGAAGTTGGGTTCCTCATCTTCGACCTCTGCACTGGGGAAAGACCAGGCCAAGGACCAAGGGAAGCCAAGGAAGCTTCGGCACCGGTCACCTTCGATGCACGGTGCCAGGCATGGGCATGTGTCGGCTCATGCCATGATACATCCGAAGTGACCTGCAGCGAGGAGTGCCCTTCCTCCATCAATGCCGGGGGTCTGTGATGGTCTCCACCGGGCCTGGTGCCAGTTGCCAATCCACCCCAGGTATCCAAGGAAGATCTGGCCACCCCTCCTTCCTTCCAGTCAGTGTTCGCTTTGGAACCTTTCGAGGAGGAGCTGAAGCCATGTGTCCAGCTGGTGGTGGAGTGGACACTGCAGGGCATTGGTCCTGTGGTACTGACTGCACCGATGCACCTCCTATCCGCTTTGGAACAGCTATTGGAGTGGCTCAATGTGCTCATCGGCGTGTTACTGGTCCAGCTGGTGCAGTTCCCAGGATGCCATCAATGCTCAGCAGGGCACTGATGCTTCCCCAACCGATGGCAATGGTCATTCCCAGTTCCCTCAAGGAGGAAACTCCGCCTAGACAAGCAGCGACACCATGGCCTGCTGCCCCCCCCCCCCCTCCCCCTCATATCCAGCTTTGCCATGGCCTGCACTGGGTTTGTCAGTCACTGCGCTTCTGGACGAAGGCAGAGCACACAGGGCACCACCCCGTTGATTACAGTGATGAGAGTCCCAGTGACCCCTGGGGGGATGATACTACAGAGTCCTCTGAGGGATAATCTGATAATCTGTTATTGCTCTTCATCCATTCAGACCAGTGGGTTATACATGTCAACCAGTAGCAGGAGACAGACATCAACAGGCTCGTTGCTGATGCCTTATATGCCTCCATGTTGACACTAGCCTCTCCAGCAGAGAGTAGACAAGCAGCCTGTGCTGTGGACTTCAGCCTGGTAAGACTGAACAGGAAAGATTTTGGCAGGTGGCTGCTGGCGTGAAAGGCTTGTCCTCCCCTCCCTCCATTGAGGGAGGTCCTTGGTGGATTTAACCAAAAAACAAAACCTGAGAAGAAAGCCTTCGCTCATTCCCTCAGATGTGCAATTCAGGACAAGGGGGAACTGCTTGCCGTTGTCCATCTTCTCCCTCCCCTCTCTGCTTATTTCTCTCTCAGGATAATTTTGGAGATTTTTTTCCCCTTCAAGTTCTTGAAGCTGTTTCTGCTATAACCATAAAGTTAAAAAAATAAAAATTGGGGGGGAGATTCTAGCTGCTCAGCAGTCAGATGAATTCAAGAAAACAGGGGATATAAACAGGGGATCTTTAAAGCAGTGAGGAGAATTATAATGTTAAAGTAATTAGATAGATGGGTCATATGGTCTTTTTCTGCCATCATGTTTCTAGTTTGATAAAGGGGGAGAAAATGAGGTTGTGGAGTAAGGAATGAAGGAAGAGATATAACAAGCTGTGGAGGGGAAGAAGATGCAAAGATGATTGCGGGGAGACAGAAGGAAAGAAGAGGGATTATAGAGTAATTGAATAATGGGAAGAAGACAGGGAGGGAAAGATGATAGTAAAAGGGCAAAAATATTTTCAGGGGGAGAAAAAGGTAGTAATAGAACAGAGGTAAAAAAAAAAAGCCCAATATAGAAAAGTTAGAAAAATAATTGTAGCATTTTTTTTTTAAAATAATTTCATGCAGTTTTGACCTAATATACTAAATTCTTCATGGGTAGTGGCAAAATTCTGGCATGAAATTCAGCAGAAAAATAATTGATCAAACAGAAGTTAACCCAAAAGACTGACAGAAACTAGCATCACAGCCAAATACTTCCATTAATACCTTAAAGGTACACTTTATATCATGAATGCATGAAAAGTGATACAGAAAACAATGTTACCACAGTAATGTAGACTTCAAACAATATATTTGTCATATGCTTTTAATTTAAATAACGTTAAACTGATCTGATAACACAGTAACTAAGCAAAATTACTATAGAAAATATATTAACTTTATATTTAAGGATAAAACTAGACAGTGAATTAATATACCATCCTGCAATTCTACAAAAATAAACAGTTCTTTTTTTTTTTTCTGTGCAAACATTCCCAGTATTTTCAGTTAGTGTTGTGAGTATTTTGAGCTCCTTATAAGGTAGCAGAAGAAAAATGTTAGCCAGTCAAATCATTCCATGTCATACATCTTCATTGTACATTATTTGATGAAAAACAGGCCAATGAGCACTAGGCACTAGCATTTACTAGAGAAGGTGTGCTGGTTTTTGCACCATTCTAGTCAATAGGCATTAACATTTCCTTTCCTCAGGTTATGCTGATAGTATAAGTGAATACAGCTAGGAGGCATCTGAAGAATCAGACCCTCCTCTGGCTTTAGTATTCTGAAGGATCCAATAGATATATACATGCGTGTTAGGAACAAAGACCAAAAGCTTGTGTCTTAAATGCCTCCAACTCAAACACATGCTCCTTTGCCTTTAGAAGTAGAATGGGGATGTTCAGAAAGCTGCAGAAAAGGAATTCTTTAAGGAAAACGCCTCTTGGCAAGAGCAGGAGTATTGACAGACATACTGGGTAAATGCACTCAAATTAATTGGTCTACATTTTTAAAGGAACAGGCAGTCTTGTAGTAAATAGGTGAGCAGCGTGATGGGAGTACTTCATGCCAGTCTTCTGTTTTGAATTCCCAGATAGATGCCTTGCTTGGACAGAACTAAAGCATCAGCATATACTGATAAGAAATAATAACAAAAGTGATTGGCCTAAACACTTCTGAATACATTCCAGACTGAACTGGCTCATGGAGCTCAGATTGCAAAACATACCAGCTGTATCAGCTGGTTTGACTGGACACTTTAGGAGTTTATATACAATAGCTATTCCACACAGAGTGGACCTCTACATCTAGTAGTTGGTCATTTTAACAAATGAACTAGAATACTGCTTTCAAATACTGTGGACTCTTACCAGTGAACTGTATTTAGAAAGCAGGTTTCTCTTTTGTGCCTGCTGGCAAAGATACTTAGCACACAGTACCATTCTAGGATATGGGACATTTTAAAACTCTTGATTACCATCATGAAATGCCAAGCTCCATTGCCCAAGTTACTTTCACAGTTTACCTTCCTGGCTAGTACAGACATTGGAAAAACACTTCCAAGAAAAAATAACTGGAGTAGTTAGCTGGCTGTTTTGCTTTTACATTTTAAATTTGGCAACCCTAAGCTACAACAGGTTAAAAAGAGGGGAAAGAGATATAAACAGATATATGCTGGAGAGATCTATTGCAATCTTTGACACCATTATTCAACAATAAGGCTACTACCACTTCCACTTAATTGTTAAAGCTGTTAAATGTCTACCACTGTTGTCTCTCCATAAGTTATTCCATTATAAAATATATATCCCACCCCCTAAATTAAATGCCATATTTTACCGCTTCCCAGATTACCAGAATGTCACAAATTGTACTACTTATATTGATTTACTCACTTTTTTCTGGTAGTTCTGAAAGGAATAGAGTTAATTTTCATTCTGAATATTTTAGCTGGTTAAAGCTGCAAGCAATTGCAATTTGGGCATTTCATAAGAAAAGCTGATTCCATTTCATCTTGCTATACCAGTCCAGTCTGAACAGGTGAGATATGTCCCCCATACCAGCAGACTCCACTGCCATCATCACCACTAGATGGTGCAGCTCAGAGAGAACCCAGTATATACTGCCTCCTGCAGATGATACAACTCATTGGTAGTGCAGCAGGATTTCTTGAAGAAGGCACTGATGCTATTTCGTGCCAGGCCTCTAGTAAGGCAGTAGAGCAAGCCTGCTAATAGGAATTCCCAGTCCCAAAGGTCAAGCTTGGCAGGAGTGGGTCATCTCATATTTAACAAATAGAAACAAACAAACCAAAGAAATTCAAAGAGGAGATCCTGATTTCCCCCCAACCCCCACTCCCATCACCTGATCATCTTTAGCGACTGTCAAAAAAAAAAAAAGAGTAATGGCTGAGCAGTAGGACCTGCAAGACCATTCAGGCGGTAGGCTTTGGGGGAGAGGCTATTTGTTACAGGGTAAGTGGCTGCTTTTGAGGCAGGGATGCTTTGAGCTTCAATCTTCATTGGAGCTGATCTGGGAGACATTAATGCTGCTGCGACTGACAAGAACAGACACAGGTGCCAATGTGGGGCCTGCAGCTGCAAGAAGGCCACATCAACCACAGGGCCTCTACTCAGCCTGCATTATGGCCAGGGAGAGTCAGATTAAGAAGATAAGAAATTGCCATATTGGGTCAGACCATGGGTCCTTCAAGCCCAACATCCTGTTTCCAACAGAGGCCAATCCAGGTAACAAGTACTTAGCAAGAACCCAACAGTAAATAGATCCCATTCTGCTAATGCTCAGTAATAACCAAGTCAACTTGGTTAATAGTTTATGGACTTCTCCTCCAGGAACTTGTCCAAACCTTTTTGTAAACCCTGCTATGCTAACTGCTTTAAACACATCCTCTGGCAATGAATTCCAGAGTTTAATTGTATGTCAACTGAAAAATAATTTTTGCCTATTTGTTTTAAATATTCTACTTGTTAACTTCATGAAATGTCCCCTAGAACAAATCTAGTATTGACCGAAGATCCCTCCTTGTCTTTGGAATAAGACAGATTGTGGGAAAACAGGTTCTATGACCTTGATTCAGAGAAGGTGATGATGCAACTCCAGCTGAAGAATGTGAAGATGTTTTGGCATGCTGTGATTAGAAACTGGGGAGATTGAGGGATGAGTATGAAAGGTGAGGAAGTATCCTTTAGAAACAATACTAAGCACCAATTTGTCAAAAGTAACCTGTGTCCAAACATTGTGAAAACAAAGAAGATGCTGGCCCACTGGGAGATGTGGGAAAGATTTGTCTGGAATGATATAATTGTCAAAAGCCCAGGAGGGAGACACTAGCAGGCTGCTGTTGCATTGCTCTGTGCCTGCTCCTTTGGATTGCGTCTGCTGACCTTGTCACTGTTGGAGTTGTTGAACCACTAATTGGATGCAGTCTGTAATTGTAATAAGTGGGAGCAAAATGCCACCTCTGGGAAGCATAATACGGTTTACAATGGGAGGGATAAGGACTAACATCGAGTGGACTGGTAAGGTTGAGAAACAGAGAGACTGATCACAGAACTCTGTGTTTTGAGATACTCGACAGCTTCTTTGACTTTGTCATCAAACAGGTTCTCACCTGTAAAAGGTGTGGCTGCCAATTTTTCGGGCACATCTTCACGAAGGCCGGACACTTTAAGTCAAGCAAACATGTGATTAAGATATCCGTGGCTGAACCTCAAGCAGCAGTATTGAAGACGTCATATGAGGATCTAGTCAATTGTTTGGGACCGTCCCTGGCATCATTGCCTATTTGCTGTACCTCCAGTTGAACATCAGAATTAAGATGAGTGCCAATATCTTCCAGTTTCTGGATAGTGGTTTACATAAATTCCACCATCTGCATCTGATGAGCTGCATTGTGAGATATGAGTGGCAGATTGAAATATTTTCTTGCCAGTTAAATTTAGTAGTTTGGGGGAGTCATTCCTCCAAGGTATAGATGTGCATTCTGGTCCTCTTTGCTCGTTGCAGAGTGATCTCTACAATGATGGAATCATGAGGAATCTGGACCTTAGAATGGCCTGGGCAGTCCTGTACTTAGTGTCTATAGATTTAGAAAATGTAGATTTAGAGTATGGTAATGTTCACATCTTACGATGAATGTCCATGAGGCTATCATGCATGGGGAAAGCTTTATAGGATTTTGGCAGCTGAAAGAACTGGTGGCCACCATCATCTGCTTTTAGGCCAGGATTGAATCTTCACCAAGGAGACTGAATTTCTTAACCTGTCAGAATTTGGGTATGGAATGTAGAATATGTTGAGGGATCAGGTGTAGTAGGGCCTCTCAATGGCTCTGGGGACAGATTGAAGAAAATGTCCAGGGAAAACAGCATGGCCAGATATATGGGAGAACAGAAAGAGTCCAGAGATTCTTCCACCTAGGAATCTCTGTGTATAGCAAGGCCTGGGGCCACCTTCTCATGCGACTACATTGACCTAATGTCCTTAGTTCTCATAACTGACTTCATATTTAAGAAACACATCCCATAGTGTGTGAATTGTTGAATACAAACATAATGGCAGAAAAAGACCATTTGGCTCAGCCGCCCAATTAATTTTTTTTATAATGTCCATCACCCCCTTAAAGATCCCCTGTATTTATACTATGCTTTCTTGAATTCAGATACAGTTTTTGCCTCCACCGAGAGGATGTTCTATTCATCCACTACTCTCTCTGCAAATAAATATTTCCTAAGATTGCTCCTGAGTCTGCTCCTTTTACCCTTATCCCATTATCCCTTGGTTCTAGAGCCTCCTTTACACTGAAAGAGGCTAGCCACCTGTGCATAGATACTTTTGAAATATTTAAATGTCTGTCATATCTCCCCTACCTTACCTCTAGGGGTATACATGTTTAGCTCTTTAAGTCTATCCCTATATGCTTTGGAATGAAGATCACTGCTCATTTTAGTAGCTACCCTCTGGACAGACTCCAACCTCCTTTTGAAGGTGTGATCTACAGCATTGTACACAGTATTTCAAATAAGATATTTCCAGGAACTTATTTGGGGCAATATCACCTCCCTTTTTCAGCTGACCATTCCTCTCCCTGTGCAGCCAAGCATTGTTCTGGCTTTTGCTGTCACTTTATCCACCTGTGTGGCCACCTTAAGATAATCACCCCCACATCCTGCTCTTTTGTGCTTAGAAGAATCTCACCTCCAATACTGTACCTCCCCCTTGAGGTTTTGCATCCTAAATGCATTACTCTGAATATTTAGCATTAAATCTTAGCTACCATTCACAAACTTTGCTAGAACCCTCCACACCTTCCTGGTTGTCTACTCTGTTGCAGGTTTTGGTATCATTAGTAAAAACACAAACCTTTTCTAACAATCCTTCCACTATGTTGATCATGAAGATGTTGAAAAGATCTGGTCCCAGGACTAATCCCTGAGGCACACCAATATGGATCAGGCTCCCTCACCTGTGGGATGCACTGGATCAGCCAATGCATCCCACAGGCAAGGGGAACATGTTATATTCTAGGGGGTAAATACAGTGGAGAACCCAAAGGGATACTCATCTGGCATCCATTATGGGACATAGCAAAAATTATGAAGTTTCAAAGTCCAATGAGGCTCAGAGACTCCTACTTTGTTGTCCTCGGCACCAACGTGTAAAGCTCCCAGTGGGGAAATGACTGTTGGCACTGAGTGTGTTCCTTTCTTTGGTGCTGAATGTTTACCCCATGCAAAGCAATCGGCACTATGGGAGCATTCTCAATTTATCAACACGATGGCTTCGCTGCGGTGTGTCAATGCCATCTTTTGGTACAGGGAGACTCTGGTACCAGCAGCTTGGTGCTATACTTCAGAGAGCCTGAATCACTTTTCTGTCATATCCTGGTGCTGACAAGGAACCATGGCTTCGCTCCACACAGCTGATGAAGTCGATTAAAGGAGAAAGTACAGATGGTTGCTTACTGAAGTGCTGCCCTTGCTTCTGAGGAAAAGACATGCACTTTCACTTTTAAGCAATGATTTGGAGTTGAGTCTCTCATATTTGCACTTGAGAACATGGTAGCAGCAGGCTCGAGGCAACATGTTACCGCAAGGCCTAAGAAAGTCAGGCAGAGGGTGTGCTGGTGTCGCCCCCCCCATCTTCTTGTCACAACCCAAAGTTTGAAAGGGTGTTCTTTCCTGGAACTTCTGTCTGCTTTAGATAGGTGGATTGAAGAGAAATCCTGAAGAATTATATCTAATAGAGGTGACTATTGGAGAGACAAAGTGACCCAACGGTTTGCGTTGGCAGACATATGACTGAGGGAGCATGTGCAATGGTGTTAGGGCGAAAGTATCATACATGCTTAGGTAGACTTCAGGAAACTGGTTATCCTTTGATATAAGCTCTTTATTTCTCTTTATTTATTTATTTATCTCTCTCTCTCTCTATTTCCTCCACCCCAGTTCATCAGCCCTTGTTAATTGTAACTGCATCTCTTCATCACGTTTATTTATGTTCTTGGTTGTATTCATCACACCCCTGTTTTCATGTAAACTGACATGATGTGAACGCTATCATGAATGCCGGTATAAAAAACCTTAAATAAATAAATAAAATAAATAAGCAACATGGAATCTACTAGTTGGGATCCTGCTGGGTACTTGTGATCTGGACTGGCCCCTGTTGGAAACAGAATACTGGATTTGATGGACCTTTATTCTGACCCTGTACTGCACTTCTTAACATACATAGTACTATACACTGTGAAAGGTGAAATTTACTGCTTTCCCATTATAGGAGCTATTACTGTGGGGAAGTGACGGACGTCACAGCCACTCAGCAGCAGTGCCACCTGTTATTATTACTCAAACCCTGAATACTCTGAAATATTAAACAAATGTTTATCTTTGGTAACAGTAAGTGAAAATCCAAATTCACCTGTGCTTCATGGACACACCATTGTGAAAGATATATTTATGACCATCATATAAAAGATGGAAATGTCTACTTGTTAATAGAAAATCAAGCTGGTCTTTTCCAGACCTCATCTTAAGTTATAATCATTGGTCATACAAATATATGCTCAGCACATCCCAATTAGCAGGTTAAAAGCTAACTTCAACACCAGCACTTATAGAAATCAAGCCGGTTTCATCTGCTGATATCTCTACGAATGAAATACTACTGCCAAATGATAAGACAGTCACACTACCGTTCCAAGAAACCGAAACAGGTCTGGCCGTGTCAGGCAGCTCTCCTTTAAGAAGAAGAGTTTCAAGTTAAGTTCTTTTATTTTTTTCTAAAAAAAATTGCATATTGAAGAATTCTTCAAAAAATATATTTGTATGACCAATGATTATAACTTAAGATGAGGTCTGGAAAAAAACAGCTTGATTTTCTACTAACAAGCAGATATTTCCATCTTTTATATGATGGTCATATATGTATCTTTCACAAAGGTGTATCCATGAAGCACAGGTGAATTTTAAATTTCACTATCGGTTGATTGATTATTCAGCCTTCAGTTTTATTTCCATAAGTTTAGTAACGGTAAGCCTATACATTAGTACTTACCAACTTTTTCATATTTGGGTACAATGTTTTGAGTAAGCCAGACCTATATTAGTGCAGAATGGAAGATGGAAGAAATGCCAGCGATCTGGTCATTGACTTATAGGGACCCCCTTATTTATATTCAGACCCTTTACATGCATTCTGAAGACAAGCCCTCAGGCAATGTAGCAGAGTGGGCAATCACATACCAAGCACTGCCATGCAATGCTCACTAACAAGCTATTGCAAACTATTTTCCCCTGTCCCCTTCCCGCTACCCTAAAAAAAATGTCACAAAAGAAAAGCATAATCATCTCACCTAAACATGCCCCTACATAGAAAGCTACCAGAAATTTCATCTTTTAATCCGTCTCTTCATTCAACCAGACCAGCCCAGATGAACGAGTTATGCCTATCCCACCGCAGGAGACGACAGATTAACAGATTTGCTGATGTCATCTCATATAGGCTCCTGAGCTGATCTCGGCCTCCCGTATTCTCCATCTCCAGCAGATGGTAGGCAAGCATATCCCGTACTGTGAGCTGAGGCCGGTTAGACTGAATGAAAAGGATTTAGAGTAAGGGCTGCTCCTTGTGCTCCCCTCCTCCATTTGAGCATAGCCCAGGGCGCTTCCAGATTGACTGGTTTGGGTTAGATGATAGTCAGCCTGCCTCCCTCCCACTTCCTCTTTATTTCTTATTAAAAAAAAAGAAAAAAATTCTCTTTGCTTTTATAGTGGAGTAAATAAAATTAAAAAAAAATAATAGAACTGAAGGGACAGAACAGCAGCAGTGGTACTCAAAGACAGGATTTGATGAGTCAACCTTTTCCAATCAGATCTCTGGGCGGCTGTGGGGTGCTTGCTGTGCAAAGGCGGTGGGGTGCAGTGAATCTAGGCCGGGGGAAGCTCTGGGTTTTGTTGGGCTTGTGCGGAGGAGAAAGATTGACTTTGCAGACATTTTGACTAATTTAGGGGGGAGGCTGTATTAGCAGGGCAGGCTGTTCACCTAGTTCCCATCAGCAAGCTGCCCTGCCACAACAGAACAGTGGCCCATCTTTGAAATGTGGCAAAGAGAACAGCTAGAGCTTCCCTCTCTGTCCCACAGTGCAAGTACTGATTTTTCATCGTTGGGAGTATTTTGCCTTTAGTGGCGCTGTACCTGACTCCTCTGCCTTTGGAACCTCTTCAGTAGCCTGGGCTTCAATGTCAAAATGTTTGCACCAGGTGTATGGGACAGAGTTTGATCCACTATTCACGCTGGTGCTTCCTTCTGCACTAACAGGAATTTTAAATCCCCGGCACACGCCAATACAGGAGATACGTGCATGGCTGGCCGTGCGTGTGCCGAGCGCATTTTCAGAGCAGCCTGGCCACTCGCATATCTCCTGGTATGCATGAAAGTGCTGGGCTTTTAAAAAGGGTGGGGGGCAGGGCTAGCGTGGACAGCACCATTAAGCACTGTCCTGGTGAAGCACATGCCGGCAGCCGACCGGCGCTTGGAATTTTACTGCTGCTTCTGGGAGCAAGTTTTAAAACAAAAACAATTTGGGTAGAGCGGTGGGGTTTAGGGGTCAGGAAAGGTCCCTCCCAGTCAGTTCCTTTATTGAAGCGGACTGGGAGGGAACTGGGGATGGCCTGATCGCGTC
Organism: Rhinatrema bivittatum; assembly: GCF_901001135.1. NCBI lineage: Eukaryota > Metazoa > Chordata > Amphibia > Gymnophiona > Rhinatrematidae > Rhinatrema > Rhinatrema bivittatum. The sequence continues at coordinate 58,551,533 of NC_042625.1, read as the reverse complement.
ACCGCACGCTTATTAAAAGAGGTGAATGATAAGTCATCCAGATTAGAAGATTCCCCTTGGGGTATTTAAGGTCCTGAGGGAAGATGACAGTGAGGGTGAAAGGAGTATATGCTCTGGAAGGAAAGTTGACACTTCCATGGTATGTCTCTTCATCCTTAATTTCTCCGTCCTTAAGGGCATTGTAAATTGCTGTAGACAAAAAGGAAGAGGATCCTAATTGAGTAGAGGACATTTTATATTGCTATAGACAAAAAGGAAGAGGATCCTAATTGAGCTGAGGATCCCCATCATGATATAAAGTGTTAAAGGTCTTTATTGATCTGAAACAGTATTTCCAAAGGTTACATTTTAAGAATGCGATCTATGTTATTTCTGCTAGTTTCTCATGAAAGAAATTGCCTAAGATAGAGGCACTGGTTTGTTTAGTATCTAAGTGGATAATCATTCCTGTAGGAAGCAAGGCTCTTAAGTACGCATAGGACATGAGGATAGTCTGTGTTAAAGGAAGCCTTTGAAGCTTACGGCATGGAACCCCAGGTGGCTGCTTGCAGCTAAATTGTAACAATTTCTGGGTTACGTCTGTTACAGCACTTCAGGCATGGGCCATGGAAGGCAGTAATTCAGTCATAGATAAAGAGATCTCATTTGGAACAGCCCCTTTAGCTAATACTTCCTTTGCCTTGGTGCACTTCTACTAGGAGTATGGCTTCCATTGTGGTGACCAGGAGACTTCTATGGTTTGGAACTGGGCTGTAGATTTTTTCTAAAGCAAATCTGTCAAAGCTCCCCATTCAGGGGAGTTTGGCGAGGCCTTCAAAAGATGGCCAATATCAGGGAAGATTCCAAAGTAACTAGACTACTAGAGGGCAGGCCTAAAGGTACTTTGAAATTCTAAGAGGTTCAAACAGGGGAGGTATTCAAGCAGTCAGAGGTCTAAACCATTTAGTAGGTTTCACGCCTTTCGTTCATCCTAAATAGGTGGCAAGGATATAACCTCAGGTATGGCAGGACCCTCTCATAGGTCCTAATGAAGTTTTTCAGTAGATAGATGGGCATCTATTGAGTTTCTGTCAGAGTTGGGTCCAGATTACCTTGGATCAGTAGGTCATAGAGATAGTATGGATTGGTTATGCCTTCTAGTTTTCCTATCCGAATTTAGACATTTGTTGTTCTATTCAAAGGAGGGTGGTATTAAGGATGACACTCCGCCAGCCTCTTTTCATAGAAGCTATATGAAAAGAACTATAGCTTCTGGTTCCTTGGAACCAGAAGCTATAGTTCTGGTTCCAAGGAACCAATGGAGTCAGGCTTCTATTTACTTTGTGACTCCCATAAAAGAAGGAGCTTTTTGTCCTATTCTGGATCGGAAACAGGTCCACAAGTACTTGAGGGTGTCTCATTTCCAAATGGAAACCTTGAAATTGATCATAGAAATAGTGAGAAAAGGGGAATGCCAGACCTCCTTAGATCTTATGGAGACTTATCTTCATATACCAATAAGGAATATCAACAGAAATACCTTTGCTCTGAGGTGCTAGGGTGAAATTTTCAGCTTCAGGCCCTGCCCTTTGGGCTGGACACAGCTCAAGGACCTTTTCCAAGGTAATGGTAGTGGCAGTAGCTTTGGGAAATAATTTTGGTTCATCCTTATCTGGACAATTGGTTTGAGCAACGGCTGACCAGTTGTAGGAGCTGGAGTGGGTGGTGAACTTCTCCAAGAGTAGTTTGACATGAGGCTGTGTTATGTTCATTGGATGGGACAAAGATTTCAGAAACTACAGCAGCAGGTTCATTGCTTGCTTACAGGAATTTGATGATATGCAGTTATCTTGAGCTCTTGGGCTCCACAGTGATGGCTTTGGATCTGGTGCTGTGGCAACAGCACACATAATACCTCATTAGAAAGGCTGTAGGCCAGATGAAATCCTCAGTCACAGGAGTACTTTGTGTGATTCCCTGTTCCAAAACAGAGAGATTTTGAAGTAATTGCTGTATACCAGGAATCTGGAGAAGAGCATATCTTGCATCTCTGTCTTGGGTGACTGTGGCAACAGATGGACAACCTTGGTCAGGCTGCCCAGAGAGTCTGGTCTATCAATCATCTGGAAACCAAGGTGATTGTGTTGTTTTTCTGCACTTTGTTTCTCTTCTCAAGATCCTGACTGCCTGATCTCTATCAGACAATGCAACTATAGTAGCATATGTCTCTCAAGGGAGCACCATAAATCCTCAAATATTGGAGGAAATGGAACTATTGTTGGACAGATAAGAATGTAAGTAATTTCAGGTTTACAAAATCAAATTCACCCCCCACTTGTCTACATAAGCCTGGATAAGATAAGTACTGGTGCTTGAATGATATTGATTATACAAGATTGTATATAGTTTTGTTTTTTTTTTTTTAAACATAATACAGTTTGGCTGCATTGCAACTAGAAGAGGAAGCCATTTTTTTGGGATCTAAAAGTTAATATAAGCAAATACAGGAGTTGCTGAGATTGGTCAAAGCAATGGTTATGTTGAAATGGACAGGTATATAGGGGTTTTGTTTTGTTTTTTTTTTTTTTACAGTGAAGGCAGCTCCAGGTGCCTAGATGCACTGTTAAAGATTGTCATTTTGACATTCAATGGGTGCGCTATTTGAGGTTTTCCACTTTTTTTTTAAACCATTGCTTAAAATACAGGGGCTAGCTGGTTGACTTCTGTTATGTTTTTTTGCTATATTTGAAAATAAAAATTAAAATCTCAAACAGCTTTTGCATAGACAAGTGGGGGGTGTATTTGATTTCATAACAGTGTGTTGGGAGTACACTTCTGAGTCAGTCTTTTTTTACAGTAATTTCAGTGTCACATTTAGCTGGAGTGGAAAACATTCAGTTGGACTTTCTCAGTCACAATTTCTTAGACCCTGAAGAATAGGTACTATCCCAAGAAGCATTCAATCAGATTGTGCGCAAGTGGGGGGAACGTCTGATGGATCTAAAGGTGACCAGCAAAATTCAAAAGTGCAAAGGTTTTTCAATCAGATGAAGAAATGGGTGTTATTCAGACTGGATGCCTTCATTCTGGAATGACCATCAGAAGCAGTGCTATACATCAGAGGTGGCCAATTTCAGTCTTCAAGAGCCACCAACAGGCCTGGTTTTCAGGATATCCACAATGAATATGCAAGAGGTTTGGATACAATGGAGGCAGTGCATGCAAATTTCTTTCATGCATATTCATTATAGATATTCTGAAAACCAGGCCTGTTGGTGGCTCTTGAGAACTGGAGTTAGCCACTCTTACTATATGTGTTTTCTATGTGGCCTCTCATGGGCAGACTTCCGCAGAGGATCTCAGAACATCGAGTGCTTGTAATTGTAGTGGCTCCAGACTGGCTAAGGTGTTACTGGTCAAGTTATTGGACAAGGAGCTCTTACAGCTGTTTCAGCATAGGGACCTGTTGTCTCAAGATCTGGATCAATTTTGTTTTATAGCCTGGTCCTTGAGATGTCGAGTGACCAGGAAGAGTTAGTCTCAGGAAGTGGTGGATACACTCTACTTCCATGGCCGATATGAGAATTGAGTGAGTTTTTGTAGCAGTGGTGTTCAGGAACATGGATCGTACCTAGGGTCGCTTCTATGCCTTACATTCAGTGGTGTTCAGGAACATGGATCGTACCTAGGGTCGCTTCTATGCCTTACATTCAGGCCAATTCAGTACAATGCGCTCAGGCCAAGCGCACCTTTAGCCCCCGTTTAGACGCATGTTTTTGATGCGCTATTATTACCCCTTATACAGTAAGGGGTAATAGCGCGTGGAAAATGTGTGTCCAACCCCCCCCCAGAAACTAATAGCGCCCTCAACATGCAAATGCATATTGATGAGCCTATTAGTTAGTCTCGCTCAATACAGAAAGTAAAATGTGTAGCCAAGCCACACATTTTACTCTCAGAAATTAACTCCTGCCAAAGACAGGAGTTAATTTTGGCCCGCACCAGGAAAGTGCTCCCTCCGACTCCCTATCATAGCGATATTAAGTCGGAGGCCCCAAAAAAAAAAAAAAAATTAAATCTTTAAAAAATAAATTAATCTGCCCGCGGGTTGGAAAACGGATGCTCAATTTTGCCGGTGTCCGTTTTCCGAACCCGTGGCTGTCAGCGGGTACGACAACAGATACCAGTAAAATTAAGCATCGGCTGTCAAACCTGCTGACAGCCTCCTTTATTAGCACAGGCCCTCATTTGCATAGTGAATCGCACACCCAGGAGAGTGGGCGCTCGCTTCAGAGCACCGGCTCTCCCGCACATTTTACTGAATTGGCCTGATTATAATTATCTTACAAAGGTTGGGCTAAGCGACAGCTATCTCTTGCCATAGAAGTTGAATAACCTTTAACTTTTCATATGGATGTTTTTAATTTTCCTTAGAAGAGTCAGGTTTATTAAGCTTCTGGTGAAGGATCCTGTTCCTGCTTGGGGGTCTTAATTTAGGGTTTTCTTTGCAGGTTTTTCATTTGAGCCTATCGAGATTTCATTGAAACTTCTTACGCTGAAGATGGTCTTTTTGAGGCTATCTGTTCTGCCAGAAAGATTTCAGAGTTGCAGGCTATTTTTTGTAGAGAACAATGTTTTTGATGTTTGAGAGGGATAAAAGTTTCATATGATGCTTTCCTCTCCCCCCCAAAAAAAAACAAACCAAAAATGGTTACAGCCTTCCATTTTAACCAATTGGTATGCCTGTTTACCTTTGGTAAAGATTCTGCTGAGAAACAGTATTCACAGTTCCATCATTTGGATGTGAGAAGGATTCTCTTGCAGAATCTGTAAGTCACAAATGCTTTCAGGACATTGCATCATCCTTTTATTTTTTTCAGTTGTTCAAGTAAGGGAAAAGCAGCAACCACATCTGCTTTAGCTCATTGGATCAAGGAAGTAATTACTTGAGCTTACATGGATAAGGGCAATGGTTTGCCCAGGAAGATCAGAATGCATTCCACTAGGACTCAGGTGCCATCAGGAGCAGAACTCTGCTTGGTTTCTTTTCAGAAGATTTATAAAACATTCTTTACATTCTCTCTCAAAAAATTATAGTTTGGTTGTGCAGGGCATGGGGAAAGACTTCTCCTTTGCTTCAGTGATATTAAAGAGTGGGTTTGGCAGTATCCTGCCCATGTCAGAAATAGCTTGAGTACATCCCATTCATCTGGACTGGTCTGGCTAGATGAGGAGTAGAGAGAAATTTGCTTTTACCTGGTAATTTCCTTTCCTTGAATTCAGCCAGACCAGTGCAAAACCCTCCCTGCTGTGCCACTTTTTTTTTAAAATCACACCATTGATGATTAAGGAGAAAAAAATATACCGTATTTCTTCGATTCTAAGATGCACCTTTTTTCCCCACATAAACAACTCTAAAAACAAGGTGCATCTTTACATCTTTGTTAATAAATATATCTTAGAATCGTGGGTGTGTTTTAGAATCACAGTTTTTCCAAATTTTCCCATGCTTTGCAAACAGCACCACGTTTGTTTTTACACGGAAACCCCACCGCCAAGTTTTACCATTATTGCTCCACTTTGTTCCATTGTTGAATAAAGTGGTGCACTTTCCAAGCGTGGAGCCACCATTATTTAATTATTGTGGCGCTCGCTCAGCAACAACTACTGATAGGAAGTTTCAGTTGTTTGAAACCACCTACGTAAAAAGTTGAGTACCGGTAATTGAATTTCTTTCATTTTGATCCCTTGTTGCACATCAAATGTTGGCACAAAGATTGCACTACAAAGCCGCATTGAAACAAAAAGTTATTGTATATGCAGAAGAACATGGAAATAGAGCTGCAAGTCGACATTTTGACATTAGTGAAGCAATTGCTCGTTGTTGTAGAAATGATCGCAATTCCATATTCTCGAACAAAGCAACAACCAAGTGCTTTACAGGGCCTAAGAAAAGAAGATTTCCACAAGTCGATCAAGCTGTGGTACATTTTGTAATGCAGACATGCGCAAAAGAATTACCCATCACTCGACAAGTCATGCAACTGAAAGCCGTAGAAATCACCAAGTCCCTTGGAATAGAAGAAACAATTTTTAAAGGCTTTCCGGGCTGGTATGACAGATTTATGCATCATAGTAGATTATCATTAAGACACCGAACATCTATCTGTCAAAAAATTCCTGCATACTTTGAACAGAATTTGATTAACTTTCAGTAACATATGATCAAACTAAGGGAAAAAAAAAAGTAAATATGAGTTCAGTCAAATTGGAATTGCTGACGAAACACTGGTCTTCTTTGATACACCTCAAAATTACACCGTCAATGCTAAAGGTGCTAAAGAAGTCAAGATTATAAGTACTGGCTATGAAAAACAGCGTATCACTGATGTTATGCCTCACCACTGATGGTCATAAGTTGCCACCATATTTAATTTTAAATCGAAAAAGCATACCGAAGAATGACATTTTCCTAAAGATGTTATTGTGCGTACACAAAAAAGAAGGATGAATGATGGCAGAGCTTATGGAAGACTGGCTAAGAGTTGTGTGGAATAGATGTCCTGGATGTCTTTTTAACCCTCTTAACATGCTAGTACTTGAGCATTTAGGGGACATTTGTCCGACCAGGTGAAAAATAAAATCGTGCAAAAACGTGGTGACTTGGTTGTGATTCCTGGTGACATGACTAGCCAATTACAGCCACTCGATGTTTCAGTCAACAAACCATTTAAGGATTACTTGAGAAAGGAATATGAATCCTGGCTGTTAACTGACAACTTTCTGGAAAAATTAAGAAAGCACCAGCATCAAAATTGGCAGAATGGGTATCAACAGCTTGGAAGCTAATCCCACAAAGAATAGTGGCAGCACTCATTTTTAAAATGTTGCATCACTAACACTCTCAATGGCTCAGAAGAGTATATTTTATGGGATAATGAAGATATAGAGGTTTCAGAATCTGACTCTGATGAATCTGTCTTGTGTATGGATTTGGAAGGATGAAATTAATACCGTAAGATACCTGTCCTAGAATTTTGTACCGTATTTTTCTTTTTGTAACATTGTTTATTGTAGTGTGTTTCAGTATTCTTTTTGTATCGAATTCTATTACCATATATTAAAAATATTTGTTAGATAGACCGGTATTTTAGAGTTTCATTTTATTCTTAGAATCATTCTTAGGAATTTATAGAATTTTTTAGAATGATATGTCTAAAATTTTAAAAGATAAAGAGAAATTTATTTTTTCTTTAAGCAAAGCTTTTTTAATTGGTGGTACTGAAATTAGTGTGCGTCTTACAATCGATGGCATCGAAGAAATATGGGGCAGGATTTTTAAACCTACGTGTGTGGCCTACATTTGTGCGCACTACCCGGCGCGCCCAAATGTACGCCCGATTTTATAACATGCACACGCAGCCACATGCATGTTATAAAATCAGGGGTCAGTGTACGCAAGGGGGTGCATATTAATCGACCTTACGCATGCCGAGCCCTCAGGGAGACCAGCTGGCTTTCCCCGTTCCCTCCCTTGGAGGGAGTTTTCCTTCCCTCCCCTCCCTGTCCGCCGCCCCAGCCCGAACAAAAAAAAACCCGGTACCTATATTTCCGAAGTTATGCCTGTCAGCCAAGTGCTGGTGCACGATCCCAGGGCCCAGCAGCAATGGAGAGACCTCTGGCCACGCCCACACCCCACCCCCGGACCGCCCCGTCCATTTTTTCAAGTCCCGGGACTTACACGTGTGCCACCGGGCCTTTTGAAAATAGGCCCGGCCCGCATAGGCTTTTAAAATCTGCCCCATGGTGTGTGAACATATTACCAGTAAGTTGGTCTCTGTGGCTTTATATAGTTTGTATATTGTTTATGTTCCATGGAAGCTCTCTAGTTTGGAAAGATAAGAAAGGTTTTGAGTTAGCTTGTTACAGATAATACTGGCAAGCTGAGATCAACATGGGAGCCTATAAGGGGTGACATCAGCGAACCTGTTAATTTCTATCTCCATCTGCTGATTAATGGGCATAGCTTATTCTCCTTAGCTGTGTAATTGTTACAAGATCCCTGTGACAATTCATTCACTAATTGTTAATAAATTTGTTCTGATTTGGTCCTTTCCAAGTCAATATTCAGTTAGCCGGTGAACAGAAAAATTATCTAGATGAAGTTACCCAGATGGCTTCAGCCAAATATTCAATGGCACTTATCTAGATAAAATGTGCCATACAATATACTTGGATAAAGTTATCCAGGTAACTTTGCTGTTCAACAGGTTACTGAATATTTTGGGGGGGGGAGAAGGGTGAAGAGAAATAATGGCCAAGCAGCAGCCAATTTTCCCTCCCATCCCCCACTATGATTCAAGAATACAAAAACATTCCTTCCTCTTTCATCCAGTCAGACTAATCTTTACAATAGCGTTATGCGTGCCAAGAAACAGATGAAGACAGATATCAACAGGCTTAATAATTGCAATTAACTGATTTTGTACAGGACAACATCTTTGCACCCTCATCAGGGCAGATTTCATGCCAATCATAGCACCGAAACCCAACTTTTCTCATTATCCAATTTTATTCTTTTGCAATTAGGGCAGGGAAAGTCTCTAATCATGATCTCTTTGGATGTCTCTGCAACATTTGAATGGATCATTCCATTCTTTTACAGTGTTTGCATTCTTATGGTACTGATGCTGGTATTTATCGCTGGTTTCAGTCTTAATTGTCTCATCTTGGTATGAAGCACCCATTGGAGTTCCTCAAGGCTCTGCACTCTCTCCCATGTTATTTAATCTTTCCCTTTTTTTTGCTCTGCTCGGTACTCTCTTCTTATGTGACTGAATTTAGAATGTATGCCGATGACATACAACTATTTTTTTCAGTCGATCAGTTGATGCAGATCTGTCACTGTTGAGATACTTATTGGCTGCCTACATGCAGTCAATCTTTAGCTACATCAGAACTTGTTTCTTAATATTACAAAGATCAAAACTTTGTGTCTTAGCAAAACTTTTCTCTCTTCTCAGTTGCTTGGTCTTACAGTCAAAGGTACACCTCTCAGTTCTGTTAGTACTATCAGAGATCTTGGCTTTCTTGTTGATCCATTATTTTGTTTAAAACCTCAATTAGGAGCTGTCATAAAATCTGCCTTCTTCAAACTCAGAATAATCCATCCCCTAAAATATCTTTTATCAGCAGAGGACTTTAGAACTTTGTTCAAGCAGGGCAAGCCTGTCTTGCCCCTGCGAACATAACTGTAGTCAAGGGAGTGAAAGGAAAGGCGGGATATTAGGTTAATGTGAAAGGAGGGGGAGGGGGGGGGGGGAATGGGGACGTTAAGGAGACACTAGCCAATGGGTGGGAGTAGAATTCAAATGGGAGACAGGGATTGGAGGATAAAGGGGGAAAAGGAAAGGAAGGGGGTGGAATAACTGCCAGTCGGTGAGGAATGAAGGAGGCAACAGGTTGAGGCTTGCGTTCTGTCCTAGGGTGGGGTAAGCGGAGTAATTTATATCTCATAATAAACAAAATTAAACCTAAGTCAATTGAGGCTCCATCTCAATCGATAATTCACATAGTGAGCTGATTGCCCAGTATCAAGCTCCTATTTCTATTGTGAGTCTTTACCTCATTGGCAGTGTTCGGGTTGTCAAAAAAAAAAAAAAAAAATATAGATTAAATATACATAGCCCTTTCAAATCCCTAATTTCCTTCAAAAATATATAGATATATCAAATTTAACAGTACGATTTGTTTGAGGCATCTTTTGCCTAAGCCTAGGCATGCCTAAGAAGGCCAGGGTTCGGGGTCGCGCCTCCGCGGCATCCGCCTCCCGCCGGGCTGCTTCGCCACCCTCCCACGCCTCCGACCTGGTCGCTCCAGCTCCTCCTCGCCGGCCCCCACGGGTTGGTTCCCTGCCTGCTGGCCCGCCCGCGCTTCCCCGTCCCGGCTCTCCTCCGTTCCCGTTCGTGCCCCCCCCCCCGGCCCCCAAGCCGAGTCCGGTGAGAGCGGCCCCGAGTCAGAGGACGTCGGCACCGGCCTCGCTTGCCCCCCACCCCCCTCCCCTGGCAAGGAATCCTCGGCCGATGCGGCTGAAGTTTCCCTAAACGCGTCTGTTTTTGATTTCAGTTTCTTGCCTCCCGAGGCCAGCCCCTCCCCCCCCTGCCCTGCTTTTGCGTCGGCCGCGCGCGCTCCCTTGCCGCCTCTCCTGCGCGAGCCACCCTGTACCCCGGCGCCCGCCCCCCGCGGCCGTTCCCGTTTTCGCGCGGCGCAGCCCAGGGGCACCCTCCGTGCGCGCCCGAGCAGTTCCGCCCCCCCGGGTCCCAAGGGAGCCCCCGGCGCCAGGGGCCGAGCCGGCAAGCTTGCCAGCCACAAGCCGCGAACCTGCTTCCCTGGCATTGGCGCCCCCGGGCAGCGCAGCGCTGGTTCGTCCCCCGGACTGAACCCCCATCCGGTGTGTGCCCCACCCCAGGATAGCGGTACGGTGAGTATGCGCAGCCCCAGGGACCCCGCAGGCCTCGGCGGGAAGGGGGTGAATCGCAGAGGGGTTAGTGCAGTACCGCTAGTATCCACCAGGGGCACTTATGCCAGCTCCTGGGACCGCAGCAGGGATTTGGGGGCTCGGGGGAAGGGGTTGTTGCGATCCAAGCAATTAGGCTCAGGAGGTCAACGTAAGGCTCTACCTAGCGCTTCCCCTAGAGTGCGGGCGCCCCCTCTGCAAAGGTCCAGCAGAGTACTTGGGAGGGAGGGGTTTGGAGGATGGCCGGCATGGAGTGAGCGCTCGGCCGGGCCGGGTGAGAGGGCGGTGGACCTTTCAGCGGGCGACCCAGCCGGAGGGCAGGTAGGCCAGGTAGGGGGTAGAGCTAGCAGGGTGGGGAAAGGGCATTCTTCGAGGGAATTGGGGGCACACGGGAAAGAAGGGGTGGGTACCCGAAAGGGGAGAGAGGTGTGTTTCCTTACAGAACCTGAGGATGACGAGCTGCCGGGGACATCGAGTCAGGAAGCTTGGAGAGAGCGGGAGTTCCATGGGGTACTATCCAGGCCGGTGCATAGTGGATCAGACTGCAACAGAAGAAACCAGGCGGAAGAGCAATGGTGCAGGGTGCCTACAGGCGCAGGTGAGGACGTGCAGACACCCAGGAGGGGAAAAAGGGAGTCCAAAAGAAAGAGGCATTGCTCTCCCTCTAGTTCATCTTCTAGTGGGTCGGAGTCATCTGAGTTTTCTTCGGATTCGGGCCCCAAATATAAGAGAGTGTTAGAGGAGGGGCCTTTGCACGGGGTTGGGCAGACAGCTAGCGCTACGTTGGCGGAATTATGGGAAGGGGTCCCGAGAAAGTTGCGCAGGAAAATTAGGAAGCGACGGTATGTGAACATTTTTAGATTGTTAGAAGGGAGGAGGAGGGTGAAGAGGAGCAAGAAGAAAGATAAGAAGAAGCATTCGAAGCCAAAGGGTGTTAAGGTAGCAAAGAATATAGTTAATTGGGTCCGTGGATTTTTAAGGCTTGCCAGCGTAGTTGGGCATTATGACGCTTCACAATATGGAGCTTTGCTATCATATGCTGATAGTATCCTTGGAGCGTTTAGGGATTACGAAGGTTGGGCATGGCTCAACTACGACGAGAAATTCAGAGATAAGATGGCAGGCAGCAAGGGGATGTCCTGGGCCGCTCAAGACATCAATTTGTGGTTAACACAAATGACGTCCAAAGGGAACAGTGGGAGCAAGGCTATTAGTGCGGGCAGTGGAGCTACGAGTGGTGGTGTGGGAACAGGGTACAGTAGCGGGATAGGGCAGTCCTTTCGTGCGGGAGGGCAAGCCCTTCGTAGCATGCCCGGGGGAAAGGCAAAAGGGGCAGGAAGTGATACCTGTCGGCGATTTAACAGGGCAGTTTGCTTGTTCCCCGATTGCAAATTTCGACACGTGTGTTCGAGTTGCGGAGGGGGGCACTCAGCCCCCAAATGCGGTCAAGGGGGTAGTGGAACCCCAGGAAAAGGGGGGAAAGCGTAATACATTGTTTAGGGTGGCGGATTCTCCAGTGTCAGTGCAGGCGATGACACCTTGGTTGGAGAGATATCCGAATAAGAAGGTGGCCCAGTTTTTAAGGGAAGGGTTTCGGGTGGGTTTCGTGATTCCTTATGTGGGTCCCGGTTTTGGGGGTACGGGCAGGAACGCGCAGTCGGCTAGTCAGCATGCGCATATGGTAAGGGAAAAGATAGAGGCTGAAATCCAATTGGGTAGAGTGGGAGGACCTTTTATTGAGCCACCGTTTGTTAACATGCACTTGTCCCCGGTGGCAGTTATCCCAAAAAAGGAGCAGGGAAAGTTCCGTTTTATATTGAATTTATCGCATCCTTCGGGTAGTTCGGTGAATGATTATATCCCGCGGAGTTGTTGTTCAGTTAGTTATGCTTCATTCGATACAGCTGTCAGCTTGGTGTTAGCAGCAGGGAGAGGTGCGTTGCTAGCAAAGGCAGATATTGAAGCTGCGTTTCGCCTGCTACCTATTCATCCGGCATGTTTTCCTTTATTAGGCTTTCGATTCGAGGGGAGGTATTATGTAGATAAATGCTTGCCGATGGGATGCTCTGTGTCGTGTGCCTTTTTCGAAGCATTCAGCACGTTCCTGCATTGGGTTGCTGAACAATGCACGGGAGGTGGGGGTATTTTGCATTATCTGGATGATTTTTTATTTGTTGGGGAAGAGGGGACGGATAGATGTCAGAGGCTCCTGGATGGTTTCTTACAGGTGACACACCAGTTCGGGGTACCAATTGCATTTCAAAAAACGGAGGGCCCGGTTTCCAGTTTGGTGTTTTTAGGGATAGAACTAGATTCCTTAACCTTAGAAGCGCGTTTGCCAGCAGACAAGCTGGAGAAGTTGAAAAGGTTAGTAGTGTCTACACAGCAGTTGAAGAAAGTGACATTGCGTCAGATGCAGTCCCTGATAGGTGTGTTGAATTTTGCGTGTAGGGTGATTCCAATGGGCAGGGCTTTTATTCGAAGGTTGTCCAGTGCAACGACTGGCATCAAAGGTAGGCATCATTTCATTAGAGTGACGTCCAGAATAAAGGACGAATTGGGAGTGTGGGAGGCGTTCCTAGCTTCTTTTAATGGAATTTGCATTTTACAACAAGATGAGGTTTCAAATGCGGAGCTAGAGTTGTATACTGATGCAGCGGGAGGGACCGGTTTCGGAGCATGTTTTCAGGGACAGTGGTGTGCGGAGCAATGGCCGGAGGAGTGGAAGTGTCAGGGATTGACAAAAAATATTACCTTTTTGGAATTATTTCCAATCGTGGTGGCATTGTATTTATGGGGTAGACAGTTGGCGAACAAACGAGTGCTGTTTTGGTGTGATAATTTGGGAGTGGTACAGGTAATTAATAGACAGTCAGCAAAATGTCCTAAGGTATCCGAATTATTACGGGAATTAGTATTTCGGTGTTTACAGTTAAATCTGACCGTTAGTGCGCGACATGTGCCTGGGGAAATTAATGTGATAGCTGATGCTCTCTCTCGTTGCAAGTGGCAGGAATTAGGAAGAGGGAGTGAAGCTGCCGGACCAGCTATGGCTGTTGGGACGCCGGTTTGGACGCTGATTCGGAAGTCACTGGCGCAGTCAACTTGGAGGGCATATGTGCGAGGATACGGGGTGGTAGGGAGTTATTTAAAGGGTGAAGGCTGGCACAGAGGAAAGGTGCGGGAGGATCAGCTGGTTCAATTTATCCTGTGGGCCAAGACTAGCGGCTATTCTTTGGCGGCGGTGCGGGCGCATTTGACGGGATTCTCCTTTTTTCAGAAGTTGTATGGATGGGGAAATCCAGCTAATAGCTTTTTGATTAAACGAATTTTAGGTGGCTGGAAACGGGAGCAAGGCACGTTGCCGGACATGCGGCTGCCCATAAGGTACAGAGATCTCAAGTTGATAGTGGACTGTTTGCCGGAGGTTTGCTGGTCTGCCTATGAAGTGCTGTTGTTTAGGACAGCGTTCGTATTAGCGTTTTTTGGGGCTATGCGGGCGGGAGAGTTGGTAGCATCTTCAAAATTTAATACAAGGGGTAGGGGTTTGAAGGTGCAAAATGTTTGGATAGGTAACGGTATAGTTACACTGTGTATCCATCGGTCTAAGGTGGATCCATATGGCAAAGGCCAATTAGTCAGATTAATTCCGGCCGAGGAGGGGTGTGTGTGTCCAGTGGGGCATGTCATGAGTTACATGGCAGTTAGACCGGAGGTCGAGGGGTTATTCTTGGTTCATAGGGATGGATGGCCAGTGACGGTCTATCAGTTTGTTCAGGTTTTGAAGAAAGCGCTGAGGAGTTTAGGTTGGGACGAACGACATTTCTCGTCACATTCATTCCGTATAGGGGCGGCGACTTCGGCGGCCGAATGGGGATTGCCGGATAGGGCAATCCAATCGATAGGGCGATGGAAATCGAAGGCTTTCCAGTCATACGTTCGTCATGAGAAATAAGTGCGGAAGAATACAAGTGGAACAGTTAAAAAAAAAAAACAAAAAAAAACAAAACTCAAAGGAATAAGCAAGTAATAAATACGTTAGGAAAATAAGACTTCTAATACCTAACCGAAAGGGAGGAATGAAGGGTGTATGGGGATTGTTGTGCTGGTATTCATTGTGGTGTGTTTTTTCCAGAGAAAAAGACAGTGCGGGGGCGGCAGGAATGTGTCTGGGTCGTGGGCCATTCTTTTATTCACTGGGCTGCGTCGAGAGCACGACACAGACCGTATGGACTGAACTTGGAGCTGGAGGAGCGGCGTTGGCAGATCTTATGGCTCAGTCATCGAGGGATGAAATGGGACAATTTGCTATCATTTGTGGAACAACGTGTATTACAACTCGGGCATCCAAAAATTGTGCTTATTCATTTAGGGGGAAATGATGTTGGAGTAGGTTCTTGTAAGGACTTGATAGTTAAGATTAAAAAGGATTTCAGTACTTTGCTGAATGCTATGCAGGATACACATTGGGGGTGGTCGGATATTATTGTGCGTTTTAAATTCCTTCAGTCCCATTTATGGTGTAGGGGGGTTAAGAAGATAAATACGCAGGTTGGTAAGTGGGTAGTCAGGCAAGGGGGTTTTTGGGTGAGGCATGAGTGGGCTTGGGAGGTGATCCCAGGGTTGTTTCGTTCCGATGGAGTTCATCTATCGGACGTAGGTATCGACTTGTTTAACAATGCGATACAAGAGGGTTTAGAACAGGTAATGGGTAAAATGAGGACCGCAGTGGGGGGAAACAATGACAACTAATGTTGTTATTGTTTTATGGCGGTAAACCCGAGCCTCAAATGTTGTTTATTGCATTGTGTTGTTAAAGTTTACAAAGGGGGGGGAAATCTTGTGCAGTGCGGGGGGGCTGCTGCACGAGATTGACAAAGAGCAAGAAGGGGGGCCGATGCTCGGAGGCTTTACAGGGGGATGCTCCACCACTGGAAACGGTGGGGGGCGCTGTTGGACTGTTTACGGGGGGAAGCTCTTCCACTGGAAACGGTGGGGGGCGCTGTTTGACTGTTACCGGGAGGGGGGGGGGGGGGGTTGTTATATTGTAGTATAAGTACTTAGCGAGGCTCGGGTTCGTATAATAAACTGCGGCCTTATTACTCCAAAGAAAGTGTGGCGTGATTTGTGGGAAAGTGGGGGAGACAAAAAGGGGGGTAATGAGGGGTGGGAAAGGAATGAGGGAATCTTGCATCTATCAGTTATGTTCAGGCGTTCATTTTAGCTACAGTGGATTATTGTAATACTTTATATATTGAGTTACCCAATTATATGTTGCAGGCCCTGCAAGCAATGCAAAATGCAGCTACTCACTTGGTGATATCCTGTTCAGCACGCGATAATATCACGCCATTATTAAAATAACTTCACTGCCTTCCAATCACCTAGCGAGTTAAGTTTAAGGTTATTGTGATGGTTTTCAAATCCCTTTATGGAGACAGTTCAACCTATTTAGGTGATAAAACTTTCACTCTATATTCCAGTACATTCATTGCAGTCTGTGGACAAACATCTTTTGCTCATACCCATTATAAAGATGGTCTGCCAGCAAACCATCCATAATCGGTTTCTATCAGTCAGGGGATCTGTCCTTTGGAATGGACTGCCCTTAAGCATTCGGAGAATCACAGATTATAAACATTTTAGAAAAAGCTTGAAAACCTATCTTTTTGAAGAAGCTTACTCCTAATTTTTCTTTTGTTTGCATTTTTGATTTAAGTATCATCCTGATGTAATGTGTTACTATAGATGTTGCAGTGTACACCGCTTATTACGGTATCTCCAATAGCAGAGGTATTAAAAAACTTGTAAATAAATAAATTCCACTCCTTATATAACAGAATCTGAATCTGCACCATCTTGTGCTGTAGATTCAGACCTAGCAGAATGAAAAAGAAGGAGATCCTACAGTTCAAGATTTATTGTTCCTTTCAGTTAAGCAGGGTCCTTGTGATTGGAAAAGATATTGCTACAAAGGTGAGCCTGGGGCTCCCTCTCAAGTGTCAAGCAGACAAGGATCAGGAGGCTTCCAGAGGGATTGAGGTTTGCTCCTTCTCTCCTTCCCTTCCCCATGTGCCTTCTGCATGCCCTCTCCCCTCTCTCAGGTTATTTCCATTTGAAGCCTGTACCTTGCTGCACTTCCTGGAAGGTTAAGCAATTAAAAAAAAAAAGTAGAAAGAACAGAGGATTGGGCATGCTGCTCAAGGACTGCAGAGTGGGGGAGTACTGACTTTAATTGCCTGCCAGAGGGTCTGCAATTGTGTTGCGTTTTTCCCATCCTGGAAGAGCAGTATGAGGAAAATGGTGCAGGCTGTGGAGCATGGGAGAAAAACTGCACTCCGCACAACCTATCTGCTTCGCGAGACATGGACAGGAAGTGACTCAAAACTTTGCCACACGTGTTCTTTGGTCCAGGGTGGAGTTCCGGAGCTGAGACTTAATGCTGGTGGGGGGCAGTTCAGAACCGGGGATTAAGTTGGCACAAAGGTTACTACATACTCATTTAGCTTCCCAGAGGCCTTGCTGGCCATTTTACAGCCACAGCCCACCCCTTAGCCAGGACAGTGTGAGTGGAGAGGCAGCTGTAATCTTGCAATCTTTAGCTGCTCCTACACTGAATGGGCCAACTTCCACCACATTAGCAATTTCTTCCTTGCCTTGGGCTGTCATTTCCCAGGATATTTTCAAAGGTTTGCAGGCCTTTTGATTGGGATCTCACATAGCAGGCATGAGTAATGTTCAGGTAGATTACACCTCAGTCGCCATGTCGTAGACTCAAGGGAATAATCCCTCTCTCAAAAGGCCTTTACTCTAAATGTCTCCATATGGGATCTGCTGGAGCTGATGGCAACCAGCCAGAATGCAAAGGTGTGCAGATTTTTTAGCCAAAAGAGACATTCATTCATCTGGGATCGATGCCCTAGTTCAGACGTGGCCAATGACAGGGATTTCTGTTTTTCCCCTTCTTGGCCCAAGATAGGCAGATGTCTTCAAAGATCTGACAGGCATCAAGGGCTGCTGAGGCTGGTTGCTCTGGGCTGGACCCATTGGCCATGGCATGTGGATCTCCAGCTGCTCTATGGCAGCTTGCTAGGGCTTCAGGCTCAAGGCATGGCTTTCCATTGTCCTGACATTTCACAAGGATCTGGATTGTTTTTGTTTTACAGTTTGGCTTTTGAAGGGGCACAATTAGTGAATTCAGGTCATTCTCAGGCAGTTGTGGCTAAACTGCTGACAGCTAGAAAATTCTCCACTTTCTTGGCCTATATGCAGGTTTGGAGAGCTTGCGTGGATTATTGCTCTAGATGACAGAGTGTTCTTGGGAACATGCCAATTCCAGTTCCATTGATTTTGGAATTTGGCAGGAAGGCCTCTCTGAGGGCATGGCTCTTAACATCAGGGGACAAAGTGGCTCTCCCTTGTTATAGAGGTTATATTCAAGGATGGCCACTGTGTTCGCATCCAGATGTTTTGAAAACTTGTAGTGGGCCAACTGCCGCCCCCAGATAATTTAAATTTACCTTGTGATGAGTAGTACTGTTACTTCCACCACCTTAATTTTTAAAGGTATAAAATCCCCATCCCTACAACTGTTCTGAAAGCAGAGATGGAGCAGGAGAGGCTGTTACCTGCTCCCACTCTGCTGAATCTATGTGCCTGTATATAACTCTGACAGCTACTGCCACTTAGTATTAAGTTATTCACTACACTCGGACATTGACTGGTCCCTTCCCTGACCAACTGTCAGTGGGACTGATTCCAATTAGGACTTCATTAAAGAGCTTTGATCTTCCCTTTCCACTGCTCGACCAGCCCCTACAAACTCTGCATTAATTAGCTGCCATCTTCCCCTTCCATCCTGCACCAACATTCGCATTAAAGAACTTTGACCCTCACTCCTGCTACCATGTCAGTCCCTGCAGCGTCCACACCAAGGAACTTTGACCTCCTCTCCCACTAATATTCCAGCATCTAGAGTGTCCACCTCAAGAAGCTTCATCCTCCCCTTCCATTGCTATACCAGCCTCTCTAATGCAGAGGTAATCAACTCTGGTCAAGAGCCATAAGCAGATCTGGTTTTCAGGATATCCACAAAGAATATGCATGAGAGAGATTTATATGCACACTCTCATGAATATTCATTATGGATAGCTTGAAAATCACATCTGTTTATGGCTTTTGAGAACTGAAATTGGCCAGCCCTGCTCTACAGATTCTGCCTCAAGGTGCTTTAGTTTCACCCCCCTGCTGCTATGCTAGTGTTTGCATTAGTTTTGACTCTCCTCTCTAGCTGCCATGCTAGCACATATATTGTCCATATTAAGGAGCTTCAATCTTCCTATCCTGCTGCTACACCATATTCTACAACATCTGTTTTAAAGAGCTTCAATCCTCTCTCTCCTGCTATGGCAAGTGTCCACATTAGAGTTCTGACCCTCCCCTTTGGCTGACAAACCAGCCTCCACGTTATACACATTAAGGAACTTCAACTCTTCCCTCCTGCTGTTATCCCAGCCTCTATACTCTCTGCATTAAGGAACTGTGACCCTCCCTTCCCACTGCTACACTAGCCTCTAGAACATCTGCATTAAGGAGCTTTGATCTCCTCTCCATCCTGTACATTAAGCAGCTTTGGATCCTCTATACATTCTGTATTACTGAGGTTTGGTCCTCACTGCTACAGCTTCTGCATCATATGAGCATCAATAATGCTTGATGCTATGTCCAGTGACACCAAACAATACACAGACGCCTTGGGGGAGGGAAGCTGTGTACATGACTGTGGTTACATCCATCTCCAGAGGGATCTATGACACCATATACCCAAACATACTGGTAAACATAAAGCAGGTCAATATCCCAAA
Organism: Rhinatrema bivittatum; assembly: GCF_901001135.1. Lineage (NCBI taxonomy): Eukaryota > Metazoa > Chordata > Amphibia > Gymnophiona > Rhinatrematidae > Rhinatrema > Rhinatrema bivittatum. The sequence goes on along the minus strand of NC_042625.1, from coordinate 58,532,174 downwards.
TAAAAAGTCAAGAATCAAACACTGGATGCAAATAAATATTCTGTGAAATTTCAAAAATTAAAAAATAAAAAGCTTTCCAGCTGGAAAGTGACCAATCACATCACTTGTTTCATAGGATATTCTCAGACCTATCTGATCATTAAGCAATGGTGACCACCCCAAAAGACATTTTCTGAGAGTTCATGCCCAGCCAAGATAAGGTAAAATCCATTAGGGTCTTAACTCACAGGCTATGATCAAACTTTCAGGTTCCTATCTAGCTTATAAACCATCTCATTTTTATACATATTTTTAAACTGTTCCAGGAGCCTGACAAGCAATATTGTACTGACAATTTTGGTTTCTTTACTGTAGTGATCGATAACACAAACTGAGCCATCAGCAATATGTGCCCCTGAAACAACTAAGGACCAGACAGCTTTCTGACTCTTCCATGAGCAGAAACGATGGGAGGGAGGGGGTTGCAGTCCACTGTGAAAGTAGAGGATTGTTCTGGCCTCAGGGCAGAACATTTGCACCCACGCTATTCTCACAGAGCCTTTGGACAATCCCCTCTAGGAGAGGAAATCCTGCCCATGTAACAAGAGCTAAATGAAAACTGGTTCTCCTCAGTCCATAAGTTCATTTGGTCAAACAGGAGCTCTCTTTTCACGGATTAAGACATTATTCAGAAACCCCCTGAGTAAATACACTTTTTTTTTTTTTTTTTTTAGGAAGACCACAGAACGGTCTTTTTCTAGAATTTGTATAATCAATACAAGCAGCTGTTGAGCTGTAGCTGGTCCCTATGGCTCTCAGGTTCCACTGTAGCCACAAAGCCTACATTCATGTCTCAGTCTTCAGCCAATGCCTTGCTGTCTGCACACCTGAATTAAAAGTTTTGATAAGTAAGGAATTCCTTCATCTTCCTAGGAATGGGTAGTGCTAGAACTTGGTAGGTAGTCAGGAATCGTCGCAGTGTTTGGCGGCACTGATGCTTCAGTGAGGAGAGGACGCGCGGGGCTGTCCAGAACTGGACATGACCATCCCTTGTCCTGCAGGAAACAGAACATTTAGTCAACACAAACCTAAACTTGCCTTGACCAACCAGCACTATATCCAGACCCTGAGAATCTAAAATGGGTTCATTCAAATACCTAGGTACATGTATACCAGTGGTGAGGAATAACAAACAAGCTATCTGTTATGCATATCGCCTCCACAGAAACCCGTGTGTGTGGGTATGCATGTGAGAACTATGTACTCCTCTTGTGTTGGCATTTTCTATCCAGGGAGCTGGACACAGTGCACTACAATGCCTCAAATCGCAAAGGAACATGAAAGAAAGCAGGAAAAATAATGGCAACCAGAGAGGATGAGCCAATAAGAAAGGCTTTAGTGTTTGAAAAGCATCTAGGATTCTGATGAACAATTGGCAAGTATCCAAAGATAACATTCAGGTTTCTTGTACAGCATTACACTGATATAGCTTGGAGATTGTTGGCTTCAGTTCAATACAGCGTCCTGAGGACAGGTTCTGGTCATCAAACACCACAAGCCTCAGGCCATGTCCATGTTCTCCTTTCCACTTTGCTTTGTATAATGCAACAGTGTCTATCAGTCAAACAAAAGCACTATCTAGGTAATATCACGTGCCAAAAAGCAGCTCTTTGTAAATAGCTATTTGAAAGCCATCAGCCTCTATCAAAACCAGGATTTGGCAGAATGGGAGAAAAGAGTTTGGCTCATTTTCCCAAAGTCCTTCCCAGGCAGTATTTTTTAGTTATTTAAAAAATGTATTACCCACATACTCCATAGTTCAAAGCGGGTTATATATGAACATTCACAATAATCACACAACAGAAACAAAACAAATAAAAGCATCTCTCAGAAAAAAGATCCCCACACAATGTCAGCAGCAGAGGTTCCTGCTGGGTGATCAGTGAGTGGGTGGTAGATACTCACCCTGTTGCGATAATACCACCACGTGGGTAAAACGTACAGCAAAGGCCATTGGTCACAGGTGCAAAAGCAACCGGAACTTTCAGCTCTAATGCCCAGATCCTCAGGAACCTGGATTAGACAAGGTAGAATGAAATTGACAAGTGCATGTTACATCCTATGCCCCCCATGCCTCTGATATGGACAAGACTCAGTGGTGAAATTGCTCACTGTCCATTTTAGAAGATTTATAATGGAACTCAGCAGTGCCAAAATCCAACACACAGCATCCTCACATGGAGAGATTCCACAAGATCTTTAGATGAGGACAGCATGAGCTGTGAGAAAAGAATGCTACCATTCAAAGTGTTTGAGGTATTTTCTACATTTGCAGATTGGTAAGAATGAGGGTTAGATTTCAAGTAACTAGTACAAAAATACCCCTGGCTCCACCCAAAGATTTTTAAGCTCTTATTCTCCTCACCTGTCATCTGCCACTGTTGCAAGGTGCAATCCTTCTGGGGAGAAGCAGAGGGACCTCAGTGACCTGAGCTGTTCATCACTGGTGCCATAATCCAGGGCAGGGAGGAGGGCAATGTGGCTGACGACAGAAAAAAGCAAGAGACATTCCAGTAGTACAACATGCGTAGGTAAAGGTGGAAAGAATGCATGATTTACAGAAGACTATCAAACTGGTTTATGTTATTTAATTACTAGTAAAATTGTTTTTTCTGATACAATCATTCCATTTGCTACAGAAATGCTCGTCACCAATGTGCATTCCTGAGCTTTTGGAAGCAGCCGCATATCCACCTTCCATCTTCCTCTGCCCCTGTAAATGTCTACCCCTCTTCCGAATTACCTTCTGTGCTGCTCATTTGTATATAAACTTTCTATACACTTCTCATCCCTCTCTTTAATAAATCATTTCTTGGCCTAGATCAAATATAAAGTCTAATTCATGAGCTAAAAATGGACCTTTTTTGGCCTTCTGGTTGAAACTGAGAAATCCGTACAATATGGAGGATTAATGTCCTATCACCTGACCTACTGAAGACATGAATCTGTAAGATCCTGGTCAAACTGGCAGGATTACACCTCCTGTAAAACAAAACATTCCCCTCTAATTAACAAAGGGGAAAGCAAAATAAGTGACTTAATATTGCCATTTCCATGTCTAAACACCACCTATGATGGAATGCAAGGCTATGATATGTAGCACTATTCCCTAGTGCTGCACACATTTTACAAATTAAAATACTTTTCTAAGTAAAATCTAATTCCTATTTTGATGGAAAACCAAACTTTTGAATTTAGTTCTAGGAAACAGAAGACCAAATAGTACAGCTTCAGTTACTTCTGTCCTGTTTCTGGTGCTCTTGTGGGTTTGTACAGCAAGTTTGCTTACTTATAAATAAAATTCTCCATAGACAGCAGGACATCGAGTGACATCATCCAATAGCGCTGACACCCAGCCTTGTGAGCTACTCCATCTCTTTCAGAGCATAAGCTTCAGTGAGGTAGTCTACTTCGCAGGGAAACAGGCAGGTATTAAATAGGGCTAATTCGTCCTACTCTCTACGACAAACCCCATTTGTAGGCAAGCAAACTTGTTTTCTCCATCAAGGGAAGTCCTAAATTAAGAGTTGCACTGTAGAACAACCCAGCTCACCAGGTGGAGATTGAATTACTGAAATGAACAACTTGTGATCCAAGCCTGCTCAGGATATGCTATCCAGACAGTAGTAGGATGTGAAAGTGTGAACAGATGACTAAGTAACAACTTTGCAGATGTCTTCAACAGAAGTGGTCTCTAAGATGAACCACTGAAGTTTCCATAGCTTGCTCTTGATAAGCCTTGACAGTTTATAATCTGTAAGCCAGCCAATGCACTATACAGTCTGCTAGCCAATAGGACAGAGTTCATTTGGCAACTGCCTTTCCTAGTCTATTGGGATCAGACATGAACAGTGGAGAAGCTTGACATGAGATTGAATCCTCTTTAGGTGATATGCCAGGACTCTTTTACAGACCAAGGCGTGAAGAGCCTGTTCTCCTTTGTGCTTTGGAAAGAATATAGATAGCACAATATTAAAAACAAAAAAGAAAAAAGTAGCCAGAAGCTAGAAATAAGCTAGGAGTAGTTTATACCCAAGTAAAAAGGTTGAAAAGTTCAGTTCAGTTACTCACCTTGGAAAGGTGTTGAGGTAGTGTGATTTGGTTTGATTAGGTACTAACATATGTTAATCAAGAAAGCAGTGAGTCACTCTGGCTGACTAACTGAAGTTAGATTGTAGCCAAGTCCCAACTTCAGACTGGCAGCCCTGGTGCTGCCTTGGAGGAGGAAGGTCTCATGATTGGAGGGCATCAACCTGGTGCAGCAGGAAAGGATCCTGTAGCAAGGACCTGCTCTCCAGGTGATGCATTGTCCTTTCGCACCGAGGATATCTCCCCAAGGCCTACTGCCCAGGAGGGAAGGGGTAGGTCGGCAGTCATAGTTGGTGATTCGATTATTAAGAATTTAGACACATGGGTGGCTGGTGGGCACGAGGATCGCCTGGTAACTTGCCTACCTGGTGTGAAGGTGGCGGACCTCACGCATCACCTAGATAGGATTTTAGACAGTGCTGGGGAGGAGCTGGCTGTCGTGGTACATGTGGGCACCAAAGACATAGGAAAATTTGGGAGGGAGGTTCTGGAAGCCAAATTTAGGCTCTTAGGTAGAAAGCTTAAATCCAGAACCTCCAGGGTAGCATTCTCTGAAATGCTCCCTGTTCCACACGCAGATCACCAGAGGCATGCAGAGCTCTGGAGTCTCAATGCGTGGATGAGACGATGGTGCAAGGAAGAGGGATTCAGTTTTGTTAGGAACTGGGGAACCTTTTGGGGAAGGGGGAGTCTCTTCCGAAGGGATGGGCTCCACCTTAACCAGGGTGGAACCAGACTGCTGGCGCAAACCTTTAAAAAAGGAGATAGAGCAGCTTTTAAACTAGAACAAAGCGGAAAGTCGACAGTCGCTCAGCAGCACATGGTTTGGAGAGAGGTATCTTCAAAGGATACTAATGATGCATTAGAATTAGGGCATCCAGACAGTGAGGTTCCAATAATAAGAAAAGTAGTCCAAGTGCCTGTAACTAAAAAAACTCACCTGAGCTAAAAAATTCTAACTTATCCCTATCAATTAAAAAGCAGAATGAAAATACAAACAAAAAACAAACTTTGAAATGTTTGTATGCTAATGCCAGAAGTCTAAGAAGTAAGATGGGAGAATTAGAATGTATAGCAGTAAATGATGACATAGACTTAATTGGCATCTCAGACACATGGTGGAAGGAGGACAACCAATGGGACAGTGCTATACCGGGGTCAAATTTTCTCACAGGACAAGCAGGATGGTAGTCCTCACATATGGGTGACATCACATGATGGAGCCCTGTATGGAAAACTTTCTGTCAAAGTTTCTACAAAGCTTTGACACTGGCACACTGAGTGCACTGAGCATGCTCAGCCTGCAATTATCCCTGTGAACCACAGGTTTCTCCCTCAGTCTTCTTTTTTCCGCTCTGCAGTAAGCATAGCGGTTAGGAGCTCTGTGAGAAATGTTAACACTTTTTCCCCACGGAAACACAAACCTTTACTTCACAAACACTTTTCCCTGCATGAGTCTCCCTTCGCGTATGAATATTCGACGCTCCCTTTGCGTACGTATATTAGACGCTATGCCCTGTTTATTCGGGCGGTTCCTGTCACCTCCCTGGCCTGCCAACCGACTGTGGCCTTCCCGCCACCTATGTTTCAGTTAGCCACACATAGCCTGCGAGTGTCCCTCTGTGACACTCTGCCTGGTTATTAGCGCTAGTGGGGCAGGAACTTCCACGGTTTCCGTTGCCGCCAGGACCCCTGTCGAGTTCAGGTCCCTCGATTTCCTCGGTACCCTCGTGCAGTCGATGCCCCCATCGCTGTCAGTACCCCTTTTTAGACCGTCCTGGATTCTTCGATGCCATCGGTACCCCTCCCCCCACGGTACACTGATACCATCGCTCCCTGCATCGTTCTGTGCCATCCATGTTTTTCATCCATGGCACTGATTTTTCCTTGGGTTTCATTGGTGCCATCACCTGGATGGATGCCATCGACCCACACTTTTGTGTCGGTGACATCCATGCCCGGGTTGATGCCATCATCGCCCAGGGCACTTCCATCGATGCCAATGTCGGTGGCATCGATGCCAAACTGGATTCCATCGATGGCATCCATGCCAATGTCAATTCCATCGGGGCCCATGTCAGTGGCATTGATGCCATTGGTGCCTGAGTCGATCCAATCGATGCAGTCAACGCCCGTGGCCATGCCACCGATGCCGTCGGCGCCCACCTCCATACATCAATGCCCTCGACGCCCACATCGTTTCCATCGGTGTCTTCGACGTTCCTATCGATGCGGTCATCGACTCAGTCGATGCCGGTATCATTTTTCCGATGCCAACGATGTTTTTCGATTATTCGATGCCACATCGTTTCCATAGATACCTACGCCGATGCCATCAGTGCTTCCGTCACTGTCATCAGTGCTCTGCCTGGGTCATCGACATTTTTTCATATATATTTTTGACGATACCCTCGAGGCCGCTTCGGCCGCCATCGACACCGGCAATATCAACATAGCACCTCCACGTAATGCCCTCGCCTAAACACAGTGCTCCATGCTTTGGGTTCTTATTAAAGCCCCGTATTAGCCTACGACACTACATAGTGCCAGGAGCAGTGCAGGCATGCTGACAGTCCGTCATCAGTCGCCATCCAAGACAGCGAGGGCATCCATCTCGGTGCTGGGGAAAGACCGGGCCGAGCACCGTGGCACGCATCGTCACAGACACTGTGACCGTCCGCCACAGACGCCATCCAGCACATCTGTGCTTTCCTTCTCGGTGCTGGAGAACGCCCGGGCCGAGCAACATCACCACTGCCATCGCCACTGTTCCGCACAGTGCTGGCAGTCCTTGGTGCTCCAGCAACACCGGAAGAGTTCCGAAGAATTCTGCACTGGCGTCACGAGACATCAAGCCGCTGCGACGAGGGCCAAGTTCATGAGCTGTTAATCGGCTCTCCTGTTCCTGCGGCATGCCCCACCGACATCAGTGCAGGATTGTAGCCTCCACAAAATTACTGTGGTAGCGCCAGCCACGCTCAGCCTGTCTCCTCTATACCTGTGCCACCATACCAGGCATCAGAGTTGAGACGGGCATCTACGGCCAACAGGCCACCCCTCGATGACTCCTGAAATCCACAGAGCCAGCAATCTTCACCGGCTCGTCCTTCGGTGATCCACGTCAGATGGTAAATACCCGCTTCTGCGGCATTCCCATTGAGATATATTCTCTAATTCGGGCCACATGGTTCGAAAAGTTCTAGGTCATGTACCTTCCAAGAACCGTATTAGTGTCACATATCGCTTTGCCAGCTATGTCAGGCACAATACCAAGAGAACCTCTCTATCATTTCTTTGGGATTGCATCAGGACATCCTCCCATTTTCAGGAACGGGGCTCTGTACTGATTAATACTCTGGCTTCTAGTTCCTAATTCAGAACCAAAGTTCCAGATGTATTCGCTGATCTGCTAAACACAAGATCCAGCAAATACTACCTCAAGTGCAAGTCCATCTCAAAGCCTGATGACAGGTCTCAATGTCTCCTTGTACAGCACACAGAAATGCGGGTAAGACTTTAACCTCTCACGCTCCCGTGGGAGGTTACATGATATCCAGATTACATCAGCCCCTCTAGTTGGACACCTCCTGGTCTCCCAACTGGCCGGATATCAGAGCGGCCACCCCACTTTGCACCAAGGTTCCCGGTACACTCCCCCAGACGCTACAAAACGGGGGGGGGGGGGGCGGGTTGGGGAGTTTTAATTACACTATTCTTTCTTTCAACAGAAAGTAGTTACTCTCCCGCCCATCCTGGACCTCAGAAATACCAACTTTCTTCAGAAGGCACAGGTAAAATGGTATCTCTCGTCACCATGCTTCCATATTGCAGTAAGTACATTACTTCTAATCTTTCTATGTGCTTCATGGTGAGTCAAAAATATTACAATCCCAAGCTCTGCCGGTTGCACCAGCTTCGGCAACTGGGGTATTTCATTGAATCACTATCGGTGACTGCTGTTTCTCTACGGAGTGCAACATCATTCACGCTTTTCCTTGCATGGACAGCTGCATAACCACAGTCAGTCCACGCAAGGAGTTCTAACTTCTTCATGACTCTCTATAAATTTACTATCTGGGATTACTGTCACTGCCACAAATCCCTTATACAACACTTTTGGACACCACAGTCACAATGACCTTCCTGTCCAGCAACCGCGCAGACATTCTAATAAATTCCTACATGTCCCTGTGCACATATTCCATAACCTCAGCCCCTCAATTCTTCATTGTCAGGCTATGGGGTTTTTTCCACTATGTACGTTCCTCATAGATCCAAAACTGCTATGGGTTAGATTCAGTGAAATTCCATTATCAGTGGGTCTAAGCTGTTCAACCACTTTCGTCCCTCATCTATATTACAGATCTAGAACCAAAACCTAGTCTGATCCTGCTCATGCTCGCATTTACTCAGGGTTGTAAGTTTGACCTAAAATCTTCTCAACCCAATATGCGTCTATTCCGCTCCAGGCAGTTTTACATAAACTTCCTGGAGCTTGTAGCCATGAGTTATACCCTTATGCCTTCCAATACTACCTCTGCAACAAATCTTTGTGCATACAGACAATGTGCTTTCCAACACACAACCACGCACATCTTAGCTGCTCTGCAAGGAAGCTGCACAGCTCTACTCTTGGCCCTTGCTCACGCTACACATCCTTGGGCCACTTATCTTTGAGACGTACTGAACGCACTAACAGACCTTCTCCATATAGGTTTCATCCTCTCGAAAGGTCTCGGACTACATGTGTGGCGAGAAAAATCTTCTGGTGCTGAGGTCAACCGAACTTGCCCTCTGCGTCCAAATCGAGCCATACGGTGCACAGATTCTACTCCCTACACATGTTTCCAATGTGTTCCCATAGACGCCTTCCTTCCATCAAGGGTCTCTTAAATGTGTCTCTTCCGCTGCCTCTCATAGCCAGCTCTCTTCTATTGCTGAACCGGGACGGGGTTCACTGTTCCTCAGACCCACGTCCTGGCCGAAACCAGTATGCTTCCCATACTTCTCAGTCTATCACACCAGTAACCAATTCGCCTTCTCACCAGACAGTCACAAATCTTAGACTCAATGATGTTCTCAAGTACTGGTAGCATTACAAAACCTTCCACACATAAATCCTACCATTCAAAATGGCATGATTTACCACATGACGCATACAAAAGGGTATTACCCTTTTTCTTTTTTTCTACACCACTCTTGCTCCCTCGGATTCTGCTCCCCAGACATCCTCCACATAGGTTCACCTCTGTTTCAGTTGGTGTATCGTTTGGGAGTGGGGATACCCGATTAACGGTAAACCCCTTCTGAGTCAGCTTACCATGGATTACCCACTGATCAAGCTGCCTCTATTTTCACTAGTCACGGAATGGAACCTATATTTCATGCTTATACGTCTCATGCGTTCTCCGTTCGAGCCTTTCCATTCCTCTCATTTCACAGTATGACAAGGGAAATTCTTTCCCTCATAAATGTCATTTCGGCCAACAGGGTCAGTGAGTTACACACCTTGTTACATACTCATTAGACCCTGCGTTCCTCCGTGACCAAGTGGTTTTACGTATTCAACTTCATATCCTTCTTAAGGTAGACATTGCATCTCACCTTACTCAGAATATACTCTGCCCATTTTTCCCCAACACCTCTCTCTCACCAAAGCGAGAGGGTTTTTCCACTCCTTGGACAGTAATAGTGCGCTTGCATTCTATCTAGATCGCACTACTCTCCATAGGAATTCCACCTAACTCTTCCCTTCTGTGGCAAGAGTCAACCTGCGAGTTCCACTGGGCAAACAGACCTATTCCTCCTAATTGACAGTCTGTATCTCTTTTCCTACCAACAAGCAGGCATTTCACTACAACACTGTGTGTAACCACACACTGTTGCGTCCGTCCCAGCCTCAATAGCTTCCCCTTGGCCGCTGCTGCTTGTACATATTTATCAGGCTGCAACCTGGAGATCTCTCCATACCTTCGCAGCCCATTATTGCTTAGATACGACTAGCCGGCATGCTCCATGTTTGGCCAGTCCGTCTACTCTTATTCTTTTCAGTTTAACTACCCAACATCCTTCCACCAACTCATTACGGGTTTCAAGATGCCCTCCGTTCCAAATTCCACCCCTGTCATTGCGCCTTTTGTGCATCTTGGGTGCATTTGATGCACTCTCGTGCATCCTCAGCTCGGTACTCACCCATATGTGAGGATTACTATCCTGCTTGTCCTGTGAGAAAGCAAGTGTTGCTTACCTGTAACAGGTGTTCTCACAGGACAGCAGGATGTTAGTCCTCACGAAACCCACCCGCTACCCCGCGGAGTTGGGTATGTATACGTTTTTACTTTTATTTTAGTTTCGCTTGCGCTTTTAGCTATAAGACGAGACTGAGGGAGACACCTGTGGTTCACAGGGATAATTGCAGGCTGAGCATGCTCAGTGCACTCAGTGTGCCAGTGTCAGTCAAAGCTTTGTAGAAACTTTGACAGAAAGGTTTCCGTAAAGGGCTCCATCCTGTGATGTCACCATATGTGAGGACTAACATCCTGCTGTCCTGTGAGAACACCTGTTACAGGTAAGCAGCACTTGCTATATCGCAATGACTGACAGGAGCACCCAGGAGGCGGTGTGGTGCTTTATGTCTGGGATGGCATAGAGTCCAACAGGATAAACATCCTGCATGAGACTAAATGCACAATTGAATCTTTATGGGTAGAAATCCCTTGTGTGTCGGGGTAGACTATAGTGATAGGAGTATACTACCGTCCACCTGGTCAAGATGGTGAGACGGACAGTGAAATGCTAAGAGAAATTAGGGAAGCTAACCAAATTGGTAGTACGGTAATAATGGGAGACTTCAATTACCATCCACAATAATAGTGCAGAGCAGAAATAATTAGTCCTAATCAGAAGGATTCATCAAAGTTCTGAAAATCAAATTCTTTTATTCATTTATTGCGGCAACTCCACTGACTTATAGTACAGACATCTTGGAATGCGTCCCCCGACACGGTCCCGTGTTTCGCCTAGGGCTGCATCGGGAGGGAGCACAAGTTTCACACAATAAGCTGAGTGCAGAATCACTTTACACTTTGACAGGGAGTGCTAAACAGTTGAGATTACTTGCAGGAAAAAAAAAAATTTTTCAGATACCTTGTAGCTGCCTCTCACAGGAAGAACGCTGCTGGAGAGGAGAGCAGGCAGCCCAGCCACTGGCACCAGAGAGCTGCACAGGGACAGGGGGTGCCGGCGCCAGACCATCGGCCCCTCCCTCTGTAAGCAACCCCACCCATAAAACAGGACACATCTTTGACCTAAATTTTTCCCCAATAGCAATAACTGCGTAATCAATTTTTTCTCACAAATTATTATCCTGGTTTGATCACCAGCTAATAAAGGCTGAAGTAACTCTCCTCACCACACAACATACACACACACACACACATAATAATCCATCTTTCACGTACTGAAAAAAGGTAGAACCTGAAACACTCGAAGAATCTATTAAAAGTAAAATAACTGAGTTCGATCATGATAATGCCTCCTTACCTTCTGACTCCTGGGATAAAATCATCAATGAAATAGCGGATACCCTATGCCCAATCCAGAAAAAAATGTTCCAAAATGAAGGAAACACAACTAAACAAAAGAAGCCTTGGTATAGCGAAGAGCTAAGACATGCTAAACAGACCCTGAGAAAATCTGAAAAGCAATGGAGGAAATGCCATTCTATGGAACCCCTAGAAAAATACAAATCCCTATTAACAAAATGCCGTGAACAAATCAATAAATCAAAACAAAGAATACTACGCAAAGCATATTCATGGTGTAATATTTAATTCAAAACTTTTTGAAACAGTTAAAAACCTGATCAAGGATCCATCCTCCTCCATCTCAAATAACTACGACTTTACAAGGAACTCATGCAATGAATATGCTAATTCATTGTTAAAATCAATACACAAATCACAATTCTCCCCATGCCTACCAACAAATGAACCGGAAGAAAAATTTGGTCAAGTTAAATAGACCTCATTCGACACGGTATCTAAACTTGAAGTAAACAAAATCATCACTAAAATGAAGCTTGCAACCCACCCATTGGACCCTATCCTGGCAAGTGCCCTGAAAAAAGTTAACTGCGTAATAACCCTGATATTCACAACCATAATAAACCATTTGCTAGCAGAAGGATTGGTCCCTGACAGGGCAAAACAAGCTGTGATTAAACCATTTCTAAAAATAAAACCAGCAGAATCAATGATTGGGACAATTACCGACCAATATCCAACCTACCTTTTATCGCAAAAATCCTAGAAAAAGCAGTTCTATCACAATTAGAGAACCACCTAGAAGACAATATATTATACCCAAACCAATTTGGATTCAGAAACAAACAAAAAAAAAAAAAAATCGCTCAACAGAAACCCTACTCATTTCTTTAACCAACCCTGTTCTACAGGGCTTTGACAACTATGAATCATATATCCTGGTACTAATAGATTTAACAGCAACATTTGCCACAGTTGACTATACCCTACTATGCCACCAACTGAGAGAAACTAGACTAGGCGGAAATGTTAATAAATGGTTTTCTTCCTTCCTAAAAGATAGGACATTCCAAGTCAAACTAGGTAATCACATTTCAGACAACTTCCCAATCTATACAGGTGCCCCCCCAAGGCTCAGCATCCTCGGCCACTCTATTCAACATCTAACTGCTGCCTATATGCACATTACTAACAAATCTAGGAATCAACTTCTTCCTTTATGCAGACGACGTCCCTTTCGACAAAACATTAGAAAAAACTGCAGCATCCCTGTCAAGGCCATACAACAAAAATTTTCACAACTGAAATTAACTCCAAACCCCCCCAAAAATGGAAATTGTTTGGCTAAGGAAAGACAACACTATAATCAAACTGCCACCTCTAAACTGTGGATCGATCCAATTCTTTTAAATCTTTTTAAAGTACTTTTTATTTTTAATTTTTGAGCTCAACAGTTTGTCATGTCTGTTATGTGTTAAATGTGTAATACTGAGAATGCAGAATGAATGAATGCATGCATTATGTAGTCAGTTCTGTGAAATATATGTTTTTATGTATTGCCTGAATAGTTAAGTTGTTTGTGGTTTGGACCAGTACATGCTGCGTTGACACAATGTGGAAATATTATGCAGGGAGTCCATGAAATGATGGAATTTTCTTAATTTGATTTCTTCTGCTTTTATTTAGGCTTTAAGCATATTAGTATAGGAAAGACAAAACCTAGGAATTACCAATATTACTCCATCAGATGACATATAAGGCCTAGGAATTCAGATTGACAAGAACTTCACTATGAAAAGGAACTTTAAATAGAGCATATTCCACGACTAACACATCATCTGCAAATAGAAATGGGACAGTCACCCATACATCCAAGATTACCTTCATCCCATCTGTAAGAGACTACAACAAAACCCTGACCTGTTTGGTATATTACCCTGCAGTGAAAGCATCCACGCAGATAACTGTCTCCTTAAATGTGGAATCATTGGAGAGCATTGCTCATTAAATACATTGCTACACATGATTCTTTTACTTGAGGTACATATACAATTTTCTATGTGATTCAATAACCTCTATTTTTATAACATTATTTATTCATCTCAATTTTAATTACTTCTTAGTTAAAATATTATATTTCTTTCTTTATTTATTACCAGTTAAAATATTACTTTAATTAGTACTATGTTAAATTGTCAACCAGTTATACTGTTCCATATGTTATACGGTTCCATGTAAAGCTCCGCTCTCTGTTGAGCAGTTCTTCGTTTTATGTAAACCGGAGTGATTTGTAGCCCCTACAAGAACTTCGGTATATAAAAATTAAAAATAAATAAATAAATATAAGCAAATTAATCAAAACAGGATGCTCCAAGCTGAGAATATTACATCAACTAAAACCTCTGTTAACAATACAAGACTTCCGCACTGTCTTACAAACACATATTTTCAAACAGACTACTGCAACTCCCTTTTACTAGGCCTCCCCTCAAGTCTACTAAAACCACCACATTTACTTCAAAATACATCTGCAAGACTCTTACTAGGGACAAGAAAATCTGAACACATCACTCCCTCGCTGATTGCCTTGCACTGGCTTCCTGTTTAATCCAGAATTCATTATAAAATGTTATCCCTAATTCTCACTATCATCAACAATATTGATCCATGCTTATTAGGGGTGACACTTCAACCCTACACACCAAAGAGAGACATAAAATCACAAAACAAAGGACTTCTAATGGTACCCTCCACTCGGAACACACACCTAACACAAATAAGAGACCAAATGTTTTCAATCGCAGGTCCCAAGCTGTGGAACTCATTTCCAGAGCCAGTATGTCAGAAAACAGAAAGCAAGAGTTTCAAGCATGAACTGAAAACATGGCTCTTTAATCTTAGGAAATATTTCTTTAGAGAGAGGGTAGTGGATGCATGGAACAGCCTCCTAGTAGAGTTGATAGAGACAAAATCAGTAGCTAAATTCAAGAAAGTATGGGATAAACACAGGGGATCTCTGAGGGAGTGATGGGAATTGTAAACCTGAATTAGTTGGGTGGCTGGCAGACTAGATAGGTCATATGGCCTTTTTCTGCTGTCACATTTCCTTTATAAAGCTCAAAAAGAAATTTAAAAGTGACAAGAGGAGATGGAAACGAAGAGGAAAAAATAATGGGAGATGAGAATGAAGTCATAAAAAACATCCACAGAAATAAAGACACTAAGCTCAGTGGCATAAAACAACCCAATATTCCTATGTCCCTAAAAAGGGGGGGAAAAAACAAACCTGAACTTCTAGTGGTTAAGCACTAAAGGCTGCAGGCCCTCTAAAAGAGCACTAACAAAGAATTACTGAGTAGTCCAAATAAAAGCTCATTATTTCATCTTCATACCAGAATTCTCGTAGCTTGTCCCCTGTGTAGGGATCCCACATGATCACACAGGAATCATAGGATGCAGTGGCAAGTAGAGCAGAGTCCGGCGAGAAGTCACAGGAGACCACAGTATTCTGATGCCCCTCCAGCTTCCGGATCAATGTGTAAGAACGCATGCTCCATAGAAGAACCTGGGCCATAAATACAAAACTTAAAGAATTCATTCAGTAATAACAGGAAGATATACATAGGGTGAAATCATAGCTCAGACATGGAAGTGTCTGCACCAATTCCTTCTCAAAAGTAAAGACAGACAGGAGCTGTGCAGGCCTCCTAGTGTCTCAACACACACATGCCACAGCACCCCCCTGCTATTCCAGTACTGAGACACACCCAGCTCCACCAACACACCTCAATCTTACTGTGGAACACTCCCTGCTATCCCACATACAGCTGTGCCCTCAACCAGTTAATCTTTGAAAATGCAGCCAGTGCACACAATGTGGAAACAAAAGTAACCGCATGGGAGCAGATGCAAAGCACACATGTAAAAACATGTAAAAATCTGACAATGACAACATGCACTTTCACTCCCCCAAAGTAACTCTATTCATTTTTTTTATGCAGGTAAGTTTGTCCACTCTGGAGCAGCATATATACTTTTACTGCTATACAATGTAGATGAGCAATAATCAAACTGCTTTCTCATGTAGACAGCCAATTATTGGCTCCTAAATAAGCAAAACTTATGTACTGATGTCAATTAAAAGGTAAGCATAATTTTTGTGCTTCTAACAAAGTACTCAGAATTCACGTCTCCCCATCCCTCAATTTCAATTATTCTTTGTTTACATTTCATGAGATTTACACAATACATTAATTACACAGGGTGCAGAATTTTCATCAGACTGGGACAGACCCAAAAACCCCCAGGAGCGGCACAGTATTTCCTGGGGACTAAGCCCTCCTTTCCCCCAGGTACGGGACAGTACATTTCCTGCACTCTATCCCACCCTCGGATATGGAACAGAGTGTCTCTTGCAAACCGAGCTCCCCCTTCCTCTCCCATCTCAGGATAGGGTGCTCATACAAATCAAATCCCTCCCCTTCACTTAGGTGCAGAAGCACACATCTCCTGCAAACCAAGTCCCCTCTCCCCCAGATGCAGGATGTTGTGTCTACCAAAGACCAAGCCCACCCCCTTCCACTTCTCCCAGAAGCAAAATGGTGCCTCTCCTGCAGATCGAGCTCCTCTCATGATCCAGCCCAGGTGCTAGATGATGCATCTCCTGCAAACCGAGACCCTCCCTCAAGTGCAATCCTGTGCGTCCCAACACACAAAGACCCTCCTCCACCCACTGAGAACATGGCAGCACTTCTCTTAAAGAATGCTGTGTCTTGCTGAAAATCATTTGGAAAGAAAGGAATATTAAATATTTGGTTGCTACTGTGTATTCTTGTCTAGCTCAGTGGTTCTCAAGGCTGGCTGAGAACCCCCATAAGCAGGTCTCATTTTATGCTTTTCAACATATGGAATGTAGGAAAGAAGTATATAAAAGGGAATATTATCTGTCTAAAGTCACAAAAACTCTCCAAACAAGGGACAGAAATTCACCAAATTTGGCATGTAGGAAGAAAATGTGAATATCTCAAAGTTTAAAAAACATTTGGGTCAGTGTTTTCAGAGAACTAAGCCTCAAACAAAATCCTACTTGCTTTTTATGGGAAACCGTTAGAACTGTTTAGAATGCTGATCAGTGCTCCATTCCAAATGCCCACCTACCCCTCACCTTTCTAGCATTTTGCTATAGTTAACAGAAGGAAAATTAACTGAAGCAGCTGGTGAAAGATGGCATCAAAAGGTCCTTTTCAAAGCCACCCCTGCATACTTCCAAAGTATACACCAGCCTCCATCACCACTTTCTACACACCCACCCTCCATCAAACTGACACACACATCCACACCCTCACACATTCCTACGCTCTCTTATACATCACCTAGCATCACACCTATCTCATTCTACTCCAACAAAAGCACTCTCCCCACACACTCCTATATCCCCTTATATAGCCACATCTCCCATTCTCCCCTCCCCAACACGCCACCACTATGCCCACACTCACCCCTTCTCTACAAATCCATGTTGGAAAGCATTTCTGAAGCCATACCTCCGTTTTCTCTCCCTTCTTGTTTTGATCTGGATATCCGGAATATCCTCGTAAGCAAAGCTGCTAACATATAACAGGTGTTCTCCACACACAGTAGCAAAAATCAGCCATACAAAGGAGCGATATCCTTTGATGGCACCAAGATGGAAAACATCTCCAAGAACTCAGAAAAACCAAGGTGGTCTTCTGAGCATGCATGGGCCTTCTCGCAAAGCCACCACCACACAAGTCTCTTCATTCTTTATAGCAAGCTAACTTTCAACTCTAAGGAGAAGAAAGTTGGATTGTGTGGCTTATTGGTCCTGCTGTCTACAGAAAACATCTGTTACAAGTAAGCAACTTTGCTTTCTCTTTGGACAAGCAGGACATGAATCAGCCACACAACTGGGAGACTCCCAAGCTGAGGGTTGCAATGAAAATTTTTCATGTTTCTATATTCCGAGTGGAGCATGCAACCCACATCTTAGTGGATAGAGGAAGAGTTGAAGGAATTAAATAAGCTCTTGAAAACTGCTTGGCCAAAACTATCTTGACATGAAGCATTTTCTTAGCAGCAATGACCAGTGAAGGTATGGACAAAAGAACAGGCCTTGCAGATATTTTCTTTGGAAGCGGAGCAGAGGAGTATGAATATGTTCGGCGCAGATGCGCACATGTTATAAAATCGGGCATACATGTGTGCGCACCGGGTAGCACGCGCACATGTACGCCATGCGCGCTCCTTTTAAAATCTACCCCATAATTAATAGTTGGTGTGCTCACCGTTAGCTTGCAAAATGGCTTTAAAATAAGCAGGGTAACAGCTTTTTTTTCTTATTGCTGGAATTTTCAATAATTTTTTGGCTTTCGTGAGACAATTTTAGCAGTCAAAACACTGGTCGGCAGTCTTCCCCCATGTCCTCTGAACCCAACTTTTACTTCGACCAAATTTTTCGGCAATCTGCATTTTTGTAATAAAGACTGATCCAGCATCACAAAATACAATATACTTAATAGGGTCAATCTGACGCTGTTTTCGCTAACAATGTTCCGGCCATAAATAATAAATTTAAGTAATTTATAAGGTACTGTTAATTTCAAAATTGAATGGCTTACAAAATGGTACAAAAATATTAGTGGGTTAATCCAGTGGGGCGCTGGGGGTGGGGTGGGGAAGCAAAGGTTATGCAACACCCGGTAGATGGTTAAAATGCCTTTTATCAGGGTGTAGCCATGGGAACTTTGAAAAGGTTCCAAATCTTACAAAACACAGGTAACATACTGATTTTTGGAAAACCTTCACTGGCTTCAAAATTCTATGCAGAATTAGATTTAAGATTGTATGTCTTACATTCAAAGCTCTTCATTGAAGGTTCACTATTTATCTTTCAAATCTACTCAATTGGCACAAACCAGGTCATCAGATTTCTATCTCCCAAAAAGATTAGATTGGAAGAGACTTGTGAGATCTGATTATATCATAAGGCACTCCTCTTCTGGAACTCCTTATCCTTGGATGGTCGCCTTGAAAAGGAATATCTCAAGTTTAGGAAACATATTAAGATATGGATCTTTACTCAAGTTTTAAATAATTAGGACTATTGTTTTATCTGGTCTCTTATTAGCAATTATTCAATGATATATCTAGTTTTTATTTATATTATGCATTTTATTTTTGTTTTTTAATAGACAGGGTTTCATATTTATATTTTTAATGCATTAAGTATTTAATATTGTTTATTTCTAAATTTTATACATCGCTTTGATTTACGTGGTAGAAAGGCGATTAAATAAATCAATAATCTAAACTCAAATTGCTCGGGTGTAGATGTTGACAGGATAAGGAGAGTGGACCACTGATTGTTAATAAGATGCACTGTTTCTTCACTTTCTCTCCAAAGAGATTATCCTCTTTTCATGGAGCATCAGTAAGTTTTTCATGAACATCTTCACAAAGACCTAAAACCCATAGCTTTGCTAGCCTACTGGTTCCAATATGGAAGGATCAAGGTGACTAGCATAGTGGAGTTTAAAAAGTTTGGACAAGTTCCTGGAGATAAAGAACAAAACTCATTAGCCAGGTAGACTAAAGATAGCTATTGCTATGCCTGGGAGTAAGAGGAATTATGGGATTTACTAGGTACTTGTGCTCTGGATTGGCTACTGCCATTGACAGGATGCTGGGCTCAATGGACCTTGGGCTGACACAGCATGGCAATTCTTATGTTTGCTTAGGCCTTGGTATCAGCAGCCTACAAACAGAAATAAATAAATACGCATCAGCTGATGGAATTAGATGTTTCCCACATTCTTCGTTTCTTCTATTATATGAGTGAGGTGATGCAAAGTCTGAAAGAAGGTGTTGTGACATGTCTTGTAGTTTCTGTAAGGGAGTATTTTGTACCGTATGAAATTGATAAGCAGCTATCCTAGATGTCAGCATAGCCAATTGACAAAACCTTTTTGCCCATTATCTAGTTAACTTCTTTCCCTGGAAAAATGCTAGAATGGTGTCATAGAGCACTTTCAGGTAGATTTTAAAAGGCCCACGCGTGTAAATCCTGGGGTTTACATGTGTGGCTGGGCCTTGCGCGCGCTGGGCAAATTTTCAAAGGGGCCCGGCCACGCGGACTGGGAGGGGACTGGGGAAGGCCCAAATGCGTCGCTCCACAGAAATTGCTAAAGTCCCCCCCCCCCCCCCCCGCACTCACAGCCCGCACATACGCGTGCAGATTATAAACTCCAGCGCGCATGTGCGAGCGGCCCATGGAATTTATAACATGCGTGCACTGGGGTGCGCATGTTATAAAATTGGCGCGTCCATGTGTGCATTTCTGGTGGCAATCTCTTTGGCTAGGAGAATTTAGGAAATGCGGGGGCTCTCTTTTATGGAGCCATTTTTAGTGTTTACAAATGATATGGTCAAAATCCTGCAGTGCCATCTTCTTAACTAGATAGTATGTCTGCTCTCTTTTGATAAGGATTTGTGGAAGGAAGACTATGCACAACTCTACTGTTTGGAAATGAGCAGGATTCTTTTGTAATATCTGAATATCACTAATGTTTACATTGTCAGAGATAGGGCTTTGCCCAAGAGTATCAGGGCTTCATGGGTAGAGCTCCATTTAGTTTGCCTTTAGATATTTGTAAAGCAGTAACATGGTCCTCTTTACATTCTTCTTTGAAACATTATCGTTTGGATGTTCAAGCAAAGGAGAAGAGGCTTCCTTTGCTTTTGAAGTCTTGACAGTGGTTTTGACAATATTTTGCCCACTTCAGGAGTAGCTTCAGTACATCCCATATGCCTGGACTGGTCTGGCTGAAGGAGGAGAAGAAATTTGTTCTCATCTAATAATTTATTTTCCTTGAATCCAGCAAGACCAGTGCAAGACCCTCCCTGTTCTGCCAAACGTATTTCAGCAATTAATATTTAGGATGAGGTGCACATGTTGACACTTCAGAAGAGGAGGTAAATCTTATGCTGATACTCTAAATAGTTTTGTCTCTATTGTTTGTAGTTTCTTGGAAGCCCACTGGTTAGGGGGTGGAGGGGAGAATTTTCATGTGTTAATGTGTTTAGTTTGTTACAAGTAATACTGGCAGGTCAACACAGGAACCTATAAGGGATGACATTAGTGAACCTGTTTATCGCTGTCTCCATCTACTGGTTGGTGGGCATAACCCATATTTCTGAACTGGTCTGAGATCAAGTAAAGAAAATTATTAAGAACGAACAAATTTCTCCATTCTCTTGACTGAACAGAAATTGGATCTCCTGGCCCTAGAGCATATACAGGCATAGGCAGTGTAGTTAGGTATAACATGGGAACGTTTGAGGTTATCAGAGCAACAGGAGCATATTTTGAAACCCAGTTTGCTAACTACCACTGTAAATAAAACCAAGACTAGATAGAACTCAATTTCTGAAAGAAATAATAATTCTAAATTTTTTTTGAAGATTTTCATTTCATTTCTTCTTTTTGCAAAACACATTGTTACATTTGCTGGCTCACAGGCTGCCCCCGTGAGCCAGAGCACTCACCTAAGCCCACTGATGGCCATCTATTTGCCATGAGGCTCGCGGGGCTCTCCCTAGGCATGAACGCATGGCACACATCTAACCTTGAAAGCCCTGAGGAGGGAACTGCTTTGGCTGGCACCAGGAGATGACGTCACATGGCTGGGTATTTAAACCCCAGTCATGCAACAGACTGATTCCTCAGCAAGATGACCCACCTGCTTTCTGAAGAGAGTGTTGCTGTTTCCAGAATTCCTAATTCTGCCTGCCTTCTCTCTCCTGCCCTGCCTGCCTCATCCTTCCAGCCCTGTTGTCTTAATCCTTCCCAGTTTCTTCCTCACCTGCCCTCGGACTGACTACCAGATTTGACCCTAGCCTGAACTCTGACCATCCTGGTCAGCTGCCTGCCTTTGACCTCAGCCTGGACCTTGACCATCCTCAATTGCCACCTGCCTCTGACCTACACCAGTTCCAATTTCCATGAGACTCATGCCTAAATCCTGCCGACCCCTGGAACCCGAGGACTAAACCCAAGACAGAAAGGAGCTGGTATAGGTGAAGCTCCAGAACAGTCTCCAACCAGTCTAGTCCCACTAGATATCAGGGAGAACCTATAGGTTCTCCCTGATTTCTCTGTAGGTTGAGCCAACATCCCCACAGCAACAAAGTTCCATGAACCTTACACACACAAAAAATAAGTAAACAAACCTGAAGGCAAAAAATTTGAACAGCTGCTGAAGTACAGACAGCAAAAAGAGATGGTGGAAACTTGTGGGAATATTCGTGCAAGCTCTAACACCTTCTTGATTTTAATGTTCTCTGTGAGAGCTTTTCAATCTTGGCACAGTCAGATAACATCATCCACTTGTGTGGCTGATTCATGTCCTACTTGTTCACAGATAGATATATCTGCATACAGCTAGTCTAAGAACTAGATTTTTCATATTTTCATTTTCCTGAAAATGAAACCTATTGGAGGTTCTCAGGGACTGAATTTGAGAAACCACTTGTGTACAGTTGACGGATAATGGATTTTACTTTTTCTTGGGTCCTAACTGGAAAATAAAATGCATTGTTAAATTCACAGTTAAATCCTTGCTGAAAACATCCTTCTAAATCAGAGACTATTTTATTTATTTACTGGTTTTATATACCGTCGTTCAGTGTTCTATCACAACGGTTCACAAAGCACAAAACGTTAATAGCAAGATACAAGACAAAAATAAAATAAAATTATAAATATCATAATAAAACCAGATCACACCACTTCTACTGCAAGTCTCACCTGCTTCATAAGGCAGAAGTGTTATCACTACATGTTCAGCAACTCTTTATTCCAATCTGTTATTTATGTCATACTACTGACAGATCAGTGGGAGAATGTCTCTTGTGTTATGAAAAACAGACATTGAGTGCCTCAGCGCAAACGAGGTACTGTGGCATGAAAGATTTTGTTTTCCTTTAATCTGGTACTTTCCTTCTGCTCCTTTGTACTTCTAGTTCAATCAGAAGCAGGGTTGGGATCTGGCACCATGAGCATTCATTTGTATCTACCTTGGAATTTTCCCCCTCTATTTTATATCTCTTTCTAGCTTACATTTAGTCTAGTCATTGCAGTGACAATTTAGAGCAAGGGGGGTCAGGCACCGGGGCTCCTACCGGAATCCTGCAATCATGGGCCTTGAATCTAGCCATTAAGTATCACCCTCAGGCAAGACCATGACTCCCTTCCTCTCAGGAGTTGTAAATGCTGTCTCCGTATCAACCTCATCCCCAGTGATCTGGGGAACTTAAGATATGGCCAGGGATCAAACTGGGGACCTTCCATATGGGCAGTGCACACCATTTACCAATTGGCCAGCTTGGAGTGAAAACTTATATCTTGCATATATCACCAGTAACCCTTGAGCCTGGCATGTTCAGAGCAAATGGTGAAACTAGTACTTACCGAATTCTCGCCTGCTGTAGAGCACAGCATGCTGCAGTCAGGGGAGATAGAGCAGCAATAAATCCACTGCTGGTGTCCAGATAGCACTTGAATCTGTTTACCTGGAGAAGGCAAAGTGCAACAAGTAAGAGGAAGCTAAATCCAAAGAGGGCAAGAACTCTTGAATATCAGGTCATTACTAAAAGCGAGCAGGTTCAGAGCTGAACTGACTTCCTCCACTTCCTTCTCCCTCAACAACACAAGCTTTTGGGACTAAGGACCCAAGGATTGAGAATTGCCTTCCCCATGTAAAAATACAATCCAAAGATGGTGTACATGAGCTATGGAGCTCCTGCAAATGCTGGCTTCAGATGTGATTCAAACCTGAAGAAGGGACCTGGATTATTCTTAGGATGACCAACATCACAGCCTGCAAAGATTCCACATAATAATATACATACAATTTATTCTAATTTCCTTTGCCATGTAAAAGAAGTATAAAGAAGCTCCATCTGGTATTCCCAGCACACACAAGTTTACATACCCCTGGCAGAATATGTAAGACGTGTAGCATTTTAAGAAAACATGAGTGATCAGATAAAACAGGTCTGTTATTTTTAATGTGTTTCAAATTAAACTATTATGTATCACAGAATAGCCCAATCATTAAACTGCAGGGAGATATCTCATGTTTACCACTGATGCACCAATTATGAATTATAATAGCCATGTACAGGCCAAATTTGGACAGACCCCAGACAATGTTACAGCAAGAGAAGGAACTTTGCCCAGGTGAACTTTAAAATATTGTTGCTGTGGAAAATGAAGAGGCCTTGTCCTGATACGCTGAAGGATACCTTATCAGATGTGCCTGTTTGTCAGTTCCTGTGCAAATATAAAGCAGACAGGGAGGCAACCACTTAAGATCCTAAGCCTCAGGTGCAGCAAGCAAGCAGAGGTCAGAAAGACCCTCACCCCTGGGGGGGGGGCAGTCTGAGATGGGGAAAAACACTAAGACACACAGCTTGGCATACAGACGTGGCAGTTATTCCCCCCCCCCCCCCCAAAGGAATCGAGAGGGGAAAAGGACCTGCAACGTGGCAGGACCCTTCCTGAAGTAATGGAGAGAGGAGAAAAAGACCTGCAATGCGGCAAAAGACCCTCCACCGATGACAAGATTATGCATGAGGTTATGCATATTCATCAGCTGGACAGAGTGAGGAAAAGGAAGCAATGGACATCCCTGAAGAAAAGAGGCACAAACCCTAAATGCAAACCCGAACAGCGGATCCTGAGAGCGACCCTGAAACCTGTGCTGAAGCATCCCTGAAAGCAAAGGTGGGCCAGAAGCAAACTAGCCCTCCTGGCTATCAAGAAAGAAGATGACCAGGTGTGGCTAGGTGATTGGAGAGAGGAGACCCCGGCTCAGGTGTAGAGAGTGACACAGAGTCATAGACAAGGAAGGGTGAGAACCAGCCCAGACAGCCGGCAAGCACTAGAGCCAGAAACTAGCCTCCTTCCTGTACAGCCTGCCCACTCTGCCAGCACCATGCCCAGGAAGCACGCCTCTCCCCTGCCCACATTCCCTTATGTCATTCTCAACAATAAAAGTAATACAGAGGCTTTTTTTTTTTTAAGTTATGCTGTGGATTGTTGTGAGCGGTGTGTCACACGTGACCACTGACGCCAAGTGTGTCACCATGGGAAAAAGGTCGAGAACCAATGATTTAGATAAATGTATAGTTAAAAACATGATTTCAGATATTTGAAGAGTTTGCCGTCCTGAGATATTTTTATGATTAGCAATGAGCTCCTGTTGTACCCGCAACACGTTAGAGAGGCACATTACTGATTTTTATTATAAGACTGGGGACTAGGAAGGGGGGAGTGGAGAAGGAGCAGAGAAGATGGGAGGTTTCAAACAGCAGTCAGCTGAGTGGCCAAGTCACGATGTCCCAAATATTATAGGAAATAAAGGAGCTGAGAGCTGAAGTGACCAAAGATTTAGATCGATGTCCTCTTCTATAGTGGCGATCAAGGTTCATTTTGGAAACCATGTGCCCGCAGGTGGAAGAACTGGAGAACAGAATATCAGCAGTAGAGGACTTGGAAATCCTCTGCTGCCAATACGTTAACAGCACTAAAAAACAAGTTTGATCCCTAGAAGAAAAAGTAATGGATCTGGAGGATAGATATCGAAGATCCAATATACAGGTGGTTGGTGTGCCTGAGAACTCAAGGGGAAAACCGTGAGAGAGTTCTTAGAATGGCTTCTCCATGACCTGTTGAGTCCAGCTGTTGGCAATCCCCAGTTAGATATCGATCGGGGACATCAGGCGCCAGAGAAGGCAGGACCTGGCAATAACTCTCCATGTGCTTTTATTTTGAAATTTCACAAATATCAAACAAAGGAGAGGGTTCTTAGGAGAGAACAAGAGCTGGGATCTCTTTCATATAAAGGTAGCTGGACTGCGATTTTCCCAACTACAGCTATGCCACACAGAAAAAAAAGAGGTTAAAAAGCTGCTGCATGAACGTCAGTTGCAATTTTGTTTAATCTACCTAGCGAAACTTACTGTCAACATTAATGGTGTTTGGAAAAGTTTTGACTCACTCAAGGTAGCGATGCATTTTCTGTCTTCACGTGGCCAAAATGGTGCAGCTTCGCAGTTGGCCTCTTCTACCCACAGGGAGGATTCAATCAAAGCAGTAATGGAAATGAAAAAAATGGCAGTTTTGGAGGCAGTGGCAAGGAACATGAAACACAGGCCTTGCAGGAGAATGAATGGCTGCGGCTTACAGTCTTTCTGATGGGGTCAGGCACAAGCAGAAACGGCAAAACTTTATTGAGAAGGAAGCCCTATGGAACGTGGATATATCTCATGAGAGACGGAAGTGTGGTGGTCGCAGAAGATTAAGCAGAGATGGCAGACATCTTTGATGATGAAGAGGGGCAATTTGGTTCTTCAAATGTCTTATGTTTGAATTTTGTTTTCTGTATTTCCTCTAAACAGGTAAGGAAAAGTAGTCTGGGCCACATTAGAGCAAGAAGAATTAGACAGGCCCAGACTTTGAGCATGTTTCGCATCATTCTGGCTATGAGTAGGATCAGTGGAAAAGTGTACATGAGATCTGCATTTCAGTTGAGCAGAAAAGCATGCTGAGCAGATCTGAGTTTGCTGGGAAGAATGGAAGACAATCTTTCCACTTTTCTGTTTTCCTTAGATGCAAAAAGGTTGACTGCTAGAAGGCCCCAGAGACTGAACTTGATGACTGCAGGGATCATTTGTATGGTTGGAATACTCTGCTGAAGCAATCTACTAACATGCTGGAGAACTTTAGAAAGTAAGTTGCTTGCAAAACAATTTGATGTTTGCATGCCCATTCCCATACTTTTATCATCTCCTGGCAAAGAGCCCATGACTCTATGCTGTCCTGCTTGTTCATGTAGAACATGGCTATCTAGTGATTGGTTTCAATGAGAATGTTATTCTCTTGGAGGAGACGCATAAAAGCGTATTTGAACAGCCACATTTCTAAGAGTTTGACATGAAATTGTCTTTCCACCAATGGCCAAGTGCCTTAAATTTGAAAAGGCCTGGATGGAACCCACAACCCTTGGTGGAGGTATCTGTCGCCAGTGTTACTTGGATGAAGAGGAGCTCCCTTCTGAAGGACGACTGAATCTAGCCACGAAACTCAAGATTTCACCAATAGCAATGCTGTACAATATTTTCTGTATGTCATTCTTTACACTAACGGATCTCATATAAAGGGCACTTGGACTGCAAGATTGAATGTGGTGTCCTACGTCTTATGAATAAAACAGGTGCCTGTGTATTTTATAATCATTGGTCCAGGATAAATCCAATGTCCAAAAATCCCAGGTCTGTATATTTTTTTTAAATATTTTTTTGTTCCAAATAAATTCTTTATACTAGAGGTAAAGTAAGTATGATGAAACCAAAGAAAACTTATCTTAAATCTCCAGAGAAAAGAAACTTTACCAAGAGCTTGTAGAGTCACTCAAAGTTCACAGGAACCAGCCAAAATTATGTCACTCAATGCTATGACATTTCGATTTTTTCTTCATCAGGGGTCAGAAATTAGCACATGGTGATGGACCGGAGTCCAAGCTCAAAATTACATCCTGGAGTAAAATGTGAAGACAATCAACAGTATTCACTAACTTGAACGAGATGGAAAAATAATGAATTGTGACTTTGAAAATTTACTTTAAGAGTATACTAGTTTGCAATAAATATACTGTCTCGAATAATCTGTGACAGACGCACCACCAGCTCTTCAGAGTGGCACTTTCTTCTTCTTAGATGCCTTTTTCTGTTTGCTTGATCCCTAGGACTCATCTTGTTCGCCGAAGGGAGACACTTCTAGGAGCTACTGCTCAACTCGACATCAGGGGAACCAGACAAGGCTCCACTTGGGGAAGAGGACCAACTGCGGCTCTTGAGATACTTATAAGTTTCTTCATTTTCCAGGCCCTGGACTTTTGGGAGCACAGAGACATCTGGCTGCAGTGGTGACAATTTGCCTAGTTGTGGTTTGGTCCTAGGCAGCAGTAGCAAATGTGTCCATTTGTAATGGACATTTTCCTACCACATATACAGTCCTTAAAGCTACTTATAAGGACTTCTTAGAGCCAGACATCTTGTGAAGAAAATAAAATCCTTTTCTTTATAGCACTGAAAAGTGCTGATTTGGGGCTGCCAAGGCAGCGAGGCAACTAGAAAAAATGGAGAGTAAGATGTTAATGAAGGAAAAAAAAAATAAAGAAAGATAGGGTACACACCCATACAGAAGCCTCGATGAAAAAGACTGAGGGGCTCACAAGGCAATACTCAGTAAGGAAGTCCTGCACATACTCAGTACAGCGAAAGTTCTATGAGCTTATGGAGGAACCATTCAACATCAGATGACATCATCCATGTCATTGCTAATTTAGTCCTGCTTGCGACTGAGAAATAGAAATTAACCCCCAACTCTGTGCACCAGTGGTTCTCCACATAAGGGGTGCCTTGGTAACTGCGGCTTGCCGTTTCCCACCCAACTGCCAAAACTGAAAGGAGATGAGAATGAACAAGACAATCTTTGGCCTCCTCATTCAATGAAGGAGAAAGAAGCTAGGAACAAGTGGGCTGTCTGCCTCCTCCCTGGCCACCCACGAAGCAAATAAGAGTTGGAAATTAGCAGGGTAGTCTGCCCTCTCTTTCCTGCCTGCCTGACAAATCAGAGAGGAGATAGAGATGAGTAGGGTTGTTTGCCTCTACTCTTAGCCTATCCTTTCTGAGGAGTTGAGGGTAACAGCAGTCTGCCTCACTGCTGTCCAAGGGAAGAAAAGAAAGGTTTTCTGTATTCCTTTCAGCGAGATATATAAAATGAATTAGGGCGGCTGAAATACCTTTTGCAAAGTAAAGCATCTGGGGGAAAGGGGCCTTGGAGCCCATCAACTTGGTAATGGTTGAAAATCACTGGATCATGTGCAAATATACATGATGATTATTCAATGAGGACATCCTGAAAACCAGGCCTCTTTACAGTTCTCATGGTCCAGAATTGAAAACCCCTGGCCAAGGCTGTGCCTTTATCACATCTTTAAATATAACCCTCCTTACAATCAGAGCATTACATGCACAATACCATGACCCTTAAATCCCAAAACATATCTCAGCTAGAAAGTTGGAAGTTTATCCATCACAGAACCCTCTAACTGAAAAATGGATCTGGGAGAGCAAAGAAGAGCTGCAGATATTCCCACTTTCTGGTGAATCCAATGTATAGTAGTCTAATTATAATATACAGGATCATCAAATTCTACTGAACACTAGAGGGGAAAAAAAGCAAATGCAAAAGCCAAAACTGTTTGTGAAGGATCAGCCAAAGAAACCCCACTGCACTGCAACAATTTAAATGACAACAGTGCAGCGAACAGTGAGAGCAAAGGGTTTCCTCTTTGGTATGGGATTTGTTACTCACATAGCAGAGGCCCAAATGCACTTATTCCACTTTGGATAAGCACAAACTGTTATAGTGAGTATCCTGTGTTTCTGGTAAAGTTGCCCTGATGCCAGTTTCATTGACTTCAGAAGATGTTAGCATGCCGTACTGTACATACCATCTTTCTTCAGGTCCCAGATACGAAGGGTCTTGTCCCGGGATGCAGAGACTAGGATCAAACTTCCATTGGGAGCGAAGCTGAGATCTCTCACAACATCCAAGTGTCCAGAGAGGTTAAAGAGCAGGCATCCTGCAGATAGGAATATAGCTTTCAGCTCACCTTCACCACCATGTGCTCCACACAGTCTCTCATCACCCACCCAGAACCCGTATCAACTGAGGGCTGTAAGGGTTCAGCGCCACTTTCTGGAGCAGTTATTCTCCTTCTTCCATGGCTCCAGTGCATAATATCAGCATCAAGGAACTCCCCCCTCCACAACCTGTTCCTACTTTTTTTACCTGTCTACCATAATACAGAGCCTTCCTGAGCACTCACAGCCCCCAAAACCTTGGATGTGCTAAGTACCTTGAACTCATCTAAGTGAAAATAAGGTGGTGGAAGAATGTCCAAAGATGACCTCAACTAATAGGACTTACAAGGTCAGTTCTTACCAGATCTGATGGTTTTGAGTCCTTACAATGCAAGTCTTTCCATTATGTCAAAGAGAAAAGGAAAGGTGACAATTTATCCCTCCATTTTGCCTCAGATAACCCTGGACTCAATATATGAATTTATTATTTTTTTTTTTTTACATCAGCTCCAGAGTCTCCTTGGGTGAGTGCCAATGATATATGGACATTCTGAGTTTGATAACTCTTTGAGCTCTGGAGAATGAGTTTCTCCCATATGGTTGCCCATCACTGGCAAACTTAAAGGAGCGTTGGGTCCCGCACATATTATGGTAGTGCTGGCAGGAGACTAGATGGAGGGGGCCCTAAAAACAAAATTCGCACCTGAAAGTTTAGAGGAGAAAGCCATGCAGACTGCAGCAGCATAACACAAAGAGGAGTCAGTTTGCAGGGGTTTCTTCTGCTGTAGGAGTGAAAGTGGCTGCTTGTGAGACTGAGTCTGTTGGCTCCTTCTACTGAACTCTGCTACTTGTCCTCACAAAAAAAATGAGTAGAAAAGTACTCTCCTGGTCCCAAAATCAATACCTTTCATGGAAATACAGAATATCTCATTTCCGGCCATATTGGAATTTTTTATTTTTCATATAAAAGGTACAGCTTCTTAATTTGTGAATCAAGCAATTATACTAAAATTTGTATTAGGCATTTGGATTTACTTGACAGGAAGGATTCCTCCCTCCAGGAACATAATTCTCTCTTATTTGTGATAAATCTGTCCTACATAGGAAAGAAGAACATTTGGAAAATGCCTTTAAAGAAGAATAATTAGCATTTTAATTTCTCTAAAATAAGCGGCGTTTTTCCACTGGCAATGTTTAAGCATTGTTCCTATGAGGTGCTTGGCACTCCAGAAGAAGCCTTTCCGCCATCCATAAGGGCTTATCTCCCCTACAGCCAAGCAGCATGAGGATCACCAAGGAATTGAAGGGAAAAGTCAACTTTCAATGGACAATTTGGACCTTCCCCAAATACTTAAGCCATTCCAGAAGAAAGTGGTGCCTAAATCCATGTTGATGGTTTGCTTTGAACTGGAATCAGACAAGAATTGGACTCAAAAGCTTTTTTTCACCATAAAGATGATTCTTATTTCCAAGCTTCACAGGGTTTCCATGACATTTGCAGATAACACAGCTGAAAGGAGGAGATTTATTAAATATGTAATGATATTTTATCTTTAGAAATGGAATTTTCTGGTTTAGATTCCCTCTAAATGCCTAGTTAAATATTTGGAATGAAAGCTCCAATGATGCCCAATGTTGGAGGAAAATCATGGTTTTTAGGAGGGATTTTTGGTTGGTTTTTTTTTTGTTTGTTTTTTTTAGTGATTTTGATGATATATTTTTGCAACACAAGCAGCGACTAGTCTGTGAAATTAGATGTGCCATTTTATCCAATTTTAGAATTTTGTTATCGAAAATAAAAGGATACCATGTCTTTCATTTATCTTCCAAGCAAGAAGAATCTTTTGATTGGTTCTTCACTGTATTCGCTGACCAATCATCTTGTGACATGCTGTGACTTTGCTCTCTGGTCTTTAACCTATCAGTTAAAGACATTCAGAAGCTTATCTCTGCTCAGCCCAACCCTGCTCTATTAAGTTTGGAGTACCTGCTGTTATTATTCTGGCACAAGCCTTTGCAGGTCAAGCCAATCTCCGCATCTGTCCCCTGCCTGCACAATTTACATAGACTTCTGTAAACTCTAGGTTTGCTGCCCTGAAACAGTGGTGTTAACCTGTCATTTTACTGCCAGAGGTCCAGCTGGCAGTCCTCCATACTAAAACAGCACCTTGATTCTCCAGGATGACCCAACTGCAGCAAATAAAAGAGCCCAACATTGTCCCCGTGCAGTCTTCATGCACTCCTTGCTAAATTATTATATTAAGCTGGGTAGTTAACTGGCAATGTGTTTATGATGTGCAAGTTAACTTTGGGCTAGACATAAGGTCTTTTCAGATCATTGCAACAAGAACGATTTACTCTGTTAAACTTCAAACAATATCTACCATATATAAAACCACTGTATTCTTGTGCTGCTATAATAAAATTATCTACCACCTCAAGAAAGGTATAGACATTCTGCTCTTTATATGAACGGGGACCTTATTTTATTTGATTTAAATGTCAGATCAATCATGTAAGACTAATTAATCCTTACACTCCTTGAGTAAGAGGGGAGGTACCTTTGATGGTTTAGTGGCAAGCAGAGTTTGGAGACAGGATGGGGCTACCGGGAAGATCAGGATGCTTTAATTCTACCAGGGGGAAGGGCCATGATGCGAGGTGAGGGAGGATGGTTTAACTCTGCCGGGGACAGGGGAGGCAACATCATACTCGGGACTAGCTGCCCTTTTACCATTCATTTAGGGGTGAATTTTAAAAGCACTGCTCACTTTAAAAGGTCCATAATCATGAGTATATGGGTTGTGCGTAAGTGCCACAAATTTTAAAAGCTGCAAATTATGCACATATACACTCATTCGCAAGTTTAAAAAAAAAAAAAAGGGGGCAGAGTTGGGGGCGGGGCCAAAATTTACAAGAACAAATCCATATTTTAAATCTGGTGGCCACAGTTCATGGCAGGCTGTTAGCTGCATATGTTTACTTTTGCTCTTGATGAGGTTTAAGTCTGCATAAATATCTGTTTAGGCCTAAAACGACTGGGAGTCTGGGTCAACTGAGGTGGGTGCAGGCTGAAGAATCAGAGGATGTGGAAGACCTCGAGATGGACTGAGTAAACTGGTGGACTAATTGGTAAAACTGGGAATGTCCATCATATGAGCATATTTTAAAATCCGCATGCCTGCGTACATTAAAGCCAATAAAGTCTCAAGGAAGATATGCAAAATACATTTGCTCAAGCAACCGCTTAAAATTAGGAGCACACACGGTAGGCATATTTTACATCATATGCACACGATTTAAAATTCCAGCATATGAGCACTCATGTACCCATACACACGTGTGGGCACCAGCATACTTGTTTTAAAGTTACTGGCCCTGTAAATGGAGAAATTTCCTTACATGTTAATTTCCTTTCCATTAGTCCTGCTACACCAGTCCAGCCATGACAAGTAGGTTATCTCCCTCTACCAGCAGATGGAGGCAGATTATACTGATTTCTACTGTGACATCACAGCCACTATTTAGGGGTGGTGCTAGCAGCAGAGATCCGGTATTTTCTGCCTCTAGCAGATGATACTGTTGGGTGGTGTAGCAGCTTGACGTTAGATAAGTTATCAGATCCCAATACCAGGCCATTTGGGTGTGTCAGTGAAATTGAAAACATATGATCCTATACAGAATGACAGCTGTTCAGCAGGGTGTCTCAGCTAATGCATCATTCACAGTACATAGAAGGGCAGCAACTTGTGGAATGTAATACAACTTGCTCTACCTGTCCGCACTTCCCAGACTTTGATGTGCCCATCATTGAGCCCCGTGGCGAGGATCAGGCAGGAGAAGCCTGAGCAAGGTGCTTGCAATTCACTGGTTTCCCACAGTTGCTTCTGGTTCAGCACAGGTGAAAAGCTGAAGGATAAACCCCACACAATCTGACCACAGTCCAGAGTCTTCTCTTTCAAGCTGCTCCCTCGTGACCTCACTTCGGCAGCCTTCTGGCAGTGGCTTTTATGGTCAAATGCCTTGGGGATTCTATGAAGAAGAGAATAGACATTAGAAAAAGCTGATGAGATCCCCAGCAACAGCTTGCTGGACTATAGAGAGTGTAGGTTTATCACAACTCCAAGGTTCTCAGACTATCTGCATACTTATATCACCTGAGCAAGCTGCGGCCCTGCAGTGTTGTGTTGCACTGTTAGTGAAGGGTTAGGAGAGTAAGAACATAAGCGGTGCCATGGCCATGATAGGTCAGATCAATAATCCATAGAGCCTAGCATCCTGCCTCCAAAAACAGCCAATCCAAGTAACCTGGATAGTATCCAGCAGATTTTAATTGGATAGTCCCTCATTGCACAGACGTAGATAGCAATTCCAAAGTTCATTACCCAGATGTAGATGGCAAGCCCAATAATTGGCTAAGAATTGTTAATGAAGCTGCCGTTCAGAAACTTGTATAACTATTTTTTCAAATCCAGCTTAAAACTATTAACCTTGACCACATCCTCCAATAACAAATTCCACAACTTAATTGAGAGGCTGCTTGAAAAAAAATACTCTTACATTTGTTTTCAACCTTCTATTACCCAGTCCTAGTACTATTTGAAAGAATACATATCGGAATAATCATTCCTTCTTAAAAGTGTTCCATATCACTCATGATTTTACAAAACCTCCATCAAATCTACTCTCAGCCTCTTTTCCAAACTGAAGAGCCCTAACATGATAGCTTTTCTTCATAAGGGAGCTGTTTCATGCCCTTTATAAATTGTTGTTGCCCTTCTCTGTAGCTTTCTTAGTTCTACTATATCTTTTTGGAGTTAAAGAGAAATGCACACAATACTCAAGGTATGATTGCACAAAGGCATTATGATTGTCTCAGTTTTATTCTCTATGGAGTGGATACGGCAGCGAGCTACAACCCAGGGAAAATAGGGTTCAAATCCCACTGTCGCTCCTTGTGACCTTGGGCAAATCACTTTACCCTCCAGTGCCTCAGGTACAAAATTAGATTGTGAGCCCTGTGGGGATAGGGAAATACCTACAGTACCTGAATGTAATCTGCTTTGATGTACAGTTTGAAGTGGCGAAAAGTGGAATATAAAAATCTAAATAAACTGAATAAATAAATTGTCTTCTGAATAATGCCTAACATCCTATTTGCTTTTCTAACTGATGATGCACATTGAGTTCAAGATTTCAATATACTATCCACAATGACTCCAAGTTCCTTTTCCTGGGTGGTACCTTCTAATACAGAACCTAATACCGTATACACATAGGGGCTTATTTATTAAGTGGTGTTAATACAGTAGCACATGTTAAACACTGAATCTGGCACAATGTGTACTAAAACCACATTAATGCACGTTATTTGTAATGTTCATGCAAGTATTATTGATAAAGATAGAAATATGAAGTATAAAAAGACTGAATGGCCCATCTAGTCTGCCCATCTAATTTAGTTTTACAATTCCCATCACTCACTCAGAGACCCCCCTGTATTTATCCCATGCTTTCTTGAATTTAGATACTGTTTTTGTTTCCATCACCATGCATCCAGTATCCTCTCTGTAAAAAAAAAAAAAAATGTCCTAAGATTACTCCTGAGTCTAGCCCCTTTCACTTTCATTCCATGCTCCCTACGATCCAGTTAAAAACTTGACCTGAGATTTGACTGGGGCGCCGGCTGTGGCGTTGGAGCTCTCTGCTGCCTGGGACAGCAACGGGAACTCACCCGCTGCTAGCGGGAGTGAGGGGCCAGAAGATAGTACTTCCTTTGGCGGTAGAAAGACTTCCTCTGACCCTGTCTTGCCAACCTCCTAGCAGAGGAGGGTGGGTCAAAAGTGCTGGCGGAGAACTGTTGGAGTGTCTCATGGTGGTCCTGCAAATGGGCTACCACATCCTTCACCTTATCTCCGAAGAGATTCTCTGCCGTACACGGTAAGTTAGCAAGTCTTTCCTGTGCCTCTTGTCTGAGATCTGAGGCCCGCAGCCATGCCATTCTATGGGCGCAAATTCCCTCTGCAGAGAATCTCAATGCCATTTCGAAAACATTGTAGGCTGTACAAACCTTGTGTTTTCCGCACTCCAGGCCCTTATGCGCCAGCGACATGAAGGTGTCTTGTTGCTGTTGAAGCAGCTGCTCAGCCACCTCCTGCACTTGCTTTCAGAGGTTCCGCAATTATTGGCTCATGTAGAGCTGGTAGAAGGCAATGGGGGCAATGAGCATGGCTCCCTGGAATACTTTCCTCCCAAGAGCATCCATCGCCCTGTGATCCTTCCCCAGAGGCACAGAGCGTGGGTCCGAGAGCACTTGGCCCTCTTGATGGTGGATTCAACCACCACTGTTTGGTGTGATAGCTGATGCTTCTCAAATCCAGTAGCCTTCTGGCTAAGTAAACACCATCTGCCTTCCTGTTCATGGGAGGAACTATGAGGGGGTTGTTCCCAGATCCTCAGCAGCAACTCCTTAAGGATCTCGTGCACCTGGACTATCACAATCTTCTTAGGAGCCTCCACGAACTGGAGGATTTCCAGCATTTGTACATGACATCTTCCTCCATCAATAACTGAAAAGGGATGGCCTTGGACTTCGCCTGCACAAAACCTGCGAAGTTTAAGTCCTCTGGTGGAGATTTCCTTCATTCCTCTGGAGGAAAAGGCTCTGAGGGGAGACCCTTCAAGTTCTTGGAGGAGGAATCTGCAGTGTCATCCCCCAGGGGTCATATGGAGCCTCACCCTCACTGTAGTCCACAGGGGATGGGGCCCTAAGTGCTCGGCCTTCGTCCAGTGGCACGGGCACCTGTGGCACCAGTGCCAGCCTCAGCAAAGCTAGACAGGGGGATTGCAGGCCTCCGCATCCCTGCTGGCCTTGATGAAACTTCCTCCTCGGAGGAACCAGCAACAAGCACCATATTAGTCAGGGAAGCATCGGGGGCCCCATCATGAATCAATGGCCTCCCGGGAATAGATGCCAGGTGGGTCAGTAACGCACCGATGAGCACACTGAGCCGTTCCAGCAGCAGTTCCAGGACGGAAAGCGTGAGCATTGGCAGCGTCAGTGCCACAAGCACGATGCTCTGCAGCGATCATTCAACCGCCAGCTGGACTCTCCGCTCCAGCCCCTCCTCAAAAGTTGCCGATGCCAACACTGACTGGGAGAAAGGAGGGATGGCCAGATATTCCTCAGAACCCCAAGGTGGATCAGCAATTGGCACCAGGAACAGTGGAGACCATCAAGGACCTGCGACATCGATGGAGGATTGGCAGTCCTCACTGCGGGGTCACTTCGGGTGCATCATGGCATGAGCAGGCGCCTCTGTGAGCCTGACACTGTGCATCAAAGATTATCAGTGCCGATGCTTCCTCAGCTTCCCTCAGTGCTTGGCCTGGTCTTTCCCTGATGCAGAGGTAGATGACAACAAACCCGACGTCTTCAACCTGGAAGAGACCAACAGGGTCCGATTTCCGGCACCACTACCAACCGACGGCATAGACGGAACCGAAGGCCCTGCCAATATTGTTGGCGTGCATCCATCGGTGCAGATGCCACCAATGCCATCATCGATGGCTCGTACTTTCTGAACCTGAAGAGTTTCTCCACCTTATCAAGTCGAGCTCGATGTCCCTTAGGGGTCATCTAGGCACACATGTGGCAATCCTGAATGTCATGTGATGCCCCCAGGCAGAGAACACATATCTCGTGATGATCCATGATGGACATGGTCCTTGGGGGATTGGGGGCATCGACGAAAACCAGATGCAGCCATGACTAACGAAAAGGGAAATAAAGAGAGCAGTAACAGCGGGAGGTCGAATCCAGCGATCACCAAGACACCGGGCCAATGGGGGAACAGAAGCGAAAATAAACTTACCAATGCTGCCCAAAAATCTGACTAAGGAGCCTAAGGAGAGGAACCGAGAGAGATCTGGCATTGATGGAAACGTGAAAAAACCAAAATTAAATGGTGACATTTTTCAAAGACAATTTTCTAAGGAAAACGCCAAGGGCTCACTTAACCGCAAGGAGAAAGCTCCATAGAAAAGAAAAAGAGACTAAAGAGGGACCTCGCGTGGGCGAGTGATATAGTGCAAGTTGGATATGCTCAGTGTGCTTAGTCAAAGTTCCAAAAATTTTGACATACGTTTTGGGCTCCATCTGATGTCATCATGTGTGAGGAGTATCATCCTGATTGTCCTATGAGAAAGAATTTCTCACTAACCTTACAGCTTGGTTATAGGACTGCTATATCCTTTGGGCTGGGGTTAGTGGAGGGACATCTTCTGAATCTAGAACTGGTTCCTGCAGTCTGATATATGATGGATTTGAGGACACTGGTACTATCAAACAGATAGGGTCCGGGGTTTGTAATGCAAAACCTTCTGCTATCAACCTTGGGGTTATTAGCCAATGGAACAGGTAAGGTTACTCTTTGTCCTTTCTCCTGTAGTTCTTGGATGCTAGCAAATTTTTATGTAGGTAATCTTCTTGGGTTCCAGGAAGGTGATGCGGAATCTGGATAATGTAGAGGATCATGAGCTCCTTTTAGGCTGTATGCTCAAGGAAAGACCAAGGACATCAGAGAACAAAATGATGAGTCAAATGCATCATGGTCCACATCAGGTATACCGAGACATAAAGTGGAAAAAACATTGCTTCATCAGAAGAGTCAAGATGCATCAAGTGCATCAGCACAACTTGCACTGGTTCATCGTGCATTGTAGGATTCACCGATGTATCATGCAGCAGATGCATCGATGCACCATTTTTTGAGCGCTTTGAGTGTGTCAGGGCACCATGCTTCAAAGCAGCATAGGCATGCTTGGATACATCAATCTTTCGGTGCTTCAATGCTTCATATTGGGATGAGACCTATGCCAATGATGCCAGCACCAATGCACCTTGTAAGGGCTGATTATGCTTCTTTGATGCAGATAGGGCTGGCTCAAGGGAGTGATGCCTCTTATGATTCGATGGCATCCAAGCAGCTGAACTCAATCCCATGGTTGCTTACTTCACGATTGGGGGAGTTTTGGAATGGCTCCAAATCAAAGGCTTTGCCGAGGAGGCAGATGATGCTGCACTGTGAGAGAAAGATCTACTACCACTCCAGAAAGATTACGCAGCTCTTCCATGCACATGGTCCTGCAGCACTGTGATTGCGGGGACATCCATCCACAGGTTTCACACTTTTTTTGGTCATGGTCTGGTTCCAGACAGCGACAGCATAACTTATGGTCTGTCAGTGAAGGACATTACTTTTGCACACAGGCAGTTTTTGAACACTCATCGTTGTAGGCTTTTTCTTGTAGTCTGACATCCTGTGAGAGGAAAGATTCCTCTCTGGTTTTTTTTTTTTTGGTAGCACTTAAAAGCATTATTTGGGCGACTGTAGAAGCAGCAAGGCAAAGCTGAATAAGATTCTTGAAGGAAAATTGCAAGTTTGAAGTAAAAAAATATAGGAGACACGAAGTACACTTCCATACTTCAGCTTGAACAAAAAATGACTGGGAAGGCTTATGCAGCAGCACCCCAGCAGTACCTCCCACACATGCTCAGAAGAGCTAAAAGTGCTACAGCTTGGGGGAACAAGTCTGTTCAGTGCTGTTGAATGATGTTACCTCACAAGTAATGGCTAATTCGACAGAAAAATAAACTGTTAGCTAGTCATAGGGTAATTCTAGTTAATTGGAAAAACAGTCATCCTCTATTATTGAAGTGTGATGACTATGTGATGGAAACAAATACTGTTAGCCTGAAGAACACCTGGGAAAAGACATGCAAAATAAACACAAATTAAATACTGAAATATTGATAGAAAGGGAGCTGTAAAACTAGGTACTGCAATATGAAACTCCAAGGGGAAAGACAGCTACAATACCTATAGTACTTGAATATAATCTGCTTTGAAGTGCCAAAAAGCAGATTAAATAAATATCAGGAAATATTTCTTCTTAGAAAGGGTAATGGATGCATGGGATGCCCTGCCAGAGGAGGTATGAAGACAAGAAAAGTAATGGAATTCAAAAGGGCTTGGTGTAAACACAAATACCCTTCTGGCTAGAGAACAGAAATGAAGAAATGGGGTAACTTCTGTTACACCTTGAGCCAGATTTTAGTAGCTACGCGCAGGCATAATTTGTGCGCGCTACCCGGCGCGTACAAATCTACACCCAATTTTATAACATGGGCACGCAGCTGTGCCCATGTTATAAAATCCGGGGTCGGCACGCACAAGGGGGTGCACACTTGTGCACGCCGAGCCCTAGGGGAGCCCCGATGGTTTACCCCGTTCCCTCCGAGGCCCCTCCAAAATCAGAGCAGCCTTGGAGGGAACTTTCCTTCCGTCCCCGTCCCCCCCCCCCCCGCACCTTCCCTTCCCTTATCTCACCCGCCCCCCAGCCCTACCTAAATCCCCCCCCACCACCACCTTTGTTTTCTTATTTACGCCTGCCTCTGGGCAGGCGTAGGTTGTGCGTGCCGGCGCGCAATCCCCTGGACCAGCCGCTGTGCCAGAGGCCTCGGTCCCGCCCCCGCCCTCTCCCTGTCCCTTTTTTCAAGCCCCGGGACATACGCGCGTCGTCGGGCCTATGCAAAATAGGCTCAGCGCGCACAGGAGCGGGTTTAAAAGGGTTACGCGCGTAACCTTTTTAAAATCCGCCCCCTAAAGTTTACACTCCCATTTCCAGGGATCTATTGAACAGGTCGTGCAGCGGACCCATCAGCACATCTTTGAGCTTCCTCAGTATCCTAGGATGAATCTCATCCGGCCCCATGGCTTTGTCCACTTTCAGTTTTCCTAGCTCTTCCCATACAATCTCTTCTGTAAATGGAGTTTCGTCTACTCCACCCCTCTCCAATGTCTTGTTAACTAGCAACGGTCCTTCTCCAGGGTCTTCTTTAGTGAACACCGAACTAAAGTATTTGTTTAATATTTCTGCTATTTCTTTTTGTCTCTCAATTTCACAATACCACTTTGGACCTTTCTCTGATGTATCTGAAAAATGATTTGTTACCTCTCTTTACCTCGTTGGCAATCCTTTCTTCCACCTGACTTTCTGCTTTCTTGATTACTTTCTTAGTTTCCCCTCAGTTTCACCAGATATTCTTCCCTGTGTTCCTCTTTTTGGGATCCTTTATATTTCCTGAATGCTGTTCTTTTTGCTTTTATTTTATCAGCCACCTCCTTTGAGAACCAGATAGGTTTCTTATTTCTCTTGCTTTTGTTTACTTTTCTAACATATAGATTAGTTGTCTTTGTAAATTGTTCCTTTTAGTTTGGCCCACTATTGTTCCACCTCTCTCATTTTTTCCCCAGTCTTCTAGTTCTACCTCCAGGTACGTCCCCATTTCAACAAAGTCTGTATTGTTGAAGTTCAAAACTCAGGTCTTTGTGCAACTTCTCCGTATCCTATTTGCGATATCAAACGATATCATTTAATGATCACTGGTGCTGAGGTGGGCACCCACCCAGACATTAGAGACATTATCCCCGTTAGTGAGCACTAAGTCAAGTATAACTCCTTCCCTCATGAGTTTCATTACCATTTGTTTGAACAGAGCCTCTTGCAAGGCATCCACTATCCCTCTACTTCTGTTAGATTCCACAGAAGGATTCTCCAATCTACGTCCAGCAGAAGGATTCTCCAGTATATGTCTGGCAGATTAAAATCTCCAACAATCAACACTTCTCCCTTCTTTCCCACCTTTTGGATGTCTTCAACCAGATTTCTGTCTAGTTCTTCTATTTGAATCGGAGGCCTGTAAAAATGGATGCATAATCATCTTTTTTTAGGACAACCCCGTAATGTTTCTTCTCTACACCATATTCCTTGCAGTTCAGTTACTTGGGTGTTGTTTTTGACATAAAGAGCTTCTCCTCCTCCCCCTTTTCTGTCCTCTCTGTCCTTCCTTAATATGTTATAGCCCAGTATGACCGTATCCCAATCATGAGAATCCGTGAATTATGTCTCCGTAACAGCAACAATATCCATGTCTGCCTCCACCATTAGGGCTTGCATGTCTGGGATTTTATTGCCCAGACTATGAGCATTTGTGCTCATAGCTTCCTGGCTTTTCTCATTCAGGTTATTGCTTTTCTTGGACTTGTTTTGTGTCTTATTCAGATGACTTTTGTTATCCCCTTCACCCATTTCCTTTGTATTTGGGAAGTGACATTCCAAAGTCCTTCTGCCACCCCTGACGTCTAGTTTAAATGCCTTATGGCATAGGATTTGAATTTCTCTCTTAGGATCCTTTTTCCTGCCACAGACAGATGTAAGCCATCTTTGGTACTGAGCCTCTTACTGTTTCATAAATGGCCCCAGCCTCCAATATATCCAAACTTTGTTCCTTACACCAAGTTTAGAGCTATGCATTGAAGTTATCTATATGGATTAGCCTCTCTTTCCCCTTTCCATGAACAGGTAACACTTCTGAAAAGGCAATAGTCTTCGCCATGTAATTAATCTGCTTCGCCAGAGACTGGAACTCTCTCTGTACCTCTTGGATGTTGTTTCTAGCAAGGTCATTGATTCTCAAATGGATGATAATATCAACTTCAGAGTCTTTGCTTTCTTCTTTGATCGCACTGACTATTTGAATAGCATTTCTACCAGCCATTAATCCTGGAAAGTTTTTAACTATAGCGTTTCCCTCGAAAAGAGTTCCCAGATTAGTACCTCTGATGACTGGTTCACCCAGGACAATGAGCTTTTTCTTATGGTTATTGATTGTATTATGGAATTTCTGCTGCTGTGCTCTAGACTGCCTCCTATTGATTGGAGCAGCTCCTCTCCAAGACAAGATACTTACAGCTGAATGAGGTGCTTTCTTTACCCCAAATATCTTCAAATTATTCCAACTCTTTGCAACTGCTACAACACTATAACAACATTCTCCATTCCAATGCTGTAGTCTGAACTTTGCTGAGACACAACTATGCTATACCACCCTTAAAATAAATAAATAAATAAATACAAAATCTCGCTGGGCAAACTAGATGGACCATTTTGTTCTTTATATGCTGTCATATATTACGTTACTAAGATGTGGAGTCATGAGTTATCAGTGGGTTTGGGGAGAAAGAAAAGAAAGGATCATTAGAGAGTGGTTGTAAAAATGTTAATTCTGTCGCTTCAGTTATGTATTTTATAACTGAATGTATAGACTTTCATGGAATAGGAACCAAAGTGCAAATTCTGCAGTTTGTTTCTGAAATCCAATAAAAAATAAGTTAAAAAAAATAAAGGTATCATAACCTGAGAAGAATCCACTTTTCTCTAGGTTTGACATGACTGCTAGAACTCTGCAAACAAGTATATCAAGTCATTCATTTTATTATGAGACAGCTTGGAGACAAGAGAATGACGATGAGAGAGATTTGCTCTGCTGTCTTTAATTCAAACAAAATTCCCAATATGTTTTATACAATTGCAATTAACTTACCAACCGCCTTCTCTGGATGTTTATATTGGTGTCTGAGCAGCATAACAACTTTCAAAGGGGAGTAGAGAAAAGGAGCAATTTTGTTGTTACTGCCCAATTATAACTAGGTAAGAAGGCACAGGGACATAAAGTGACTCACACAAGGTCAGACACTATCAGGAGCAGAGCTGGGATTGGAAAGGAGAAACAGGGATATAAAATGACCCATGCAGGGACAATCAAAGAGGATCTGAACTTGCACTGCCAGATTTGGTCTAAAAAAAATGCAAGACTAGCACTCTCTAAAGTGACAGAAGGATGAAGAACTCCAGAGAATCTGGAAAGGAAGTTCCATGATAGAGTGCCTCAAAGATGTGTTCAAAGAGAATATCTTTTTAGAATAATGCATGATTTAAGGAATTTGATGGGACCTTGGTAATTTCAAAAGTTTCCATCTTAAAATATCTGTCAATCTAATGGAGGATTTCATTTTGCCTTGTTGCTAGTGCTGCTGGTGAGAAGGGTATTGCAAGTAAAGGGTCCTTCTTTCCCCTAACAGACATAAGTCACTCACAGTTTGGTGTTCCCCAACGGCCATGGGATCAACTTCACAATGCAGTGCCCTTGGGACCAGGCAAACCATGCACCATCTGGAGAGAAAGCTACACTCCATGTCTCACAACATGACTTCCAATCAAACTGTTGTGCCTGGCCTGGCCTCAGCTCTGCCAGCAGGAGAGGCACATCTGCAGAAAGAAGGAGAAAACAGAGTCAGAAGTTTATCATCCCTCCTACTACTAGCTAAAGCTGCACCATCTATCCATATTGTAGTATTTCTAAAGTGTATGACAAGGACAGCTATAACGCACCATCTATCATTATTGCCACTTCAATAAAAACATGCATAATGGGCCGGTCTGGTGGAACAGTGGCAGTGCTGTGCACTGCCATGTGGAAGACCCCGGTTGAATTCTTGGATCAGGTCTTCCCTTCCCTAAGGTGGCCAAGGCTGGAGATGCTGTGCAAACAGAACTGTTAGCACCTGTGATGCAATATAACATTTAGTGGCCCAGAGGGTCCATGATTGCAGGGTTTCTTTAATAGCTCTGATTCACAGCCCTCAGCTGCAGCCTGGGCTAGGTGACTTTGGAGAGGATATAAAATAAGTGGAAAGAATATCCA
The DNA here is from genome assembly GCF_901001135.1 of Rhinatrema bivittatum. NCBI lineage: Eukaryota > Metazoa > Chordata > Amphibia > Gymnophiona > Rhinatrematidae > Rhinatrema > Rhinatrema bivittatum. The sequence goes on along the minus strand of NC_042625.1, from coordinate 58,488,161 downwards.
AACTGTTGTTAATGAAGGCCCATAACACAGGATCCCAGCCAGAGTTTTAACTAAGCTGGAAGCCCAAAGGAGCAGGAGGAAACAGCCAAACCCCGAAAAAAGAAAACAAACGCATGTCTAAGAATACCAAATGGGTCAGACCAAAGTACCATCAAGCCCACAATGCTGTCTGACAGCATTTAAGCAATGGAGAAATTATTACTTACTTGATAATTTCCTTTTCTTTAGTACAGACAGGTGAATCCAGAACCAGTAGGTTATGCACCTCTACCAGCAGATGGAGACAGAGCAAAGCTGACATCACGGTATATATATACCACTACAGTGACATCAGCCTGCCAGTATTCTCTGCAAAAGCCAACTGTGGACAAACTAACAAAACTTGATTAACAGATAACCATTCCAGCATTCAGGCAACAGGAAAACACTGAGCTCAGACAAAGAATATATTAGCACTATTCTCAGGACTGGAGTAACACTTACCAGTAACCCCTGGAACACACAGACATGCAAGAGGACAATAGTACAACCAGGGCGGGAAGGTGGATTCACTAGTCTGTACTAAAGAAAAGGAAATTATCAGGTATGTAGTAATTTCTACCTTCTTAGCATTCAGACGGGTGAATCCAGAACCAGTGGGATGTACCAAAGCTCCCGAACATGGTGGGAGGCTGCCTTTGGAGTTGCATCCTCCTGGGCCTGCACGTACAGCGGTAATACCTGGAAAAGGTGTGTAAGGAAGATTACGTCGCAGCTCGGCAAATGACAAAGTTTGCAAGTAGCTCATTTAAAACAAATCAAAGAAAATTCTTTTTTCACTCAGCGTATAGTTAAGCTCTGGAATTCATTGTCAGAGGATGTGGTTACAGCAGTTAGTGTAACTGGGTTTAAAAAAAAGGTTTGGATAAGTTCCTAGAAGAAAAATCCATAAACTGCTATTAATTAATAAGCAATAGTAACTTGAGATTTATTTATTTGGGTACTTGCCAAGAACTTGTGACTTGGATTGGCCACTGTTGGAAACAGGATATAGGGCTTGATAGATCCTTGGTCTGACCCAGTATGGCATCTCTTATGTTCTTATGGACTTATGAGGCGAGTCAACAATCTAACCTCTGCCCATAACTCTGCCTGAACCCTAGTAGAATGAGCTCTAACCTGACTATGCAATGGCAGCTCAGCATCCACACACACGCCCGTGACTACCTCCTTAATCCAGTGGGCTATTGTAGCCTGCGATGCTGGTTCGCCCTGTTTACTTCCACCATGAAGAAAAAACAGGTGATCCGTCTTCGTGAGAGGTTTAGAAATCTCCAAATACCTCAAGATATGTCTCTTGATTTCCAAGGATCATAATAGGCAATATTCCTCTGCATCCTTTTACCTGTCCAGAAATGGCAGGGAAATGGACTGATTCTAGTGAAAATCTGAGACCACTTTTGGCAAAATGGAAGGAACAGTACGCAGTTGTATCACCCCCAGAGTCACTCCTAGAAATGACTTGCGACAAGACAAGGCCTGTAGTTCGGATACCCTATGCGCCAAAAAAACTGCCACAAGAAACACCATTTTCAAGGTCAGTAAACTGAAGGAAAGGTTAAGCATCGGTGAAAAAGTAAGGCCCCCTAGAAAATACAAAACTCCACCAGGGCACCGGTAATCGCAAGGGAGGATGAAGATGCTTCACTCCTTTCAAGAAACGGGCCACATCTGGATGAGCCAACAAGGATCCACCATTCATCTGACCTTGGAAACAGGTAAGAGCCGCCACCTGTACCTTTAAGGAATTAAGGGCCAACCCTTTACTCAAGCCATCCTGCAAAAATTCCAAAATGAACGGGATCTTAAACGAACAAGGAAGAATTCCTCAATCTTTACACCAAGCCTCAAACACTCGCCAAACCCGCACATAGGCAAGGAAAGTGAAGCGATGTTTCTTGGTTGCAGCAAGGTGGCAATCACAGCAGTAGAATATCCACGCTTTAGTAACCAAGCCCTCTCAAGAACCATACCGTAAGACAAAATCGAGTCAGTTCTTCGTGAAGAACAGTCCCCTGCCATAGCAGATCTCCGTGCTCCAGCCTTCAAAGATCTGCATACCACAGTCTCTTGGGCCAATCTGGTGCCACTAGATGCACCATCCCCATGTGACTCTCGATCTTACAAACCATTCTGCCCAACATGGCCACAGGGGAAAAGCATACAGCAGCTTGCCCTCTGGTCACTCCTGCACGAAGGCATTGATGCCAAAGGACTTTGGATCTCTCCTGTGACTGAAGAATCGAGGAACCTTTGCATTGTGAGACGTCACCAGCAGATCCAGAAATGGAAGGCCCCAGCAATCCACTATTAACTGAAATGCCTCGTTTGATAATTCCCTTGCTCCTGGATCCAGACTCTGTCTGCTGAGAAAGTCTGCTCTTACATTGTCTTTTCCCACAATGTGCAAGGCTAAGATCTCCTGAAGATACATTTCCGCCCATTCCAAAGTTTGGGCTATTTCCTGCGACACTTATTGGCTCTTGGTTTCTCCCTGCCGATTGATGTAAGCCACTGACATTGCAATGTCTGACATTATCCGGACTGCTCGACCCTGCAAACGGTCGCCGAACCACAAGCATGCCAACCAGACGGCACGGGCTTCCTGCCAATTGATGCTCCAGAGAGACTCTTCCGAGAGAGTAAATAAACAATTTACATTAACTTGTTCAAGTCCTTTTATGATTTTGTAGACTTCTATCATACCCCCCCCCCCCCAGTTGTCTAGTCTCCAAACTGAACAGCCCTAACTTCTTTAGCCTTGCCATGCCCTTTATTTTGGTCGCCCTTCTCTGCACTTTCTCCAGTGCAACTATATCCATTTTCAGATGCAATGACCAGAATTGCACACAGTATTCAAAGTGCGGTCTCACCATGGAGCGATACAGAGGCATTATGACATCCTTTGTTTTATTTTCCATTCCCTTCCTAATAATTCCTAATATTCTGTTTGCTTTTTTGATTGTCACAGCACACTGGGCCGATGATTTCAATGTATTATCCACTATGATGCCTAGATCTTTTTCCTGGGTGGTAGCTCCTAATATGGAACCTAACATCGTGTAACTACAGCAAGGGTTATTTTTCCCTATATGCAACACCTTGCACTTGTCCACGTTAAATTTCATCTGCCATTTGGAAGCCCAATCTTCCAGTCTCGCAAGGTCCTCTTGCAATTCATCACAATCCGTTTGAGATTTAACTACTCTGTTGATCCCCTTGAGATCTAGGATGGGGCAAAAAGAGCCCTCCTTCTTGGGCACAACGAAATAATTGGAATATCGGCCTGCATTTTCTTGAGAAGTGGGCACTGGAACCACAGCCCACAGACTGAGGAGTCTTGACAATGTACACTCCACTGCCTGTCTCTTCTGTGGAGAGTTGAGGGAGACACCATGAAAACATCCCGAGGAACACACTGCAAAACTCCAGTGTATAGCCATCTCTTATTTATTTATTTAAACGTTTTGTATGTACCGATATTCATTTGCACATCATATCGGTTTACATGGATCAGGAAAACTCTGATCTGATCTCGATCCACCTCTGATAAAAAAAAAAAAAAGGAGAGAAAGGCGACCTCCTATCTGCTGTTCACGGGGGTGGGTCGGCACTCCTTCATTGGGAGGCTTGGAAAGCTCCACTACCTGAGCCTGCACCCCAGCTAGGGCTGCGTGGGACAAAAGAACTCAGAATTACCCAAAGGTCAAATCCTCTGAAAGGTCGCTACTCCGTTGGGTCAAAAACATCTGAACCCCCTAGTACAACCTCCTGTGCTGGAGGAGCGCAACGTCTGTTTCTTATCCTCTGATAACTGAGGAACCTGGGACTCACTCCACGTGTTGGCCATTTTCTCCAGCTCACTCCCAAAGAGTGAGCGAGCCTTTAAAGGGCAACTTCATAAGGTTAGACTTTGAAGTTCTATCAACCAACCAATTTCTCAGTCATACTTGACGTCTAGTCACTATTACCGAAGCTACCCCTCTGGCTGAAGTGCGGACCAAATCACAGCCCACCTCTGCCAAAAAGGTGGCTGCTGGTTCATCACTGCCCTAGAGTTCACACCAGATTCATCAACTTCCTGAGATAGAAGTAAACAAGAGCATGCCAACAGGGAACAAGAAGCTATCTGAAAAGTCATTGCTTCAAAAGCCTGCTTAAGGATGGCCTCAATTCTCCCATCCTGTATGTACTTCAAGGCCGCTCCCACTTCTACGGGGATAGTCATCTGCTTGGTAACAGCACACACAAGCACATCCATTTTAGGAAAGCGCAATTGCTCTCTTGCAGCTTGATCCAGAGGGTACAGTCCTTCCAAGACTCGTGCCTCTTTAAAATTAGCTTCCAGGACACCCCATTCAAGATCAATTAATTCTTGAATGGTCTCCAAAATAGGGAAGAATCAAGAGGCTTTACGTAAAGAAATCAAAATAGGATCTTTCTTTGAAGATGCTGGGAGTACCAGGGGCTGAATCCATGTCCGAGCCAATGTCTGGGAAATCAGAACCAGTAACTCATCGCTATGAAAAAAATACAACATAGTTCTATACAGCTCCAATCCTGGAGGAATTTCCCCTTCCTCCAGTGAGTAAGGATCGGCTTCATCATCCGTGCCATCTGGGACCCTATTAGGGAGACCTGCAGATCATCTATTTTTTTTTTTTTTTTTTATTTAGCATTCGTTTATATACCGAGGTATAGCAGACATTGCCTTCACTCCGGTTTACATAATAACAAACCAGTTACATTTAAATCCATAACAGTATAACAGTAAAAAATTGAATCAGAACAATAACTTAGTAATGGTCAATAAATACATTAAATATTAGAAAATATGATTGTATAAAAAATCTTGTAGGGGGACGGTTGATACCGTAACAAAAGCGAGAAGGTTTCTGTGAGTCAGGGCGGTCGTCGTAGGAGGGGGATTGCTCACGTAGAATGGAACGTACAGAGGATGAAATCAAAGATTTATGTTCTGTTGTCATTAGGTGAGCAACCATTGTAGGACTGTGAGAGTAGCCAGGCTTTAAGTTCTTTTTTAAAAGATTTAACGTTTACTTGCGAATTGAGGTGATGAGGCTTACTCCGACACTTACCTGCAGCACCAGGCATGCAGGAATACACAGCCTTCAATCCTGACTGTTAAGATTGCCCGGGGCTGAGAACTGCGACCAAAGAAAGGACTGCAGTCACTGAAAAAAATTCTATCCAAGAAAAGGCTGAGGGATCCATGACAAAATCAGGGAGCACTGAACTACCTTCCCCTGCTGATGAACCAGTTAGGGAAGCCCCAAAAATCAGGTGACACCTCTGGCAGCTCTTTTTCCATTCCTACACCAGGCTGGGAAGAACCAAGCTTAGTAAAATCAGATGGAGGCAAGTCTCCCTGAGCCTCCAAACAGCGCTGACACAAGTTAGAGGGAATGCCAGGCTGGGATGCCCAAAAATGACTAGCAACACAAAGGGCAACGTACTTGGGCTTCTTTGCTATGGGTGCCATCAGTCTGTCAATACACCCCAACAGGCATCTGACAAAAGTGCACCCAGCTGAGTTCATGCTGCAAAAACTAGGCGCCCAAAATTTAGGCACTCAACACTGTACCTTGACAAGTGCACAAACTGAGTCCCTACCAGATAATGCACAAAAATAAGCACATGCACTTTTCTGTGCGCACAAGTGAGAGCCCTAGTCAGCGCTCCTACGCGCCCAACCAGGCACACAAACACAAACCAACTAATGAGGGCAGTCATGTGCAGGAAAACATGCGAAAACGCCGTCGCAGCCTACCATGTGGTGAACAAGTCAAGCCTGAGAGTGGGGCCTAGCTGAAAGGCTGTTCAATCCAAGCTGCCTACATTCCTTAAGCTCTCCCGGAGGGGTCAGATCAGCACACTGAGCATGGAGACCGGGGGGAAAAGGAATCCCTACTGAACTCCCCTTCTTTTCTCTTTTTTTTTTTTTCTTTTTATTACTCCTTACCTGAGCTCAGCCTGTCCTGGCTAAGTACAAGGTCAGTCTCCAGCTATGGGGGAGAAGGTAAGGACCTTCTTGCACCTGCTTGCCTTTCAGCTAAGTCCACGCAGGCTGAAAAACCAGCTATTGGACTAAGGCATTCATCTGAGGAAGGGATCCAAAGATATCAACTCAGGAATTCGCAATTGAGAGAGGGACCATAAGGTATCACCACAAGAGAGCGGGGCGAATAAATCTCCTTCTCTTCTCCTTTGAAAAATTTTTAAGCAATCCCCATTAGGGAGATGCATGTCCACCATCTGCTGGAGACAGAGAATACTGGCAGGCTGATGTCAGTGCAGTGACATCAGCTTTGCTATCTCCATCTGCTGGTAAAGGTGCATAATCCACTGGCTTTGGATCCATCTATCCATATGTTAAGAAATCACATTTGTTTGTTTTTGGTTTTTTTTTTTAGTCTACGTCTGCTCGGCTCTCAGACTTAAAACACTCAACCTGAAGGAGGAACCAAATGGGTGTCTCCTCAGGAGCTCAAGCAGTTTGCCAAAATCTTCTATTTTCTTTTTTTTTTTTTTTATTATTACAAACTATCCCCAGTAAGGAGAAACAAAGAGATTCATGTCCATCCATCTGCTGAAGACAGAATACTAGCAGGCTGATGTTAGGGTAGGGCTATATGTCAGTGGCATCAGCAAGTCAGCTTTACTCCTCCTCCATCTGCTGGCAGGAGTGCATAATGCACTGGTGTAGATTGGCTTGCCTGAGTGCAAAGGAATTCCCAAGTGTCAGGTTGCTCAGGTACACAGTGCCTTCTGTTGGCCTAGCCCAAAGGGAATAGTTGCCACTTCAGCCAGGCTAGACCCAAAATAAGCCTCGATCGCTTTACTGGCCCGAGCTCCACAAGAGCAGAAGCTGCTGCCACTCGTTTAAGAGACTCAGGCAGATGGAAGGAAGTAGTTACAAACCCAACAGGAGAAGCTGCTGTTGCTAACTAGGACTGCTCCCTACTTCCACCAAAGAGAGGTTACAGGGAAAGAAAAATACAACAATAATAATATAGTGGACACAAAAGAAAAATTCTACAAATGGCAAACAAAAAAAGCAAAAAAAAAAAACCAACAAAAAGAAAGAAAAAGAAAAAACAAACAAAACAAAGCCAAAAAGCAAAATAAAAAAACACAAAAACTTAGTACAGCTGAAACCCATGAAAACAATGAGCACAAAAAAAAAATAGATGACAAGGAAATTGTTTGAGATCTCAAAAAGCTCAAGGCTACAGGCTAAAACCTGTGGATATTCTTGATTCCATGAATGAAATACTTTACAGAAAACTGATTTTCCCTGGTAGGGTTAAGTTTTCCAATCATAAACAGAAATTAGGTTAGAAGAAAACCAGAGGTCCACTTATTGTCTAACAACTATCTATATAGAGTATTCTTGAGGAAGATGAATTAACCCTTCCTCCCCCAAATCACACAGGAAGGCCAGGCCTAGGCAGAAAGAAGAAAGGAAGGCATGGGAGTTTCAGCATCATTCCATGCAATCCTCCACTTCCTATGCTAAAAAATCTGCATCTTCTCATGGCTAAAATGGTCACAGGCATTTCCTGAGATTGTAAGTACACACAGGAGAGACCTCATTGTCACCTCAGAGCTGAGAGCATTGCATCTGCTGGTTTGATGAATAGAAGATGTGAGGTAGCTCTGAGCTCCATGGGAGCGGATGAGAATGAATGCCAAACATGTGGAGCTGTCTGGTCCAGTGTCACAGAACAGAATTCTTCCTCAATATTCACAGGCTTCTCTACAGGGAACAACACTGCATTCAAGCCTTTGTAACAGAATGCATTTTATTTTCTGTGTACCGAGAATCAGGCTTCCACGCAGAGGGAAAAGTAATAGGTAGTTACAATTCTAGTTGTCGTCAGGAAAACTGCATATTCTTATCTCGCCATTGGAATTTCTGGACATTCCTTTTCCATTACCATGATGAGTCAGCTGACTCCGCCTTCCCACGCCACTGCCCTCCCACCCTGTAACATTACTCCATTAACTTCTCCGACCAGGCTACCCTCCTCCCCAAAACGAGCATCTTTCAAATCACGCGCCCTTCTCACAAACCAGATCACTTCACAGAAGATTCGATTCGCATGACTCGGTCTTTTTCATTCATGTCCTTACAGGCTATTTCTTCACTATCTTCTTTTTAGGTATAAACAATTCTTGTTTTGCAGTCCTGTACTTTTCCATGGCGGTCAGGCCATGAATCCATTTAGGCCACTAGAGACAGTTGAGAAGTATTCCTCTAATTACAAGTATTTGTACAGCAAAGATATTTTTCAGTGGAGGGGAAGGTGGGGTGGGGGGGGGGGGTCTGGATGGCTTTGCATACATTCAGTGCAGTTTCTAAAATACCACGGACTAATGAATCTTCAATATTTAATGATCATCTCTGGGTATATTTTATATTTATACAATCTAAATTATATAACACAGGGGCAACGGAACACCATTTGGCTGGGGGGGCACAAAACAAACCACCTTCCACTCCCCCAAACACTTATTTCTTAATTTATATTTACACTTAATATAATTTTTTTCTTACATCCTTTCTTTGCATTAATCATATTGAAAGCAATTTTCAAAAGTCATTTAGTGATGTAAATGGCTACTGGGGTAAAAAAGACTTTTTGAAAATTGCACACCCTGTATGTGGATAAAAGTAGGTGTATTGCAGAATAATGTACCTTTTATCTGCATTTCTGTTGAGGTCTTCCCAAGTCCGGGTTAGGCCGAGGGGGGCAACAATATCCATAGCATTGTATTTACTAAGCATTTTTCCCCGTAGACAGAAAACGGGAAAAACAATTTAGTAAATAGGCCTCCATGTACATTGGTTTGCAGGGAAAAAGTATTCACAGGTAAAACAGGTGCAAATCCCTGCAGGCACTTTATCCCTGCCCCACCCTCTCTAAACCCCCTCCCTGCAATCACCCTCTCTCCTGATTTATCTCCCCACCAGCCACTACCCCATCTCTCACCCCCATTTCCTGCCTCTACTTCCATTCACTTTCTCCCTCACTTCTTTCCCGTTTGCCGCCACTCCCACCTTCTCTTCTCCTACAACCCTCCATCCCCTCGTCCCTGCCATCTCCCTCCACCCAAGGTTTGGCCAGCATCCCCAGCCTGACCCTAAGGTATTTCTGAGGCTTTGTGGGCCCAGTGGCAGGGAACCATCACCATCACCCAAGGCAGCTGCTGAGGCCTCTGTGAGAATCGCTTGGCAGTGGCAGAAAACAGTGGCATGCTTTTGGGTCTGGAAAGTGGTCCATGCAGACAGCAAACATTTGCAGCTCCTCCTGCATATGCCTGTTCTTGCATTGTTGTTCTGTGCCTGCACCAGGAATAAAACTGGTGCATGAGAATAATGCAAAAGCCAACCCACACAGACTTAAGACAGCACAGTGTCTGGTAGCCCTGCCCAAAATTAGTCGAACCATGGCCCATGTGGCACAACTCCACTGCGATGCCTATAGGAAAATTAGTTCTTACCTGTTAATTTCCGTTCCTGTAGTTCCACGGATCAGTCCAGACCATGGGTTGAGCCTCCTGTTCAGCAGATGGAGATAGACCAAAACTGAAAGGGTATCCTATATCAGGACAGAGCCTACCCTACAGCCCTTCAGTATAACCATTGTCAATACAGATAAGAACAAAGATAACCAAGAAAAAGATCAAGCAAGTAACTGAAAACTCAAGTGAGTAACAAACTAAGCCATTACAAACATTGAATGGCCTCTGTAGAAGAACGCTCTTGCATACCCTTGATCATCAAATACAAATGCTTCCTGTGTCCATAAGACAATAATAGGTAACTTTCTTCCAGAGACCTGTAGAAAAGAGCTTTGAGAGGACGGCCGAAAAAGAAAAAACAGGGAAGGGTGTCTGGACTGATCCGTAGTACTACAGCAACGAAAATTAACAGGTAAGAACTAATTTTCCTTTCCCTGTACCAACCCGGATCAGTCCAGACCATGGGATGTACCAAAGCTTCCCTAAAACGGGTGGGACCAAGACAGTCCCACTCGAAGCACCTGCCGACCGAAAATACCAAAAACCGGTGCTCGCACATCAAGACGGTAATGACGAGCAAAGGTATGCAGGGATTTCCATGTAGCAGTCCTGCATATTTCCTGTGGAGAGACAGATTGATTCTCCGCCCACGAAGTAGCCTGAGAACGTAAAGAATGAGCTTTTAAGCCCTCAGGAACCGCCCAATCTTGGCAGACGAAATCACCTCCTTCAACCACCAGGCAATAGTGGTCTTAGAAGCCTGTTTGCCCCTATTTGGACCACTCCAGAGAACAAAAAGGTGATCTGAGACCCGAAAGTCATTGGTGACCTGGAGGTAGCGCGGTAACGCTCGTTTCACGTCAAGTCGGCGAAGATCGCCCCCGACTGAACTCATGATGTCCTCAGGAGAGAACGAGGGAAGCTCCACCGACTGGTTGACATGAAAGGAAGAGACAACCTTTGGTAAAAAGGAAGGGACAGTTTTGAGAGAAACCTCCGAATCAGAAAACTGCAGGAAGGGCTCCCGACAGGACAGCGCTTGAATCTCCGACACCATCTCCTATCTCCTGAATAGTCTTCCCACTCAGGCAGTATCATCCCTTCTGAGGAGGCAAGTTAAATGTAAAACATTGATATGACAGGCTAAGAGAGAATTTGAAAAGAAGTTGGCAAGAGAGGTACTTTTTAAAATATATCCGAAGCAGGAAGCCTGCGAGGGAGTCAGCTGGACTGTTAGATAATCGAGGGGTTAAAGGGGCACTTAGGGAAGATAAGCCCATTGCAGAAAAACTAAAATGAATTCTTTGCTTCAGTGTTTACTAATGAGGATGTTGAGGAGATACACATTCTGGAGACTGTTTTCAAGGGCGATGATTCAGATGGGAACTGAACCAAATCACAATCAACCTGGAAGTAGTAGTAAGCCAGACTGACAAACTGAAAAGTAGTAAATCCCCTGGACCAGATGGTATATACGCCAGGGTTCTGAAAGAACTAAAAAATGAGTTTCAAATCTATTATTAGTAATTTGCAATCTATCATTAAATCATACATTCAACATGAAGACTGGAGGGTCGCCAGTGTAATTCTGATATTTAAAAAGGGCTCCAGGGTGATCCGAGAAACTATAGACTGGTGAGCCTGACTTCAGTGCTAGGAAAGATCATGGCAACTATTCAAAAGAACAAAACCACAACATAAAGATAGAGATGGTTTAATGGGACAAGCCAGCATGGATTTACCTATGGATTTGCCTCACAAATCTGCCACAGTTTTTGAAAGGGTTAATAAACATGTGGATAAAGGTGAGCCGGTAGATAGTATATTTGGATTTTCAGAAGGCATTTGACAAAGTTTCCCATGAGAGGCTTCTAAGAAAATTAAAAAGTCATGGGAAAGGAAGTAATGTACTTTTGTGGGTTGCAAAGTGGTTAAGAGACAGGAAACAGAGAGTAGGATTAAATAGTCATTTTCTCAGTGGAGAAAGGTAAACAGCAATGTGCCTCAGGAATCTGTATTTGGATTGGTGCTTTTTAATCTACCATATAAATGGGCTTGGACCGACGTGCCGCAAATGAGCAGTAGAGAGCAGCTCTACTGCGCATGCGCGAGAGCACGGTCGGAGGGGAGCCCGGCGGACGGCTGTCTTGGAAACGGCAAGGAGGAGCAGCGGCAGCAGCACAGGAGGTCTCCGGGGGGTCTTCTCTCTCGCGCGGGGAGAAGCGGCGGCACAGACACAAATGGGAGGTCGCCGGGAGTCTCTCTCTCGCGCGCCTCATCACCGAGCATTGGGCGGGCCAGCTACGAGCCCGGTGGAGAGGCACGCGCGAGAGAGAGAGACCCCCAGAGACCTCCCATGGAGCAGCGGCGGCAGTATCTAAGTGTCAGGCGGGCCAGAGAGAAGAAGAGGGAGTGGAGGAGGGATGAGGGAGAGGGACGGGGTTGTGGAGGAGGTGGGAGGGGAAGGAAGAGGATGTAAGTGGGGAGGGTAAAGTGGAGTAGAGAAAAAGAGGGAGTGGAGGAGGGCTGAGGGAAAGGGGAAGGAAAGGGAAGGTGAGAGGGGAAGGGAAAAGGGAAGAGTATATGACTGAACAAGTGGGAAGGGTAAGAGGTTCTGGAGAAGAGAAAAAAGAGTGGAGGAGGGCTGGGAGAGGGAAGGGGTTGTAGATGAGGTGAGAGAGGATGGAAGGAAAAGGGAAGTTGTGGAGAACAGAGCGGCTCTAACCATGCTGGTCTGACCGATGGAATCTCGCCCGTTTTAACAGGCTTAATGACTAGTATATTTATAAATGATCTGGAAAGGAAAGCAACAAGTGAGGTGATCAAATATTCAGCACAGTTAAATCACAAGTGAATTGTGATAAATTAGAGGACAACCTTGCGAGACTGGAAAACTGGGCATCCAAATGGCAAATGACATTTTATATGGAAAAGTGAAAAGTGATGCATATAGGGAAAAATAATCCATGCTATAATTATACAATGTTAGATTTCATATTAGGAATTACCACCCAGAAAAAAGATCTAGACATCATAGTGGACAATACATTGAAATCGGCTCAATGTAAGAACATAAGAACTTGCCATACTGGGTCAGACCAAGGGTCCATCAAGCCCAGCATCCTGTTACCAACAGTGGCCAAACCAGCCTACAAGTACCTAGCAAGCACGAAACACTAAGTAGATCCATGCTACTGATGCCAGTAATAACAGTGGCTATTCTCTAAGACAACTTGATTAATAGCAGTTAATGGACTTCTCCTCCAAGAACTTATCCAAACCTTTTTTAAACCCAGCAACATTAATTGCACTAACCACATTCTCTGGCAACAAATTCCAAAGCTATTGTGCGTTGAGTGAAAAAGAATTTTCTCAGATTAGTTTTAAATGTGCTACTTGCTAACTTCATGGAGTGCCCCCTAGACCTTCTATTATCCAAAAGAGTAAATAACCGATTCATATTTACCTGTTCTAGACATCTCATGATTTTAAAGACCTCTATCATAGCCCCCCCTCAGCAATCTCTTCTCCAAGCTGAACAGCCCTAACATCTTTAGCCTTTCCTCATAGGGGAGCTGTTCCATCCCCTTTATTATTTTGGTTGCCCTTCTTCCTGTACCTTCTACATCACAACTACATCTTTTTTGAGATGTGGCAACCAGAATCGTACACAGAACTTAAGGTGCAGTTTCACCATGGAGCGAATAAGAGGCATTATGACATCTTCCGTTTTATTCACCATTCCCTTCCTAATAATTCCTAACATTCTGCTTGCTTTTTTGACTGCCGCAGCACACTGGGATGAAGATTTCAATGTATTATCTACTATGACGCCCAGATCTTTTTCCTGGGTGGTAGCTCTTAATATGGAACCTAACATTGTGTAACTACAGCAAGAATTATTTTTCCCTATATGCAACACCTTGCACTTTTCCACATTAAATTTCATCTGCCATTTGGATGCCCAATCTTCCAGTCTCGCAAGGTCCTCCTGTAATTTATCACAATCGGCTTGTGATGTAATTACTCTGAATAATTTTGTATCATTTGCAAATTTGATTACCTCACTCATCGTATTCCTTTCCAGAGCATTTACAAATATATTGAAAAACATCAGTCGAAGTACAGATCCCCGAGGCACTCTACCCTTTTCCACTGAGAAAATTGATCATTTAATCCTACTCTGTTTCCTGTCTTTTAACCAGTTTGTAATCCACGAAAGGACATCACCTCTTATCCCATGATTTTTAGTTTCCTTATAAGCCTCTCATGAGGGACTTTGTCAAATGCCTTCTGAAAATCCAAATACACTACATCTTCTGACTCACCTTTATCCACATGTTTATTAACGCCTTAAAAAAAAATGAAGATTTGTGAGGCAAGATTTGCCTTGGGTAAATCCATGCTGTGTTCCATTAAACAATGTCTTTCTATATGCTCTGTGATTTTGATCTTTAGAATAGTTTCCACTATTTTTCCCAGCACCGAAGTCATGCTCCCTGGTCTCTAGTTTCCTGGATCGCACCTGATGCACTTTTTAAATATTGGGGTTACAATGGCCACCCTCCAGTCTTCAGGTACAATGGATGATTTTAATGATAGGTTACAAATTTTAACTAATAGATCTGAAATTTCATTTTTGAGTTCCTTCAGAACCCTGGGGGTGCATACCAGCCGGTCCAAGTGATTTGCTACTCTTTAGTTTTCAATCTGGCCTACTTTTACTACTACTTCTACTACTTCCAGGTTCACAGTGATTTGGTTCAGTTCATCTGAATAATCACCCTTGAAAACCATCTCCGGAACTGGTATCTCTCCAACATCCTCTTTAGTAAACACAGAAGCAAAGAATTTATTTAGTCTTTCTGCAATGACCATATCTTCCCTAAGAGCCCCTTTAACCCCTCGGTCATCTAACGGTCCAACCGACTCCCTCACAGGTTTCTTGCTTCGGATATATTTTTATTATGAGTTTTTGCCTCTACGGCTATTTTTATTATGAGTTTTTGCCTCTACGGCCATCTTCATTTCAAATTTTCTCTTAGCCTGCTTATGCTTTTTCCTATTTTCTTCAGATGGATCCTTCTTCCAATTTTTGAAGGATGTTTTTTGGCTAAAATAGCCTCTTTCACCTCACCTTTTAATCATGCCGGTAATTGTTTTGCCTTCCTCCACCTTTCTTAATGCATAGAATACATCTGGACTGTGCTTCTAAGATTATATTTTTAAACAATATAATCCATGCCTGTTGTACACTTTTAACTTTTGCAGCTGCACCTTTCAGTTTTTTCTATTTTACTCATTTTATCAAAGTTTCCCTTTTGAAAATTTAGTGTTAGTACTATAGATTTACATATTGTCTCCCTTCCAGTCAGTTCAAATTTGATCATGTTATGATCACTATTGCCAAGTGGCCCCACCACCGTTATCGCTCTCACCAAATCCTGCGTTCCACTAAAAATTAAACCTAAAATAGCTCCCTCTCTTGGTTCCTGAACCAATTACTCCATGAAGCAGTTTATTCCATCCAGGAATTTTATGTCTCTAGCATGTCCTGATGTTACAATTACCCAGTCAATATTGGGGTAATTGAAATCTCCCATTATTACTGCACTGCCAAATTGGTTAGCTTCCCTGACCTTTCTTAGCATTTTATGTCTGATCATTTTGGCCAGGTGTACAGTAGTATACTCCTATCACTATACTCTTACCCAACACACATGGGATTTCTATCCATATAGATTATACTGATAGTATCTCTTTTATGATCTTTATCCTGTTGGACTCTATACCCTCCCAGACATAAAGTGCTACATCCCCACCAAGTTGATCCTCCCTATCACTGCGGTGTAATTTGTACCCTGATAAGCACTATCTTCCTTCCCCCAGGTCTCCGAGATGCCAATTACGTCTATCCTCCTTCCACCAGATCTTTGAGATGCCAATTACGTCAATCTCATCATTCACTGCTATACATTCTACCTCTCCCATCTTACTTCTTAGACTTCTGGCATTGGCAAACAGACATTTCAAAGTGCATTTTTTCTTTGTATTAACAACCTTCTTTTCAGTTGATATGGATAATTTGGAATCCTTTAGCTCAGGTAATTCTTTACTTATAGGCACATGGGCTACTTTTGCATTTATTGAAACCTCTCTGTTGGGATGCCCTAACTCTCCTATTTCATTGGTATCCTTCAAAGATACATTCCTCCGAACCATGCACTGCCGAGTGACTGTCTGTTTTCCCCCTTGTTCTAGTTTAAAAGCTGCAGCGATCAAAAAAAAACCAAACAGGAATTATTAGGAGTGGAATGGTGAATAAAATAGAGACTGTCATAATGTCTCTGTATCGCTCCATGGTGAGACCGCACCTTGAATACTCTGTACAATTCTGGTCACTGCATCTCAAAAAAGATATAGTTGCACTGGAGAAGGTACAGAGAAGGGTGACCAAAATGATAAAGGAGATGGAACAGCTTCCCTATGAGGAAGGCTAAGGAGGTTAGAGCTGTTCAGCTTGGAGAAGAGATGACTGAGGAGGGACAGGATAGAGGTCTATAAAATCATGAGAGAGGACTAGAACAGGCAAATGTGAATCGGTTATTTACTCTTTCAGATAACAAAGACTAGGAGGCACTCTATGACGTTAACAATTAGCACATTTAAAACAAATTTGAGAAATGTTTCTCACTCAACGCACAATTAAGCTCTGGAATTCATTGCCGGAGGTTGTGGTTAAGGCAGTTAGCGTAGCTGGGTTTAAAAAAAGGTTTGGACAAGTTTCTGGAGAAGTCCATAAACTGCTAATAATCAAGTTGACTTATGGAATAGCCACTGCAATAGTAACATGGAATCTAGTTAATGTTTGGGTACTTGCCAGGTACTTGTATCCCGGATTGGCCTCTGCTGGAAACAGGATGCTGGGCCCGATAGACCCTTGGTCTGACCCAGGATGGTACCTTCTTATGTAATAACAACTCTATAGCAAACTGGAGCTGTGCAGACTTCCATCCTGGAGAGTAAATCTGTAGCCTTCATGGAACTTCACCATTCGACTATTGAAAGAAAGAGAAAGGTAAAGAGCCTGTTATGCTTGACATCTATTTTTTTGGCTCATAGCGGAAGTCAAATGGCTGCTAATCCTTCTATGCACACCACAGCACTGCCTTTCATCATACGAGCCAGGGCTTGAAATGGGGAACCCACCCAGTTTTCTTCCAGCAGGGTGCCGACCTTCAGCAGGTCACATCCTGCTGCTTGCTCGTAAGCCATGCAAAATGCACAAGCTAACATCCTATGCCATCATGACTTACCTCACCCTCCTCTCATCACCAAAAAAAGCAGATGCCAGTGGAGAGAGGGAGGGTGAAAACCTCCAACTCCCTTCCAAGTCTAAATCTGGCACAGCACCACAGGAGACCAGAAGTCAGTCTGGGGAAAAGGCTATGCTGTAAGCCTTTTTTCTTCTTTTTAGGATCCTGCTCTACCAGGAAAATCAGCCTAAAGATTTCTGCCCTAGGAGCCCTACTGCCTGAGCCACCAAGAGAATAAAATCACTAGGTACCACCCAGTGCCTGACCCATTGGTGTGGGAACTCGAACCCAGATGAGTCAATTGAGGGAAAGTGTTGATCAGTCTGTCAGGCCTGTCACCTGTAACAATCCCAGGATTCAGCTTATGGTCCACCAGAATTTGGACCTAAAACATTCCCAGGAGCAGTCTACTTTTAGCTGCAGCACCAGTCCACACATCTGCATCATCTGCTGGAGAAGGGAGAAACATTGAAAAGCTGAAGGCAGCACAAGACCTTTATATAGTGAGTGATGTCAGCTTTGACCTTTTTTCTTTGTCTCCATCTGCTGGCAGGAGGGCATAACCCACTTGTCTGGACTGGTCTGGCATGGAAAATAAAGAAATGCTGTTTAGAAAATACATCTCAAAAGCATAGTGGTAAATTTAAATCTGATCATACAAATATAGCCCATTACTCTATTCTTAGGTAAATGTAGCCATTCCAATGTAAAACAGTGCAAATTCCAAATCTGCTTTTATACTATCAACTGAATAGCACATACTTTTCTTGCAGACCTAACCCCATTCCTTATAGCAGAGAAATCAAACCTCCTAGTCATGGCTCGGGCTCAGCTTTCTGCAGTTGTCTGGAGACGCTCTTAGGATTACTTAACTTGTTTCCCTAAGTAACATCTAAGTAATCCTTTAGTCACCACAGATAATCCCAAAATACGTGAATAAATAGCTACCAGTAAAAAGCTGTGCAGAGTGTAACATCAGGGGGAGAGAGTCTGGAGTCAGAGATCCCATTCCTACCCTGCTGAGCTCCTTCCTGTTAAAGCCAGTAAGAATAAACAGACTGGAGGTATGTCAGAGACTGAAGGCCAGTCTTTCCGCATACTAGCAGCAGGAGGGCAGGAGACAGCAGTGTTGCCAGATGGGTGGTTTTCATGCCCAATTGGGCTACTTTTTGTGAGTGTGCGTGGGAAATTATTTTATTTATATTTTTTTTGGCTGCAGGATTTGGGGCTATTTTTTTGGGCATGTGTGTGTTTTTTTGGGGCATCTTGCCAGAAGAAGAGCACAGTGGGCGAGGCATACGGCCTTAAAAGCCGGAAGCATTTGCCTTTTGCCAATTCTCACTGCCCGACTGCCTAGTGCACCTCTCACAAATCAACCACTGACTGCCAGATCACCTTACCCCCCATCCCCCAACAGATCATGCGCTACCCAACTGCTTTGTGCTGCTCCTATCCAAGAAATGGACCAGTCACTGCCCGACCGCCTGGCGCACTCCCCCTGCTTCCCACATGAACCAGATCACTCACTGCCCTACCATCTTGCCACCGTTCCCACCCCTGTAATCTGGACCACTTGCTGCCTGACCGCTTCACTGCCACTCCCACCACAATCCAGATCACTCCCTACCAGACTATTCCTGCGATTGGAACCAACTGGCACCATTCACCCCCTCCTTGGGCATTCCGGCCAACTGCCTCACTGCCCCTTTTCCACCCATGATCGGGAGTACTTGCCTGCCTGACTGCTTCACCACAACCGTTCTCCTCCCCAAAATTTGAACCACTGTGCCACCCCTCTTCCCCATGATCCTGTCTAGTCGCTGCTTAACCACGCTCTGCCCCCCTAATCCAGGCCTCTCTCTGCCCAACTCCCTCACTGTCCCCTCCCCCCGTAAATTCGCATGAAATGCAGAAATTTGTGACCAATCATGCATAATAATTGTTTTACAGCTTTTGAGATTTTGGATACTTTTGGGCTAGATTTGGTGATTGATTGGGCTCTAAAAATGTTTGCCATCTGGCAACCCTGAGGAGAACCCCATATACCGCTGGCCCTGCAGAGCTCGTGAAAGATGTAAGGGGCAGCAAGGGGGTGATTGGTTTCATAAAGATTGGGGTGGGGTCCTATGTGGCTCGGTAGATGTATGACACAAGTGAGGGTGTGTACAGCTACTCAAGAGCCTATAATAAGGGGATAAATGGGAGGACGTAAAGGAATGAAGAGATGAAAGGAAGCATGCAGTCTGCTTTGATGGGCGTCTGGGCCATTGAAGGGATGCACAGTCAGGTCAGAAGATGTGCGGGGAGCTGGTGGGTGTACGGCGGGATTTGGAGGGTATTCACCTTCCTGAAGAGTATCGTTGTCTGGAGCGGCCAGGCACTCACCCTCGGGTGGCTCCATGCGGTGCGGGGGCCTGGGAGGGGCTGCCGATGTTCGGGGGACTGCTGCGGGGCTCAAAGGCGGCGAAACTCGGGCGTGACCTTCCCCACAGCCCGACAACATATCGCTGGTTCCTTTCGACTCTTCATAACTCCCGACCTCGGCCCCCTCCGTGCAGTCTCCCAGCTCCCGGCCGTCTACCGGGGAGCTGCAGGAAACGTCTACCAGTTACTTCCGGTCACGTGAGATCAACGGGAGGCGCCGAGGCTCGGTCGGACCGGCGCTACGAGTCTAACGTAGACGTCTGCTGCTGTCATATTGACAGTATCACGCTAGGGACGGGTTGATGACAGGAGCAGGAAGCAAAAGCTCTCTGCGTTTGCGACTGTCACTTAATCCACCTCAACCCAAAAAGATTGAGTCTACCCTATTACCCCATTGCATGCGAACAGATTAAGCTCTGATTTCTCTAAAACAGCAGAATTGCATCTGCATGCATAGGCATAAGGACTACCAGGCGTGGATCAGTCGCCGACACAAAAATACACACCCACACTGTGGCTCTTTGTCACAAAGACACCCCCCCCCCCCCCCCCCACACACACACACACACATGCATCCTTTCTGACAGAAACCCACATGTGCACTAACTTTCTCTGTGCTGTACCATGGCCCCAGCACTGCCATATTATTGGGTTAATGTAGTATGGTGTGCGCTAGTGCAGGTTTTTAGTGTGCAATTTTCTGTGGTAAGTTAACTCTCTTATTTTTAACTCCTAAAAAAAGTGCACTAAATCAGAAGTAAAAACCAGTGCTACAATTAGTGTGGCTGCATGCAAATCCTACATAAAAGAAAGCATTAGCTATACTCCACCAATGCAGGGAGGTACATTAAAGGGCAAACAGCTTAAAGCACATTTTATTAATGCTGGAAATTTACAGGTAGATTTTCAAAGGCCTACGTGCGTAAATCCTGGGGTTTATGCACGTGGCTGGGCCTTGCACACTCCCGGCCTATTTTCAAAGAGGCCCGGCCACGCGTGTAAACCCCAGTACGTGCACAACCATCGGGCCTCTTCAAAGGGGCGGGGCGGGGAACATGCCGGGACAGCGCCATTGAACGCTGTCCCAAAGACTCGCACACCGGCAGCCAGCCGGCACGTGCAACTTACTTCAGCCTGGGGACCTGAAATAAGTTTTAAAACAAACAAAAAAAAACCAGGTAGGGTTTAGGGGGGTGGGGAGGAGAGGGGAAGAGGGAGGGAATTTAGGTAGGGGGTGTAGGGAAGTTCCCTCCCAGTCTGCTCCTTAATTGAGCAGACTGGGAGGGAACCGGGGAAGGCCTGAATGCATCGTCACGTGGAGTTTGCATAAATTCTCCCCCCTGCACATGCCACTCGCACGGATTATAAAATCCGGCACTGGTGCATACGTTATAAAAGCAGCGCGTCCATGTGTGCGCGCCACGAAACGCGCACACATGGACAAGTGCACATTTTAAAATCTACCCCTTAACCCCTGGGTCATAGCAGGAGTAAAAAAAATTAACTGTGCCCATTATGGTAGTGTCTAGCTCCTTGTATCAGACTGGGCACAGCAATAGAATAACTTTGGCAACCAGGAATGTTAGCTTAATCCACCTCAGATCCATGAATTTAATTTTCAGTGTAAATTCTCAGGGTGGGTACCTACAGCTGAACAGTACACCAGTGCTATGCATCTCAGCTTTGGCGTACTGTTGCGCTTCCGGCCGTTGCAGGGTCTCCCCTCCACCAGCGGACTCTGGTGAGCTCACTCCAAACTCTACTCTTCTACATTTTCCTGGTTTCTTGCCTCAGCCAGTCTTACAGCCTCCCTTCCAGGGCCGGAGGAACCACTAGGCAAGCTAGGCTTGTGCCTAGGACGCTGCAATTTAGGGGGCACCGCGGCAGAATTTTGAAAGGGCAAAAGTGCCCTTTCAAAATTCTGCCAGCCCCCGCCTCACCGTGCCACCCTCCTGACGCCCCCCCTTGTGGTCCAGCGCTCCCGGGCCCTTGGCTTCCACTAAGCAAAATGGTGCCGGTGGCCTTTAGCCCCTACCATGTGACAGGGGCCAACCAATGGCACCAGTAGCTCCTGTCACATGGAGGGGCTAAAGGCCACCGGCGCCATTTTGGTTAGCGGCAGCCGAGGCCCTGGGAGCGGCAGATCGCTCCCGGTCCCCCACCTGGACCACCAGGTATTTTGTAAGTTTTCTTTTGGGGGGGGGGGAGTCGGGGCTGCAGCTGGGGGCGGCGCAAGGCTGAAGGTGCCTAGGGCGCCCAATCCCCTTGCACCGGCCCTGCTCCCCTCTACCAGGGAGATCTCATTGAGCACACTTCCCTGACTGATAAAAGCTTCTCCTGCTTGCCTGCATCACGCCCAGATCCCAGTCATTTAATCCTGTCTAGCCTCTGCCTCAATACTTCAGCATTGAGTTCCCTTGTGCTCCTTGTTGCTCCTTGCTCTAGCCATGTCTGCCTTGTGGCCTTCGAGGCCATTCCTTGTGGCCTTCAGGTCTTCTAATTCCAGTCTTGCCTTGCTTTGTCCTGTGGCCATTGGGCCTTCTGTCTACAGCTTTGCCTTGTTTTGCCTTGAGGCCCCTGGGCCCTATGATCCTAGTCTGTTTGTGGTCTTTCGGCCTTCTGCCTTTGTCTCTGTCCTGTGGCCTCCTGACCTTATGATTTCTTCAGACCTAGCCCTGAGGCTTCCTTAACCTTGTCTTGTCACTAGGCCTCTCTCTGCCTGGCTCCTTAGGGCTTTCCCTTATTGTAGCTTTTAGGCTTTATATTTTATGGTCTGTGTTGTCCTTGTCCTGTCCTATCCTGTCTGAGAGCCTGTATTCCAGTTCACTCTTACCTCCACCCAACTCTAGTCTGTTTCTGTGCTCCAATTTACTCTTACCCCACACAGCTCCTGTGTTCCAGTTCACTCTTACCTCCATGCAGCTCCAGTCCGTTCCTGAGTTCCAGTCCATTTCTGAGTTACAGCCCAGCCTCCATTCCATTTCTGAGTTCCAATCCAGCCTGCAGTCCATTCCTGAGCTCCAGTCTAGTCTGCAGAGCCTGTCTTACTTCAGCCTCACTGGACCACCCAAGTTTATCCCTAGTCTCATCAAGCCATTCTGCCCATTCCGGAGGTGGTATCCACCGTGCTTCTACAGCAACAGTGCCACAAAACGTACTTTTTAACTGTAGATGCCCACCCTAGGGAGCTAACAATCTGTTCAACTAGCTATAAGTGCCCGCTCCAGAGAGCAAATTCTTGCATCCAAGGCCATTGTAAACAGGAAATGAAAGTAAAATCAAAGCATAAGCTCACTTGGGAGTGCACCTACAGCTATCTTAACAAAGCATAAGCTCTCTGGGGAAGGCATCTATAGCTAGGCTAACAAAGCATTAACTCTCTGGGGAGACACCTACAGCTGAACAGGGTGCCAAGGTTGGATATTCAGTACTAAAGAGGATACTATTCAACTGAAGATGTGCACCCCAGAGTGCTTATGCTTTGATTTTTCTTGCCATAATGACATTGTATATGAGATTGGTGCTGTGCAGCCCAGCTTGTGGGGACATTATCTCATTCAAAACCATTTTGATAAGGGATGGCAAGTAAAATAAAAGAATAAGCTCTCTACGGCAGGCACCTAGTGCTATATGATCAAAGGGAAGTCTGTTTGGGTAGGCACTGACAGCTGAACAATATTTATTTATTTAAAAACTTTTATATACCATCATTCTAAAAACAATCAGCACTGTGGGCACATACTGTCCAGCTGTTCAATAACATGAGAACATAAAATTTGCCATACTGGATCAGACCCAGTATCCTGTTTCCAACAGTTGCCAATCCAAGTCACAAGTACCTGGCAGGATTCCCAAGGGGTAGATAGATTCCTTGCTACTTATCCCAGGGATAAGAAGTGGATTTCTGCAACTCCACCTTAATAATGGCTTATGGAGTTTTCCTTTAGGAACTTGTCCAAACTTTTAAATGCAGGCACACTAATAGCTTTCACCACATCCTCTGCAATGAATTCCAAAACTTGATCATGCATTTGAGTAAAAAAATCTTTTCTCTTATTAGTATTAAATGTATCACCTAGAGCAGGGGTGGGCAATTCCAGTCCTTGAGGGCCACAAACCTGTCGAGGCTTTAGGATATCCTAATGAATATGCATGACATAGATTTGCATACAATTGAGGCAGAGTCCATGCAAATCTCTCTCACGCATATTCATTAGGGATATCCTGAAAACCAGACTGGTTTGTGGCCCTCTAGGACCGGAATTGCCCACCCCTGACCTAGAGACTTCATTGTGTGTCCCCTAGGCTTTGTACTCCTTAGAAGAGCATCAACCAATTCATGTTTACTCATTCCACTCCATTCATTATTTTATAGATCTCTATCATATCTCCTCTTACCCATCTCTTCTCCAGACTGAAATCCTAACCTCTTTAGCCTCTCTCATAAGGGAATTGTTCCGTCCCCTTTATCATTTTAGTCACCCTTCTCTGTATCATTTCTAATTCTGCTATATCTTTTTTTAGATGTGGTGACCAGAACTGCACATAATACTCAAGATGAGGAAATTCGAATTAAACAGTTACCAACAAGGGCCCTGAACTTGGTGGTCAGTGAAACAGATAAGTATGGGAAAATAAATGTGGGAGCTTGCTGAGCAGACTGGTTGGGCCATTTGGTCTTTTTCTGCCGTCATTTCTATGTATCTATGTATGAGGTCGCACCATGGAGTGATGCAGAGGCATTATGATAGTCTTTGTTTTATTCTCCATTCCTTTCCTAATAATTCCTAGCATTCTATTTGCTTTCTTGGCTGCTGCTGCTGCACACTAAGCACAAGATTTAAATGAATTATCAACAATGATGCCTAGATCCTTTTCCTGAATGATAACTCCTTATGTGGAACCTTGCATTATCTAGCTATAATTTGGGTTATTCTTCCCTAAGTGCAACACTTTGCACTTGTCCACATTAAATTACATTTGCCATTTGCATGTCCAGTTTTGCAAGGTTCTCTTGCAATTTATCACAATCCTTTTGTATTTTATCAACTTTGAATAATTTTATGTCATTGGCAAATTTTATCACTTCACTTGTTCCCATTTGCAGGTCATTTATAAATTTATTAAAAAGCAGTGGACCCAGAACAGATCCCTGGGGCACTCCACCATTCATCTTCCTCCATTAGGTAAATTTACCATTTAGCCCTACTCTCAGTTTTCTATTTTTAATCAGTTCGCAATCCACAATTGGACACTGCCCCCATCCCATGACTTTTTTATTTCTAAGAAGTCTCTCATGTCGGACTTTGTCAAATATTTTCTGGAAATCCAAATACACTACATGAGGGGTGGCAAACTCCAGTCCTTGAGAGCCACAAACAGGCTTGGTTTTCAGGATATCCATAATTAATATGCATGGGATATGTTAGCACCGCCGGCCGCGGCAAGCCGCGACCAGGGCCGGGTGTCATGGCTGCCGGCCACGGTCAGCCGCATTCAGGTCCGGGCCGGCGGTCGCACAAAATATAATTACCCGAGGCGTCGGGCTTCATCGAGGGCTCCTGCGGGTGCAGGCAGCCCTCTTCCTGTTCCTCCAGCAGCCGATGCCGCGGCCAGGATCAGCAGTGTGGTCCCACAACGATTCGGCTCCTCCCCCTCTGCTTTCTCTATTTATTTATTTTTAATTTTTCTATACCGAAGTTCCTGTACGAATACTTTAGATACTTTAGAAAATGAGGCCCTATGTCCGGTTTTCTAACATCTAGTATTTAATTGGGAATGAATAATTATGATTTATGTGAGGAATATATGTAAAATAGAATGACATTAATTGTAAAAGTAATGGAAAAAATGTGTAATGGGAATGTGGTGGAGCTTGTGGCAGAGTTAGGGGTGGAGCTTGGTTACCCCCCAGTCAGAAAGATGTTCCACTGGCCCTGACATGCAGCTCTCACACACATATGGCCTGATTTTAAAACACGTGTGAGAATAAAAATCAGGAGTTATGCATGTGGCCGGGCCATGTGAGCGCTGTGCGCATTTTCGGAAGGGCCCAGCCACGTGCATAACCCCCATTATGCACTGAAGTGCCGAACCTCTAGAAAGGGGCAGCCGGGGGCGTGGTCTGGGTGGGGAGAGATGGGGTGGGGGGTGGGTCAGGACAGTGCCATTTGATGCGCTGTTCCCTCCCAGGCCTCCCCCAGTTCCCTCCCAGTCCACTCCAATTAAGGCCCGATTGTGTAGCTGTGTGTATTTTTCTAAACTTCTGCCCCCATACCATGTGCGGAGCAGGCCACCTACCCACACATGCATGCGTGATCATGAAAATCAGGCGTGTATGTGCGTGCAGGACCCATATTTTATGACATGCGTGAGCCAACGCATGCATATTAAAAATCGGTGCGTTCATGTGCGCGGGCCAGGAACAGCGTGCACATGGACGCGTGCACACGGCTTTGAAAATCCGGCCTATAGGCTCTAACTTACATACACACACACACTCTCTCTCTCTATCTCTCTCTCTCTCACACACACACATATATTCTCTCAAGGAATACTGCTGCTCACTGGGCCTCTTCTTCAGCCACTGTGGGATGGGGTCTATGGCAACCACAGGATGGGATCCACAGCAGCCCCGCTGGGCTTTGTTTTCAGCCATTGCAGGCTGGGGTCCATGTCAGCCTGCTGGGTCCCTTTTCTCTCTTCTCTGTTTGAGGGAAACAAGCCCCCAATTCGGCCCAAGCTCTGTGGAGGGGAAGGCAGATATGGCATAGGCAATCCTGCATGCTGCAATCCTCACCCTTCTGAGTAACCAGTTCACAGGTAGAAGTTGTAAGCTTACAGCTTCTGCCTGCGGGCTGGCTGCTGAGAAGTGTAAAGATCGTAGCATGCAGTAACAGACTAACAGTTGACGGTAGAGAAGATCTTCACCCACGAGCTGCAATTTATACTCTAAAGAGCCACTTGCAGTTTGCGAGACAGTGGTTGGCCATGCCTGGAATAGATGTCTCTTGCTGTACCACTCCTTTAAATTTTGATCACTGGAATCTTTCAGAGTATACTGCTCTTCTACAATGAATGCATCCTTACACACTGTAACAAACAATTATAATAAAAAAGGAAGCATGATTTTTTAAAGAAAATTTCAATAATTTTTAATATAAAACAGATACTATATACTAGAGCAACAGTTTGTAGCACAGGAAATAACTTTTAAATACCAACTGATATTTTATGTGTCAGAGCTGCCAGTAATGTCAGCTCTTTCTCTAAGATCTTATGCTTCTGTATTGACAAAAGCATACTAAGGGCAAGAGGCTTAAAAGCAAGACTAGCTTAATGTCTCCTGGATGGCTTGGACTTCAGTGACAGCTCTGGGCTACTCCTGGCTTTCTACTTCTCACATTAGTGTATCCTAGAACACTCGTGCTCTTTTTCACTTAAAAAGAATTAAAAAAGTGTTTAAAAAAACCCAGCACTGGCCAATAGGTTCACCTATTACAGATGAACTCATAAGCTATCACAGCAAATACAGAAGAATGATAACAAGACACTGGATCCTATGATACATATCAATGGAAAATGACTGGATAGCTCTGTGTTATAAAGAGACATGCTGATCTTGTTCTGACTTTTTACACATATGAACTTGTATTTCTGTTTCTCTTAGGGAATTCAGAATATCTCTGTGCACATAATGGGTAAAACCAGGCCTGGCTAAGCTTGTCCCTTATGACATATTACCTTAGTTGAACTAAACACACTCTTTTAGAATGACCTCTTTCCACATAGACACTCACGACAGTTAAATACACAAGGAGGAAATGACTGAATAATTGGAATAAAGATCACAGACAGGGATTGATAGCTGTAGAAAAATTATTAAGGAGTTATTTAGTTAATGTGAAGAACTTTGTAACGCAATAGAAATTAGCAGAACAAAGATAATCACTAATATAGCTAGTGTAATTGCTTGACATAAGACCTATACGCTCTAAGAATAAATATGCCATTTTTCTTAGCTTGCCTGTAATAAGAAACAAATCATGAGATCAAATATATTAACGAGCATTTACTCATGAGGCTAACTATGCAGATGTCAGGGGAAAATAGGACATCAGCAACCTAACCACACCTAATTATTGCTGATATGATTAGCAACAGATAGTTGAGGCCTCAACAAATGGCAAGAACATATGGAAGTAGCCCAGAGAAAAAAACTGGGACATAAGTCAAGAAAATTTGCATAAAAAGACCAAAGTCAAGACAGACTGGTTAGATCAGAAGAAAGAATAGCTCAAAAGAAAAGCTTTTTGGATATTAAAGTGACTGATGACATATGCCTGATCTCCAGCACTGTGTTTCTGATTTTCCAAGTTATATAAGACTCACACTGGAAACAGTAAGGGGAAGTATCTTTGTATATATTCTTAATGCACAATCTAATCTTGTATGCTTTCATTGCTTATTCTCAGAATTATAAGTGAAACTTCTATACGTATAAATAAGTATGTTGTATATTCTATGACATAACCACCATTCAGCCTACCCATGACCCTAGCTGTCTCATTTTTTGTTTTAAGCAAACTGATCTAGACCTGATTCTGCTCCTCAGACTTTAATTCTGATTTCCCTAAGGCAAGCAGGACTAAAATTTCCTTTATGTAATGAGCTAAAACCAGGAATGCATCTGGCTATTGGTGAAAAATGGAGTCTGTTGTAAACTGTCCTTATGAATACATGGCCTCATAGTTTAATTTTTGCATTTAGCTTTGTCAAGCAAGGCTCCCCACACATACCAAAAAAAAAAATTAAGGGAAACTGATCTCCACCCTCTTAATGTTTAAAACACAATAACATAGTAAATGACAACAGAAAAGACTAAAAAGGCCCATCTGGACTGTGCAGCAGTGATTTTAACACATCTACCCAGAGTAGATCATATTCCCACATGGAACCCAGCCTCCAATCCTGTTGTGTCCAACCTATTCATCTGTTTCCCATTAAAGACATTTTTGGTTGGGGAAAATGACAAGCTCATATGTTTTAAGAGGACCAGCCAAATATTTTTATGAGAAGGACTGTTCAGGGTAGCTGTAATAGAATGAATGTGTTACCCATGGTTACCAGCTGCATGGTGCTCAAGCGGCTCCTAGTGGAATTTAATATTTTTGTTGCTCCATATATAGACGTGCTCCAGTTTAGAGGCACTGGAATGAGCAATATCTGCTCTTTTCAGCATGCTGCCTTAGAGCAGTGGTCCCCAACCCTATCCTGGGGGCCCACCAGCCAGTCAGGTTTTCAGGATATCCACAATGAATATGCATGAGAGAAAATTTACATGCACTGCCTCCATAACATGCACATTTTCTCTCATGCATATTCATTGTGGATATCCTGAAAACCTGACTGGCTGGTGGGCCCCCAGGACAGGTTTGAGGACCACTGCCTTAGAAGAACCCAGCACCCTGTACAGCAATTTGGAGGTTCCAGGGGAGATAATGCTAACTAGTTTTCCTCTTGCCAAGGCATGGAACAAGATATGCGTGCATGAGTACCACGGGGTACATCATTTCCACTATTAGTGAACTCTCAAGAGTATGAATGGCACATTCTGATGCTGGACTATTAAATCGTATCAGCCAGTATTAACATCTATTGATGCCCTTGCAATTTAGAATTCTTTTGCAATGCAATATTCTACTTCATGTCTGGAATCTGCCAGGAAATAAATGAAATGGTTGGACTCAAATAGAGTGGATTCCATAGTTCTGTTTCAGAGGTGGAGGGACCAGGCCAGAGTGTACATCCAAAGCCTACCCCCTTGCATAAAATACTGCTGATTTTAAAAGATGGTGTAGTAGCTGGTTACAAATGGGCAGAGATTAAAACTGAACAAGCATAAATTGACTTAGCATTCAGAAGACAATGCTTTTATAGTTCATGTACCAAGTTCCTAAAAGAGTCTACTAATGGATTATACCGGGACACTTCCTGTTACGGTAGAAGGCTTCAGAATCACCTAGACTCTTGCTTCTCTGCTAAGAACTCACTAGGCATATTGAGGTATGAAAAGCAGGATGATGACAAGCTTATGGCACACTGCACAACTGGCACTCAAAAGTAGAACTATCAACTCAGAATGAGCTCCACTGACACAGGAAGTCACCAGCCTAGGAATTCCAGTGGCAGCACCTCTGTGAGACACCCAGATTTGATACTTGCACCCTGCTCCTTCTGCTTGGGTCACCAAGGGACAAGGAGTGCTACAAAGTTGACAATTACCAGCCCCATAGACAGGAATCCCAGCCATTGCTTGAAAGTGGCACCTACTAGCTGAGTCAGGAATGCAGTTGGTGAGGAATAGCTCATGGCCAGTGCTGAGCAGTGCCATGCGGAAGGTCCACAATTAGATCCCTAAGTCGGGGCTGGAGATGCTATGGAGGAATGTTCACAGCCCCCTTGTTAGATGAGGGAGGGAGTCAATCATAGTCATCATTAAGGGTGATACCTGGTGACCAGATTTAGCACCATTGCTGCAACGATCAGACTAAGAACAATGGGAAGGTGGGTCTATTAAAATAAATAAGAGGAAAAATCCCTGGGTAGTTGTGAATAAAAGCTGATAGAAAAAGTAGAAAGGAAGAACTAGCAGGCCAAAAAATAAAGCAGTCAAGATCCATACCTGTGAAGCAAAGGACTGTCGCTACAATAATTGGGTTAGATGTGTGAGAAAAAGGAAATACAAATTGGGAACCCCTACACAAGTTCATTATGCCATAACCTGACTGGGATAGATTCTGATTGAGCTAGCAGCTCAAAAGAAGAAGCTCCCAGGAAATAAAAATCTAGGTTGCCAGACTGATGTTTCCATCATGCTAACTCGATGAGTATCCACGTATACAAAATTCAGTGCATTTTTACTCTCATTTTGCATTAGAATTAGCATCTCTCCCTAGATATATTGAAATGCTGACACTAGGCAGTAAATAAGGAGTGAACTCTATCACTGCATGTACTTTTGCTTTGATTACTGGCACAAACCCTGCAGGTAAAATGTGCCTGCAGAGTTTGCAGTAAGACGGACAGTTTGATTCTTGCCCTTTTAGTGCCTGTGCGCACCACAAATCTGACCTGTTGTCAGGGAATTGTAACCTTTTCCAGCATCTTCTGCTTGTCCATGAAGTTCATAATATGAATAAGAAAACCTGAGAAATACTCTGTCAACATGGACAGAGAAAGAGAGAAGAAGCAAAAGAGGGAAAGTGAAGACGGGAACACAAAAGAGAAAGGGAGGAAGAATGAAAAAAAAAGAAAACATCCCTGAAGAAACAAGCAGCCAGATGTCTGCGGAGATACAGAGCATGTCTGCTAAGAGATAGAAAAAAAAGAGCACATTCCCTTGCTCTAAATATCAGGCTTTGGGTTCTCTTCTTCCAGCGAGGCATCACTATGCAGCTCAATATTGTAACCTGCAAGAGACAAAATGGAAAATCCTAACCCATCATTATTATCAGCTATCATTCTTATACTGCAGTGCTCTATACAGAAATGATTGATAACCAAACAGGGATGGATTGATAACCAAAGCAGCACACAGGGATGGAATAAGGATGCCTTGTGCCATGGGCAGTACCCCAAATCTGGTCCCCCTACTCCCTTACTTTTATTACTATTTATCATTTCTAAAGTGAAGCTAGACATATGCAGTGCTCTACAGATACACATAAGAAACAGCTCCTGCTCTATGGAGCTTACAGTCGAGTCAAGACAAACATATATGACAAACAAGAATTTATGGGAAGTACGGTATATTTATTGCAGAGAAGTGCTTAGGATTTAAAAGTGGCTTAAAAAGGTGAGTCTTTGAACTGGATTTGAATACAGCCAGAAAGGGAGGAAGAAGCACAAAGTCAGGAAATCTATTCCAGCCTTACGGCACAGCAAGTTGGAAAGTGTGGCGTTGGGAGTTGGTGGTGGAGGAGAAGGGCACATGATAAGAGTGACTTACTCGATGAACAGAGTTCATGAGGAAGGGTGTAAGGAGAGATAAGAGAAGATAGATAATGAGGAGCTGCAGGGTGACTGCATTGATAGGCGAGTAAGAGAAGCTTGAATTGTATGTGAAAATGGACAGGAAGCCACTGTAATGACTTGAGAAGAGGAGTTACATGGTCACAGCGATACTGAAGGAAGATAAGTTATGTGGCTGAATTTTGAATAGATTGACCTGGAGAAAACTGGTTCAGTAGGAGGCCAGCAAAGAGCAAACTGCAGTAGTCTAAGCAGGAGCTGATTAACGTGGATGAATATTTCGGTAGCCTGCCCTGAAGGAAGGGACAGATTTTAAAGATGTTATAAATAAAGAAAAGACCTGCTTTAGCAGTATTTTGGATGTGTATAAAGGAGGAGAGAGAGGCATCAAAGATCACCCCAAAATTGCAGGACAAGTGAACCAGGAGGATAACAATACTATCCACAGAGACAGAAAAAGAGGGAAGAGGAGAAGTGGATTTGGGGACAAAACAAGAAGCTCAGTCTTGGCCATATTTAGGTTAAGGTGATGATGGGGCAGTCAGACCTCCTTTATCCTTAATCTGGCATTGTATAGGACCCCCTCTAAGCTTGGACCCATGATGACTGACTCATCTGCCCCACCCTTCCTCTTAATCCATCAGTTGCGGCACAGGTCCAGCAGTGCTTTATTTTACAGGGTACTGATCAGGCACATATAGCTTACAATTGTCAGCTTAGTCTCCCTACAATCACCGTAAGATCTGATGCATTTTTCTCTTTTTCACATCCAGTGATGGAAAAAGACTGACTACAGAGAGATAAGGAAAATCTTCTCATTCTCCCCTCCATAGCTTAATATAGTAATATAGCATTTGCTGGCAGATATGGACCATGTGGCTCACCAGTCAGCCCAGTTGCTTCTCTCCTACACTTTGCAGGAAGCCATCGTACATGAAGTATCTCTCCCCAATCATTCCATCCTGAAGAGATCATGCATCATGCATAATGTCATTTACCCCTATCCCCCCTTAGCCCGACCCATCCCCACCCCCTCTCCCCCCTCATAGCCATCCCTTGATCCTTGGGCCTCCTGGCCGCTACCACCTCCCCGAGTACACCTCTCTCTCTTTTGCACCTCCAGATTCCCTTTAAATAAACTATATCCTAGTGAACACTGTCGCCTAATTAATATAGCCGGTATGTACCTGTACATA
This sequence comes from Rhinatrema bivittatum, assembly GCF_901001135.1. Lineage (NCBI taxonomy): Eukaryota > Metazoa > Chordata > Amphibia > Gymnophiona > Rhinatrematidae > Rhinatrema > Rhinatrema bivittatum. The sequence goes on along the minus strand of NC_042625.1, from coordinate 58,455,604 downwards.
CTTCAACTGTACATAGTCTCCCTCTTCTATTTTTTATTTCATTTTTGTTTCTGTTGTCTTATACTTCATCTACCTACGCCTTTCCATCCGCTCCCCATCCCCTCTTTCCCATACCCCCTCCCCCACCGCTCCCTCCCCCCGCCATCCTTGCCCCTTTTGGTTCTTTTTGTATTCTGATTTTTGGTTCTGTTATTAATGTTATATTGTTATATTGTTTCATTGTATTTCCCGCCTGAGTTCTCTGTAAACCGGCATGATGTGCTTCACGAATGTCGGTAAATAAAAGTTAATAAATAAATAAATAATGTACAGGGATTCAACTGAAGGGGATGTGACTGCTCATCGTCCATTTCAAAGGGGTATAAAAGGCTATAGATTTTGATGTAGGCTGAAGGACCATTATTTATCCCCACTAAGAAAATATACAGCAATCTTGCGTTTCATAGGCGTCAGAAAGGGTAGGCTGCAGGGGCCATGGCCCCAACAAAATTCGGGCCAGCAAGGGCAAGAGAACAAGCCTTTGCAAATCTCGGGCCGCAATTCCTCTCTGCTCTCCCAGCTCCTCCTGCTGAGAAAATACAAATGCTCTGACCCTCCCTCTTTTGTGCAGCTTACTTGCAGTAGAAGTTACACTTAAAGGCAGAACTTCTGCCAAACCAAAAAAGGAACAGGAGCACATGAAAGCCTGGATTTTAAAAGGTTTATGCGCGTGGCTAGGCCTTGCTCCTCCATACTTTAACACGGCTCTGAATTTATATCAACCAGAACGGAGTCTGTGATCCGAATCACAAAATTTGCTATGTGTCACTACTTTCAAAGCAATTAGACTGGATGAATTCAGAGTCTATTTTATGTCAGGAGCCTATCATTTGGAATGCTCTCCCTAATATGATTAAGACTTAACTTGCATTATTAAAATTCAGAAAATTAGTAAAATCTCATTTTTATGAACAAGCCTTTTCTAATGTGATTTGATGACTCAGGATTTAGGTCGATGTTCTTAATTACTGATTTGATCTTGGAATTTCAACATTTCAAATCTTTTTAGTTTGTTGTATTTACAGATCTTTATGAATTATTTTATTCATCTTATTGTATTGTGGTTATATTTCATTAATACTCAATTTATACCTGCTTTCTGAGTTTTTATGCATTGGCAGCATTGAGTACTAAGTTGAGATTGACAGTTCTAAAGAACAGAGATTGTATATAGCTAAATGAGGGAATTTATGATTAAAGGAGTTTGAACGTTCATTTACGTCAGATTTAAGTTGGTTAATAGCATAACAGCATAAGAGTACTGGGAATGCGACTGATTGATATTTATACTTTTTATGTTTTTGGATTTTATGTTATTCTTGAATATATGTATGTCTGTTTGATGATTATGGACATATTGTAAACTGCCGATAAATGGTGATTGTCAGTCTAGACATCTTTTAAATAAATAAATAAACAAACAAACTGTGTTTGAGCAAGAAAGTAAGCCAGATAGCATGCCTGAGTGTGTGTGTGTTTGTGTTGTGATTCTGCTTGATATGCAGCCTCCAAACCACCAGAGGTTATACAGGAGCTGCGCCTGTCCTCTCCCCAGCTTTACTCTCAGTGACCTCATGACTCTGCATTTCCCTGCCTATTTAGCCCTGCCTCAGTCACACTCTGGGCCTTGCCATTGAGTCTGTCCAGCTCCTTGCTTGGCCCCTCGTCTCTATATACCTTGTAGCTTTCCAAAGCCTTCTTGTCTCTGTATACCTTGTGGCTCTCCATAGCCTTCTGCCTTGTTGCTTCCCTAAGCCTTCTTGTTTTCCAGTTTGCTTTGTCTTTTACTCTCCATGCCATCTGCTATTCCTCTTCAAGAATTGTCTAAGTTATGAATGTATTAAACTGAGCCATGAATGTATAGACCCATGCCATGTACTACTCCTCTTTTAAGTATCGACCTGAGTTATGAACGTATTGATCTGGCCCCATGAATGTATAGACCCATATTATGAATGTCTCCTCAAACTATCGAATAGCCATGATCTATAAATGTTTCTTGTGAACCGTTGTGATCTTTATTAGGAATGTCAGTATATAAAATGCTTAAATAAATAAGTTAAATAAATAAATATGCCTTCCTGTTTCCAAGCTTGCTTTGTGGCTTTCCTAAGACTTCCTGTTTCCAAGCTTGCCTTGTGTCTTCCCTAAGCCTTCCTGTTTCCAAGCTTGCCTTGTGTCTTCCGTAAGCCTTCCTGTTTTCAAGCTTGCCTTGTGGCTCCCAATCCTCCTTTCTCAAGCCTTGCTCCCTGGCTCCCAAGCCTCCTGTCTCAAGCTTGCCAGTATTAGTAACTTCTGTTTTGTTCCAGTGTTCCATCCCTGACCTTGGTTCCTGCCTGAGCTCCAGACCCATCAGACATCAGTCTTCAGCTCTGCAGCCTGCATCCCAAGTCTGCTCTGGCTATTTTCTGGAGGAAAGGAAGGCCTGGGACAGACTGAGTTAAAGGGAGACAGAATATGAGATAGACTGTTTCTATTGTGTGTTGGTTATTGGAAAAATAATAACAATTGAGCATTAAAAAAACAAAACAAGGAATAAAATCAATAATTACGGAGGGGAACTTCCGGTTAAGATGGCGGCATGAGAGAGACGCTCTTAACATCTTTGCGAACATTTCTTAGTTTCTTTGAAGAAGTGAAATTATGCCTCCAAAACGTAAGGGAAAGGTGAGGGTATTTCCTATGGAACCTTTACCCTCACCAATCCAGCAAGAAATAGTTCGCTTTTTGTCTGCACCTACTCGTCCAGGAGCCGATGATCCCGCTGGGCGAAGAGACGAGGGAGAGCCCCTTATGCTCTTGGAGGAGGCATCGCTGAGCCCCGATCACAGGAAACCGCCGGCACAGAGAGACGACGGAGGAGACAGCGATGTTGACCCGGGGAATGTTAACGCTTCCAGGGTCACCTCAGCTTTGGAGAGGAGTTTTGCCCCAGATACGCCGAGGATGACTACAACAACGGCTACAACCAGTACCACAGAACCCGCAGGAGAAGAGGAGTTAGCTGCGGGGGAGTTGATACTGCCGGTACAACTAGCCTCGGAAATCGCTGAAAATCCTCTACCGCCCGCTGAAGCAGGTAGGGGGGAAACCAGCGGTGTAAGGGACTTTTCTTCCCCTCCTGTCCTCCCTAGTCCAGCCGGTGTGACCCTACAGGGACTCTGGGATTTGGTCGTAGGGTTTAGGCTGGAGATGAAAAACGCATATCAAACATTGAATCAAGCCAATGCTAAACAACTCCAGGAGTTGGCTGCTATGGAGTCGAAATTGACTGAGACAAATAGAAGGGTTATGTTATTGGAAAAGGAAGATGAAAAAACGAAAGATTTTAAAGCTGCAGTTGCTAAAGACCGCCTGAGACTGGATAGACGAATGGAGTCACTCGAAAACAATTCTAAAAGTTTAAATCTTTGTATATTAAATTTCCCTCGTATTGTTGGAGAGACTCCATATGTTACTCTTAAGAAATTCTTTACTGAAATTTTGGGTTTTTCTGCTGTAGATATGCCGGTAATAAATACTTGCTATTTTTTGCCTATTTCCAAGAATAATAGGTCAAATGAGCCTTTTCAAGGCAATTTGACGAATTTCCTAGAAAATTCTGAATTAACAGTAATTGATAAAGGAACTCTATTGATATCATTGGTTACAAATTATGAAGTAAATAAGATTGGGTATTTCCTAAAGTAAATTTTCATAATTGTAATTATTTATTTATTTATAGAGTTTTATATACCGTTATTCGGGAAGCCATCATACCGGTTTACAAAGTGAATAAATGTTTTAACAAAGAGGTTACTATATATATTGTATACTATGATTCTAATGTAAAAATCTTTCCAGATTTAGCTTTGGCAACACAACAAAGGTGTAAGCAATTTTTAAATTTGCGTGCAGAAGTATTAGCTTTAGGATATACCTTCTTATTACGTTTCCCTTGTAAGTGCTTAGTAAAAAGGAGGGACGAATGTAATATTTTCTTTTCCCTGGAACAGCTGGCAGGATTTATTGAGTTTAAAAAACAACCCACGTCCTCCCCAGAGATATAATTAAAAATAAGTAGGTGAGCATGCCGCAGTATTCTTAACCCTTTCTTTTGATTTCTTGTTAATTGTTTAAAAATTCTCTCTTTTTCTGTCCCCATTAGATCTGGTATTAGAATCATTGACCGTATTAAGTAAGAAGTCATATATTATAAAGATTTTCTTTTGATGTAATTCTCTTTTAGTTTATCTATAATATGACATCTGTGATTTGTTATAAATCTTTGATTTGTAATTTTCTAAAAGCTTATAAATAAAGGAATTAAAAAAAAAAACAAAACAAGGGGGGAGCAGCACAGTAATTGTTCGCAAAGGGCAGAAAATGCTAGCACTGGCCCTGAGTGCAATGCTGGGTCAGAGCACTGGTCTATTGAGATCTCTTGGACATCTCAGTAGATCCAAATGAGAAGATCCATTCCTGTTACTCGGTCTCAAAAGGGCTAGCAATCGGCAAGTCTGCCTGGCTCATTATTGTACTTGTCCTCCAGAAACTTCTCCAAACTTTTAAAATCCAGCTATACTACTAGCCTTGGTGACATTGAATAACAACTTCTACATATTAATTGTGTGTTGAATGAAAAACTCTTAAATTCAATGTTTTAAATTTTCTACATTAGTTTCATGGACTGTCCCCTAGTCCTTGTACTACTTGAAAGGATAAATAACCATTCCCTATTAACCTGTTCCACATTATTCTCTAAGCTGAAAAGCTCTAACATAATAAATATAAAGAAAAGTTAAACATGTTTGTTTAAGGGAGCCATTCCATCACTATCATCATTTGTTGCCCTTCTCTGTACTGTATCTTTTCTAGTTCCACTATATCTTTAAAATAAGGCAACCACTATTGTACCCAATACTCAAGGTAAAGCTGCACCATAAATTTATAGATTATGATATTCTCAGTTATTCTTAATTCCCTTCTGAATAATTTGTAACATTCTATTTGCAGTTTTGACCGCTACTGCACACTGAGCTGAGGATGCTGGCTGGCCCATGCTATCTCCTAAATATGGAACCCCAACAATACATACGTATATATGGGATTTCTTTTCCCTGTGTGCATTTCTTTGCATTTGTTGACCTTCAATTTCATCTGCCATTTAGAGTTGCAGTTTCCCAGTCTTATAAAGTCCTTTTGCAATTCCTTAGTCTACTTGTATTTTAACTACTTGCATAAGTTTGGAGCATTTTGTTCTCTGTCCTTTTGGAATTTGATCATATAATCCTATTTTCTATCCTTGAACCAATTACCAGGCCACAATACATTGCCTCTTATCTCATGCTTTTTCAATTTACTGAGGAGCCTTTCATGAGGGATTTTGTCAAATGCTTGCTGAAAAGCCAGATACACCATGTCATCTGGCTAACTTTTACTCACGTTCGCACTTATACCTTCAAGGAATTCTAATAGATTGTTAAGGTGTTTCACGCGCCGGCCGCAGCAGACCCGAGGCTCGGCCCCCTCACCTCTTTCAAAGTGATCTAGCACCTGGTCCCTCATCTCTGGCGGCTGTGGGCCGCCGGCTCCATCCTCGGACCGCCCCTGGGGCCTCTGGTTCTGCTACAGTTCCTGATGATCTGCGTCAGGCCTCTCTCTCCGTATGGCCCGCGGAGAGATGCCGTCCTGACCAACGCCTCACCCCTCCCTAGGCATGCACGCACAGCTGATCCTTTAATAGGACCTGCGGCGGGAACCTGGCCACAGCCCCGGATGATGACATCGGCTAAGCTCCGGTGTATAAGGCCAGGCTCCGCTCTCTCAAATTGCCTTTGCAACAGGTCCCCTCCCTAGTCCAGTATTCGTTGCTTCTTCTGTTCCTGGTTCCTGATCGCCTTCGTTCCTGTTCCCTTGTCCCAGTATTCCTGTTTTTCATCTCTCCTTCAGATTGCTAACCTGGTTTGACCCTGCATTGCCTGACGATGCCGTTGCCTCTCTCCAGCCCCGTACCTCTGCATCGCCTGACTATCAGTTGCCTCTCTCCAGCCCCGGACCTCTGCATCACCTGACTACTCTGTTGCCTCTCTCCAGCCCCGGACCTCTGCATCACCTGACTACTCCGTTGCCTCTCTTCAGCCCCGGACCTCTGCATTGCCTGACCATGCCGTTGCTTCTCTCCAGCCCCGGACTTCTGCTTCATCTGACCATCCTATGACTCTCTCCTCATGTAGACCTCAGCCTTGCTTGCCACTGCTTCCAGACTGCCCCCAGCCCAGAACCCAGCTTGCTAAAAGACGCCTCTTCAGCCTTTGTCCTGGACATGGTTCATTCAGGCTTCGGCCTGCTCTTGCTCGGGTGTCCTTTGTCAGACTGTGTTCCTATTGGTGCCGGATCCCCGGGACTCTGCCTTGTCCAGTACAGACTGACTCCTACATCAGTTGCTGCCTCTGGGCTGACCTCGATCCACCCATCAACGACCACTGACAGAGGCCACCTAAGTCCAGCCAGCCCCATCACTCAAAGGCTCAAATTGTGGGGACCCTCTCTCGGTGGGGACCCGTAGGATCCCTCCTACGGGTAGCGTCAACTCCACTTCGGCCCAAGGGTCCACCTCCGGCGCAACATAAGGAAGACTTCTCTTTGTTAAATTCATATTGCCTCTTCCATATTATATGAGGAGGTGGCAAAAGGACAGATGTTGGGGAAGAGGGTGGATGCTGGTGAAGGAGGAAATAGAAGCTAGGTGGTGGCAAGGTTTAAGAATGGAAATGGAGGCATTATATAGATGATGGGTGATGTGTACATGGAGGAATAGGGAAGGAGGTGGAAGGGGTGGAAGACAAAATGAATGGGTGCGTAGGAGAGAGGAAAATGCAAAGATAGGTGAGATCTGAAAGATCATAAAAGATTCAAACAGAATCTTAAAACCTGGCTCTTCAAACTTGCATACCCTGACTAACCGAGTACTCCAAAGACACGCCCTTTCAGACTGACATGCCTCTACACTTCTTAATAATTCCCCAACCCCCCCTCTTCTCATCCCCGCCTCCTCATACATCCCGGCTCCCACTCCTACCACCCTCCCCTCTTCCCTCTACACCGCCTACATCCTGCCACCCTGTTAATAGTTAAAATTTCCCTCTTCCTATGCTCTCCTTTAGAGCTATTTATTTACCCATTTCTCCTCTCGAATTATTTATTTAACCATTCTTCTCAAGTTGATTTAGTTATCTGTCTCGTTACTATACTTTAAATTATTGTAAAGCTTGTTGCTATGTTACGTTAAATTGTGAACCGAGGTGATGTTTCTAACGTGCCCCGGTATATAAAAAATCTTTAAATAAATAAATAAATGTGAAAAAAAACTTGGGAGAAGTGAAATGATATGGCAATGAGAACAGATGGAATCTGAGAAGAGAGAGATGGAAAGAATGAAGGAGAAAGACAGAACATGGGTCCTTGATAATGGCCCAGTGGCAGCAATAAGTAGAAACTAAGTCTTGGAAGGGGGAGTGTCCTAGTCCCCTGCACCCCCACCCCCAGCCACTCATGCCCTATCCATACACAGCTTGGAAAAATTAGAGGGAACACTGCAGTGTATGTAAACACCATGCATATTCATTGTGAATGTCCTGAAAACCAGATCTGTTTATGGAACTCCAGGACAGGAGTTGTCTAACCCTGTTGTAGAAGATGTGAAGGACTTACCCTCTGGAGTGCAGTGGTAGAGTGCTTTGTGCAAGATGATTCCATTCTCCGCACTGCCAATATCAGATGCCTGAGAGTCAACAGCAGTAGTCACCTCCTCCATCTCCTCCTCATTCTCTGAATCCACCAATACCAACATGTCTCCTGCACCTGGACTTCTGCTCTCAAAAGGGACAGAGAGGAAAAAAGAGAAACTGATTTCAAAGTCATGAAGCATGCAAGATGAAGGATCCTTGCTCCTGAGATGCACACAGCATCTCTAACCGCAGCTCAGCTGAGCTGGGAGCTGTGCATTCATGATAAGACAGTGACAATGGCCTGCCTTAAGACTATAAAATATAGATCCCATCTATCCATCAAGGACATCAGGTTCCTGGATGCCTTTACCAAGTTATTTCTGAGCATGTGTGCACACTGCATGTAACTTATTTGGAAGAACAAAGAAGTCGAGCATTTACAACACTGGACCCTGATTCAGGAGAAGTCCTGGGACATGAGTTCAAGGTTCACCTCTGCTACTGACTCTGTGTAACTTTGGGCAAGTTACTTTATTTTCTTGTGCCTGCGGGACCCAATTCATAAGGCAATTGTCTAAAACTGTCTTTCCCAATCAAAAAAAAAATCAGTTTAAATATCTGCCTACAAAAGGTTTCTGCCCAGGTGTGGAACAAAGAACTACTTTGTGTGATCACCAAGGAGGGGGGCAGGAGCATCAGAAAGGTAAATGTCTCTGCCTAGTTGCCCCTAACTTGAGCCACAGCATAGAAAATACTGTGGGTCACATCAAGGTTTTGGATGTATCCTTGTTACTTGATTTTCCAGAGAAAATCTGTGGATTCAGTATATCTGTGCTGTTACATGATGGGCTGCTTTGAATCAATGATCATTTGGTCTGAACTCATTGGTAGGTCACATAAAACCTACAGGCAGATCCTTAAGTAAAATGCCCATGAGAAAAACCCTGGAGTAAATCCCAAGTATGAATCAGACTGGCAGGGTGAAAATTATTTAAATAATCTTATGTCTACCATCTGTAAAGCTATGATAAGAAGCAAAGTCTGGTTTGCATTCTAAGGTGATGTTAATTTTGTGGCAGTTCTTGTGACTCGGTCCCAAGGGGACAACACTTGGGATGTGCCCCTATAACTAAACTAAAATTGATTTAACGAGTTCATCCAGACTCCAATAACATACATCTGGCTTTGGGTTGGCTTCCTTCTCCCGATTTGTCTCAAGAAGCCATACTCACCTTAAGATGTTCCCTGGAGGGTGGGGTGAGAGGAGAAAAAAGGAGAAGAATGAGTGTTTGAGACATGAATGCTGAAGCCATTCCCAGTTCAGTAGCATTCATTTCTTTTTATACATATTTGCTAATACGAAAAAGTTGTACAGTTTATATACTCCATTATTTTTGTTTCATAAATATGAATGTGGCAACAATGAAAGTAAAAGATCAGCTTGCATTTTTGGTTTACAGTAATAATGCCTTGAGGGTGTCACTGTGGTATGGGAGCCTTCCAATTTCCTGTTTCTCTAGGGAGATTTAGGGGCCAGATCAGTAGTGTAGCCATTGGAGGCCTCTGCCCACTCACTTTTGGCTCAGGCTTCTACACCTAACAGCAGGGCCATGTCATCTCCTTAAAGAGTTAGGGGGACTGAAGCAATAGAATCACTGCCAATCCATAATCCCCTGCACTTTTAAGAGGATAATTTAAACACCACTGCCCTTTAGCTAAACTTGTAAAAGTAAAATACTGTTAAAAAAAAGATCAAAGCAGAAAATGCCTGCTGGGAGACTCCGTTATCAGATTCGGGTTTGGATGCCAGGGCCAGGCCCACAGGCCTGTAACGTATTGCCGATTACGGAAGCGGGAGCCACGCAATGGGGTGCTGGTTACCTGGGCTATTCGGGGGCGTACACGTGCGTCCACCATTTTGGGCTCCCTATGTGCCACATGTGCTTGTAACTGGAAGCGGCAGACAGACGGCTGCCCTGCGAGCAGACGGCAGTCAAGTCCAGAGTGGCGACTCATCTTCTTCAAGGAGGCAGCGGCCTGGGTGTGTCAGGAGAGCAACAGAGCGATGATCATGCAGGGGGACCCTCCGGGTCGGCGGTACAGGCTGCAGCGGACGTCGCAGCCAGCCGTGGAGCCGAAGCATCAGCTACAAGTGTGTCAGGTACTTTATTGAACAGCGAAGAAACAGACACACCCATGGCGTGCAAGGGCAGGGAACATGGGAGTGAACCTGGGGCTACGGGTAAAGGTCAAGGGAGGTCGTCTAATACGGTGACTGTGGTGCGGGGGGAGAAAAGGAAACACAGTAGGAAGCAGGCCGTGAGGGTGGGCTCCAGTTCCAACAGTTTGTCCAACTCGTCAGGTTCAGAATCATCCTGTGGCGAGGGCACTCCCAGGCCTTCAGAGGATGCGGCTGAGACGAGCAGGGGGCCCACCCGTGCTGACCACTTTGTAGCAGTTGCAGGAGAGCGTTCCCAGGGCATTGTGTAAGAAAATCAAGAAGCGCATCTCTGTGGACATTTTTAGATTAGTGGAAGGGGAGGAGGAAAAAGTGAGATAGAAAAAAGGGCAAAGGGCAGGAGGAGGCAAGCGGCCCTGATATGACAGTACCGAGGAACATAGTTAATTGGACCAGGGCTTTCCTCAGGATGATCAGCATAGTAGGCCAGGATGATCCTGCACAGTATGGGCCGATGCTGAGTTATGCTGATACTATTCTCGAAGCATACAGGGAATACGAAGGGTGGGCTTCATTGAACTACGATGAGCACTTCTGAGACAAGATGGAGGAAAGTCGGTTCATGTCTTGGGGCACTCAGGACATAGGTCTGTGGCTTAGGCAGATGAAGCGTAAAGCGGCCGACGTGGGTGCACAGGGAATGGCTGCGCAAAAAAAAAGAAGTTTGGCTGGTGCATTGTCCCTGCCTGCGAATAGTAAGGTCTGCTGGTGCTTTAATATATCTGCTTGCAAATTTTCAGGACTGTAAGTTTAAACACGCCTGTTCCATGTGCACGGGGTCTCACTCGGCAGAGAGGTGCAGAAAAAGGCTTAATGCAGGGAGTTATGCAAAAGCAAAATAGAGATAACTTATACGCCAGGGTGCCAACTCCTATCCAACTTGGCAACATGATAGTTTGGCTCGACTGGTACTCCAAGCGAAGTGCAACTGGCAAGATCATAAAAGAGTTTTGATTTGGGTTTAGGATTGAATTATTCAGCTCCTTTTTTCATTGGGTGGTAGAACAGTGAACTGGCGTGCCTAATGTCATACACTACCTAGACGATTTTCATTTGTGGAGCCTGGCGATTTTGATACTTGTGCTAAATTGCTAGCCATTTTCCAAGACATGGCCAAGGAGTTCACTGTGCCATTAGCCAGGAACAAGATCGAAGGCCCATTCAAGGTCCTGTCCTTCTGGGGCATAGATCTCGATTCGGAGGAGATGGTTTCTAGACTTCCCACAAGCTGTGCAAGTTGCGCAAAATGCTTAAGAATGCACTAGTGGCAAAGAAGTTAACATTGGCCAGCATTCAGTCCCTCATTGGTAACCTAAACTTCATGTGTAAGGTCATCCCCATGGAGATGGTATTTCTTAGAAGGTTGTCCTGGGCTACCGCGGGCATCAGCCGGTCACATCATTTTATCCGAATATCAGCAGACATGAAGAAGGATTTGACCATATGGGTCAATTTTCTAAACAAATTCAATGGGGTATCTGTGTGGCAGGACCCCCCCCCCCCCCGGCTTCCAACCACGACTTAGATATTTACTCGGATGCATCAGGTGGCTGGGTATTCGGATTATAATGTCAAGGTACTTGGTGCACCGAACCTTGGCCGGCAGCTTGGAGGGATGGGGGATTGATGAGGAACATAACGTTCCTCGAATTGTTTCCCATATCGGTGGCACTAGTTGCACTGGGCAGAAGGCTGGTTACAAGAAAATAATCTTCTGGTGTGATAACTGGGCAATGGTTGAGGTCATCAATAGGCACTCTGCCAAATGCTCGGGTGTTGCTGAACTTTGTAGGGAAATAGTTCTGAGGTGTTTGTGTTTCAATATAACAATTAGAGTGTGACACATGCCCGGGGTAAGCAATGGGGTGGCCGATGCACTTTCGCATGCTAAATGGGATTCATTTCACATGCAAGTTCCAAACATGGATGCTACAACATTCCCAGAGTGCCTATGAAGCACCAGAGTCCTGTTCAAGAAGCATTAGCCCCAGCAATGTGGGCCTCCTATTCCCGGGGATATGATCATGAGCAGGCATTTTTGAAGGGGCACAGATGGGTACGAGGTTGGTACTGGCTAATCTGATGATCCAGTATGTAGCAAAGGCAAAGCAGGCTGTAGCGTCCAGGGGAGCAGTGGCGAACCATCTTGCCGGATTCTCCTTTTTCACCAAGGCCCAGGGGTGGGGTCGGAGGGCGGATGTAAGGAGGGATTTGAGGGAGTCCATCATGCATGAGTTACTCACATACGCTTTGGAATGCCCTACCAGCAGTGTGCAGTTCCAATTTTGAGATTCAACTCTTCAGGGCAGCGTTCTCATTGGCCTTTTTCGGAGCAATGAGGGTGAGCGAGTTAGTAGCCGAATCCAAAACAGACGGTGGTCACCCAATGGCATGCTAATGCGTAGCGTCTATATCAAGGATGGGGCGGAGTTTCTACTAATCCATCGTTCAGAAACTGACCGGGAGGGGAGGGATGCCACGCTATGCTTGAGGAGAGTCGATTCTTAAGTCACTTGCCCATTAAGTAATTTGGATCTATACTTAGTATACAGACTGACCGAGGGGCTCCATTTACTGTTGCACACCGATGGGGTGCCACTCATTAGATATCAGTTTTCTGCGGTGCTTAAACAGGTGCTAGCTCACCTGGGAAGGAACCAAGGGGATTTTGGCACTCACTCATTCAGAATTGGTGCAGCAACGGCGCTGTGAGGGCAGGTTTAAACATAGAGACAATTCAGAAAATAGGTAGATGGAAGTCGGCTGCGGTTAATTTGTACATCAGGGGGCTGGATGGTATCTAATGATGCCGTTAATTTGTGTTGCAGGTGTGCCCAGCGGGCAAAGGACCGTCTGGATTGTGGGATACTCCTTCGTTCATTGGGCAGTCAAGAGGGCACCAGAAGCGACCATATGGGGTCCATTTGAGGCTGGCATACTCCGCGGTCTACATTGACTGAGTTGGTCACTGAGGCATGCTTTGGGAGCATCTGCACAGCCGCAGGTTGCAGTTATTCACTTTGGCGAGAATGACCTTGAGAGATTGTCATGTAGGCAGCTACTGAAAGCGATAAAGGAAGACTTTAAGGTGTTAGCTACTTTATTCACATGTAGTTGCCTGGTATGGTCCGATATCATACTGCATAGGAAATGGGGTGACTCCAAGTTGTGGAACAGGGGGTGCAGGAAGTGGAACAGGCAGGTGGGTGCATGCGTGCTGAGTTTAGGGGGCGTCAGATCCAGCACAGTTGGGCCGATGCTCAATGCGGGGGGCTCTACATTTTTCAGACATAGGGCGTGACTTGTTCAACAATGCATTGCAGGCGGCACTGGATGAAATCTTTGCTGTTGGGGGATCCTATGGCCGCAACGAGGTGCTAGGGGAGCAGGAGGCAAGTTAACTACTGCCTCATGCTGGTGACGGGGGTACCCGAGCGGGGGGCTTGGGAGGGCATTGTAATGTCGGACTGGCTGCCCGGGCAGGCTAATCGCCCTTTTCCTTTCTAATCCATTTCATGACCTTGGAACCTTGTTACCAGAAATTAAAAGGGTTTTGTAATCATTGCCATAATAACCCACAAAGGACAGGGTAATGATGTCATTTTTTAGAACAATAAAGCCCCAAATACAGTGGTTTTGAAATCCAGCCCTCACGATCCCCAAGTATATCCAGTTTTTACGACAACCACAGAAAGTTATGAAATATATTTGCACACCAGTTCATTAAGGGATATGTTAATTTACATAGCTGTTTACCATGTTTGGATAATGTGGACACCATATTTGATTGAAACCCTCCACCATGAAATCAAAAATTTAATTTTTCTGCCTGTCCTTACCTTTTATATACAAGTATGGGTTATAGTACAAAATAACAGTTGTGACAATCCCAACGACCAGCAGAAACAGCAACACTAGTCCGATGACAATGCCCACAATATTTGACGGCTCTGAAGTAAAAAGAAAGGGTTTATTTTCATAGTCATACTCTGAACTTCACCCAGAACCTGTCTCGCATTATGCAGGGACATTTACACACCTATAAACCCAAGATTGATGACAGAGGATTTATCTTCATACAAAAATGGTGACTTGCCTATAAATCAGGCCCAACGTGAGGGATAGATGGCAGTGTGGTGGGAAACAGGGTTCACTCTGAAGAAAGAAAGGTAATGAATCAAGTGCTTCAGAGATTGGTCCTGGGGCTGGCTCTGTTCAATATCTTTGTGAATGATATTATGGGAAGGTTAGGATGAAAACTGTCTTTTTAAGGATGTTGCTAAGATCTGCAACAGAATGGAAGCTCCTGACAGAATAGACAAGGGGAAATTTTAAAAAGCTCAGGGAGTGGTCAGCTACTTGGCACTTACGTTTCAATATTAAACAAATAGGAAAAGCATGCAAAGGCTTGGCTTCAGGAATGAATTTCAACATAGATTTGTAGAAAGGATGTGTGTGGGTGTAAGGGGGGTTGTCGTGGAAATTTGTTTTGAATGGGGTGGGTGGATGTATGCTGGGACTGTAGGTGGGATGTGTGGAGTGTGAGGGTGGATGTGTGGGTATAAATGCTTGGGTGGATGGAATGTGGGTGGTGGGTATGTAAGAATGTGGAGTAGGATGATAGGAGGGTGGAGGTATATAGAGGAATCTATATACATGGAAAGTGAGTGGAAGTGTATGAAGAGTTGGAATGGATATATATATGGCTGTGTTTGGGCATTTGTGGGAGTTGTGTGTATTTGATGGATGTGGAGATGTAGGAATATGTGGATATTTATATGATGGTGGTGTATGTGTGTCGGGAGATGTGTAGCTGGGGGGGGGGGCGTTTTGTGGTGTGTGGGGGGGGGGGGGGGGTAACCTGAGTTTCCAATGGGACATCTTCTTCAAATTATTCCTTTACTTGTAGCCTGCCAAATAGACCCAGCTGCTAATTAGGGCCAGATTTATTAAGGCTTTTTCTCAGTGACTATGGAAAAAAGCTTAGTAAATAAGGACATACGTTTTCCACTACTGTTTCACTTTTTTTGCAACTAAGTATTATTTGTGCTTATTCCATGCAGTCTTGAAGTTACCATTTTAATTTCCATCATTCACTCTGGAAGGGCATTCTATGCATCCACCACTCTTTCCGTGAAAAGGGTATTTCTTGACAAAAGGGTATTTCCGATCCCTGTTCTTACTGTACATATTGTATTATTCTCGTCCTGTGTTACCATTGTATTATTTTGCCCTGTGTTATCCAGTAGGGATGTGAATCTGGCTTCGGACGATTGAAAATATCGTCGATATTTTCAAAATCGTCAGAAATCGGGGGCTCCCCCAAAACGATAGGAAAACCCCAGGATATTGTTCGTGAGGGTTCTCTTATCGTTTTGGGGGAGGGCGGGAAAAACAGCACACAAAAATAACCCCTAAACCCACCCCGACCCTTTAAAACTAATCCCTTAGCTTCCCCCACCCTCCCGACCCCCCCCAAAAACCATTTTACAGGTACCTGTTGGTCCAGTGCGGGTCCCGGGAGCGATCTCCCGCTCTCGGGCCGTCGGCTGCCACTAATAAAAATGGCGCCGATGGCCTTTGCCCTTACCATGTGACAGGGTATCCGTGCCATTGGTCGGCCCCTGTCACATGTAGGGAGCACTGGATGGCCGGCGCCATTTTGATTAGTGGCAGCCGACGGCCCGGGAGCGGGAGATCGCTCCCGGGACCCCCACTGGACCACCAGGTACCTGTAAAAAGTTTCGGGGGGGGGGGGGGGGGTCGGGAGGATGGGGGATGCTAAGGGATTAGTTTTAAAGGGTCGGGGTGGGTTTTTTGTTTATCGGCTCGGGCGCAGCCGATAAACAAAACCGCAATCGGACCGGACGAAAAAAACCCCACGATGTGAATCGGAACCGGAATCTGAACCGATTCCGGTTCTGATTCACATCTCTATTATCCAGTGTATTTTTTTGCCCAGTGCTACCACTTTTTCCTCCCTGTATCTACTCCTTGCCCTTTCAATCGTCTCTTCTCCTTTACTTCCAAGTTACTATTCACCTTGTTCCTTGTAATGCATTAAGTTCTTTGTAAACCGATATGATGTACCTACAAATACCAGTATAAAAAAAGCCATTAAATAAATAAATAAAATAAATAAATAAATAAATTATACCCAAGCCAGTCTTCTCAGAGCCTCATATCATGACCTAAGACTGCCCTGCAAGTGCTCCAGAATTAATTCGCCAGACTTGTTTCTGGATTATCGAGGACGGCCCATATTACTCTTGTATTCTGCGATCTCCATTGGTTGCCAGTCCAAGAACGCATTCTGTCTAAGGGGCCACTACTCATCCACAGCTGCAAAAGAATGATTCCTTACTATGGATCAATCAACAGTTCCGCATCTATACCCCAACATGGGCACTCCACTCTGCTCAAAGAGGTTTACTTGAGATACCCTCTTTCCATCATGTATGCTTAATCGACATCAGAGAGAGACTTTTTTTTTTTGTCATTGGACCCACATTGCAGAGATCACTACCAATGGATCGACGCATGATTGAATGTACTCCAGTTTTTAAAAAGATGCTTAAGACACACTTATTCTGATTAGCCTTTGATATATAAATAGAATCAGCATTTGAATAGTTGAGAACTAAACTTTGCTCGTGGGCATTTCAGCTAATCTGGCTTGGGATGATATTTTGTCTAGCAGTTTTAATGTTTTTGTTTGTTCTATTTTTTATATGTTGATTTTGTAAGCCGCCTGGAGCTGTGAATGGGCAGCATATAAATTGATGAAATAAATACATAAATACATTTGCTGGAGATATTTGCATTTTATTTCTGCATGCCAAATTTGGTGAAATTCTGTCCCTTTTTTGAGAGTTGCTATGCCTACAGGCAGACGGATGGAGAAACATTGATCCCTTTTATATCATCATCATCATCATTTATTTATATTACACTTTCCCAACAAGAAAGTTCAAAGCATACTTCTTTCCAACATCCTATGGGTCCAATGTAGTAAAACCCGTGCTAAAATTGGCTTTAAATTTTAGCACATGTTTTTCTTTGCACCAGTGGAACATGGGATCCTCACAAGATGTAGTAACCTATGGCCTACAAATGCCCCATGCTAGAAGTAAAAAGCATGCTAGAAGTAAAAAGCATGCTTTTTTTTTTTTTTTAACACAGAGGCTATTTGCATGCCTTACAACCGCAAATCCACACTAGCAGTAGAGGGTGTTACGCTTGGGCTCCGGTCAGGAGGCGTGAACACCACCCAGCAGGGTGGCTCCAGGTGGAGAGAGACAGGAAGCTAGAAACAGTGTCTGGTTCCAGGCTGGGTCAAGGCAGGCAGCAATAAGCAGTGTCTAGTTCAGGCTGGGTCAGAGCAGGCGGCAAGGAGCAGAGTCTAAGTTCAGGCTGGGTCAGGGCAGGCTGCAATGAGCAGAGTCTAAGTTCAGGCTGGGTCAGGGCAGGCGGCAATGAGCAGAGTCTAAGTTCAGGCTGGGTCAGGGCACAGTAAGCAGGGCAAGGCAGGTCAGAAGGCCCGTAGGCCACACACACACAGAAGGCCCGTAGGCCACACACCATAAGCGGGGCAAGGCAGGTCAGAAGGCCCGTAGGCCACACACACAGTCAGAAGGCCCGTAGGCCACACACCATAAGCAGAGCAGGGCAGGTCAGAAGGCCCGTAGGCCACACACACACAGAAGGCCCGTAGGCCACACACCATAAACGGGGCAAGGCAGGTCAGAAGGCCCGTAGGCTCCACACACACAGACAGAAGGCCCGTAGGCCACACACCATAAGCAGAGCAGGGCAGGTCAGAAGGCCCGTAGGCCACACACACACAGAAGGCCCATAGGCCACACATACACAGAAGGCCCGTAGGCCACACACCGTAGTCAGGGCAAGCAGGTCAGAAGGCCCATAGGCCACACATACACAGAAGGCCCGTAGGCCACACACCGTAAGCAGAGCAGGCAGGTCAGAAGGCCCGTAGGCCAGGTGAGAACAGCGAGGAAGGAGGCCCGAAGGCCGCGCAAGGCAAGGAAAGGCCCGAAGGCCGTGCAGGGCAAGGCAAGGAAAGGCCCGAAGGCCGCGCAAGGCTAGAGCAGGGAGCCCAGGTGAGCTCGATGCCGAAGCACCGAGGCAACTGTCAGGCAGGGTTATAAGGACACACCCAGAGCACAGAGTGGACAGATAAGATGGACTGGGCCTGTCCGGAAAGCCAGCACTAGAGGGACCCCTGGTGGTGAGGCGGTTGCACTGCAGCCAAAACTGTAACAGAGGGAAGGCCGAGCAAGAGCAGAACTGCTGGCTTGGGCCAGGCCGGCTCAGATTGGGTCAGGCTTGGGTTTCGTCGGGTTGGACTGGGCCGAGCCAGCCAGCGGGGTAAGGTCCTCCCTCCCTTCCCAAACCTCCACTCTCATTCACCTTAAAAAACATTGGCAGTTCGAGAACTTTCTGGTAGATCCCATATAACAGATCCACCCCCAAACAATCCCAGCCAGAGAGGCCTTACCTCCTCCAGGCAGGGCTGCTCACGCTTGCTTACTGACAGCGGATTAGCCCCTCCACTATCATTTGCCAGTGAAAGAACCAATCCCCTTACAGAAGGCTGAAAATACACCCTTTTGAAAGAGGACTGGTCCTTTTACTGTCTGCTGACAGTGAAGGGACCAATCGGCAGATAGTGAAGGAGTGAATAAATTAATATTAAGTGCCCAACATTTAATGTAGCCAGGTCTGTCTGGTAGGCCACGCATTCCGTGTGTTGACCAGATCAGTGCAGTGGGTTGGTGGTGGCAGGGCACTTTCTGGGGACCTAAGAAGCCAGATATTTGGTCAACAGTCATGCTGGTCTTGGTGGCTGTTGGATTTATTATGTGACCTTGTGGTTGGGCATGGAAGGTGAAAGATGATGAGTGTGAAGTAAAAAGGGGATCTTGCATCCTCTGTTACTCAGGAAGGTGGAGTACAATGGAAAAAGAAAATAAAAACGGTCTTGAATAAGAAGTGATATCCTATCACACTCTACGGCTGGCAGCAGGGATATACCCTTAGCAATCTGGATATGCTTTCATCTGAAACTAAATAGAAACATTTTGTTGCGCTTTGTTAGAGCCTGCCCATTCTCCCCCTCCTCACCCTGAAAGTTAACCCATGCCTTAGAACTTGTCCCACACCCCAGGTTTCCCTCCACCCCTCCCACCCTTTCAGCGCCTTCCCACTTTTAGTCTTAACAGATCTCTGGGGTCCTAATAAGAAACATAAGAACATAAGAAAATGCCATACTGGGTCAGACCAAGGGTCCATCAAGCCCAGCATCCTGTTTCCAACAGTGGCCAATCCAGGCCATAAGAACCTGGCAAGTACCCAAAAACTAAGTCTATTCCATGTAACCATTGCTAATGGCAGTGGCTATTCTCTAAGTGAACTTAATAGCAGGTAATGGACTTCTCCTCCAGTCACTCGTGCTCTGCTCATGGTGTTGGCTGATGGTGTGGTGGAGCTGGCTGCCAGTTTTTAGTGAACACTGCTAACCGCACACCTTAAAATGCTTTACTGTGCGCTACTGGCTATTAGCATGCACTGAAGAAAAGAAAGAAATCCCTCTAGCACCTCTTCTACAATTATCTGGGAAGGCTGGTGGGGTCAAACTCAGTCCTGAAGCTAAGTCCTTGCTCAGTCTTAACAGCCCCGGGGTGTGGATTCCCCAATGAGAAAGGGGGAGGATATACTTTCGGAGCCCAAGGTGCGAGGGGCAACCTCTACTGTGAGATTTACCCTCAGTCTGTATAGTGTTAGATGG
Source organism: Rhinatrema bivittatum (assembly GCF_901001135.1). Lineage (NCBI taxonomy): Eukaryota > Metazoa > Chordata > Amphibia > Gymnophiona > Rhinatrematidae > Rhinatrema > Rhinatrema bivittatum. The sequence goes on along the minus strand of NC_042625.1, from coordinate 58,435,809 downwards.
ATTTGGGAGCCACAATCAGCAGTCTGGACACTCTGGATAGCTGTTCTAACTTAAAAAAAACAAAACTTGACAGCTTTAGATCTTCAACAGAAATCATTTGTCATCATACACCTTAATTCTGGTTATATCCTTGTCCCCAATACCTTTCTGTCTGTGAATGTGTCCCTCAGTATTGGTGACCTGAAATAGTCTTACCTGTCAGTATTGACCTGTATTGACTCAGGTCAATACAATAAAGTGTTGGATAGGTGAGCATTGCAGGTAGGCTAGGGGTCTCCTAGGTGTACAGGAATCCTTTCCCAAACAACACCTGAAGTGTAAACAAGATTCCCCATACTCCCAATTCTCCTCTGGGGATCTCCAGATTAACCAAACTTCTCACTCCCACTTCTCCTCTCCAGATGGTAACTTGCAATCTTTCAACATGAAAGATCCAAGAGAGCTGGGGAAAATAAGCCCTTTTCTTTTCTCTACTGTTTCCCAAAATACAAAGAAAAAAAATCTTCACAAAAATTCTCAATCACTCAAACCATAATTTGGGTGTGAGATGGAACCGAAAAGCTTCTCTTATTCTAATCCTTCCCAGAAAGAGAGGATTCCCTCCTTGATAAAGGACCAGGGGATCCAAAATAAAACACCAAAAAGTAAAACATTAAAAATCCTCATCAAACTGCAAAGCCTGAGGACATCCCTTTCAGCCAGGTTGTGGACCAGCAAGGTAAAATGCCTTTTCTTATCTTAGGACCCAAGATTGTGAGGCTTGGCTCACCCAGGGACAGAGGATCCAAGAAAAATTGCTTCAATGCTTGCCCCATCTAAATCTAACCAAAAATGCCACACTGAGCCCCTGCACTGCTTGCCTTTGCACAGACAGAAGCTTGGCTTCCAGTCAACCTTATGAGGGTCCTGTAGGAAAATAGTACACTCCTCTCCAAATGCCTACTCCCATGTCCCAGACTACGGCTATCTAGTTTAAATCCTAAGGGATTGCCACAATCCCAAAACACACACCCAAAAAACAAACAAAAAAACCTCCACCCAAAACTAAAGTTTTGCCTGCATACCCCTAGTAGACAGAAATAACTGGGCAGGCTAGATGAACCAATTAGTCTTTTTTCTGCTGTCCTTTTCTAGCCTATGAATTCATTTGGTGAGAGAGAGTCTAGGGACTCTCTCTCACCAAACATGCCTGTATGATCTGTATGCTTTTTTTCTCCCCTGTTTGGTGGAAATCAGGCTCTGAGATTGTACCAGAGAGACCATGAAGAATGAAGTAACTCACCCAAGACCACAATGAACTGCAGTGGGAATTGAAGTCTGGTTTCCCTAGTTTTAAGCCCATGCGCTTACCATTAGGCTACTCCTACATGCCACTTAGAGCTATAATGGTCAAAGTAGCTTTTCAAACAGGTTAAGCCCCTGTACCCACACCTGCTGGGGAGAACTAGAAAGAATAAACACCACATCAATGTTTAAAGGATAGGAACAGCAGCAGCTCTAGATGTCCATGACACACAAGAAAATATGCAATTAAGATTATTTTTTTTTTTTTGCCACAGGCACAAAATGGGGAGAAGTCCCTTTTTTTTTTTTTTTAAAGGCCCCATGAATGAAGCTGAGCACAACACATAAACCTTTTTATTTAGTCTGAAAATTGCTGTAACTAAGTAGCATTTGTTTGGGGTCTTAGAAGTTGAATAATGGGAGGGAGGGGAGCTTGTATTTAGAGCGTAGTGCCATTAAGGTCTATAGAGATGAATTATACCGGGGTAAAGAGTGACTGTGAGTTCACCCTCAAAGTAGGATTGCCATTAAACCCCAGATCATCCAACCAGGCTGATTCATTGCCTGCATGGATTTGTGGTTCTAATTTTCCTAGGGAACTCAATTGGGCAAAGCCAGAACTGGATCAGCCTATTTGGTTGACCTGGGGTGAGGTAGAAACCCTATGTCAAGATAAATTGGTGTTGTCAGGTTTCCTCTGACCCCAGTGTGGTGACCCTATATTATGGTTATCTTGAAAGTTATGTCAGACAATGCAGATGACACCTTTATAGATCAATGTTCCCTGTAAGCTGTGAACATGCACACACAGAGGCCGATGCAATATAGTGAGCTCAAACTACCACACAGCTTGACGCATGGTTGGAAGTGCATGTTGAAGTTGTTAGAATAACTCCCAATGAAATAATGGGTTAGCACATCCAAAATGAACATCCAAACCAACGCATAGCTAATATCTGGCATCTGTAAATGCCAGATACAAAAAAATCACTATGTGCCCAACATGCAAATTTTAACCCGCAAAAATTAACACTAGCCCAGGAGCTGTTGTTAAGTTTTGAGGCGTCCCAAGCCTCAACAAAACAGCCAAAAAAACCTGCTTTTTTGTTGTTTTTCCAACTTAATATTGTCATGATACTAAGTAGGAGGAACCACAGAAAGCAGAAGCATGAAAATAAAAAGTCTTGATGGCAGTCAAGTTAGGAAAACGGACGCCCAATTTACCAGTGTCCGTTTTCCTAGCCTGTGGTTGTATGCGGGTTAAGAAAATGGATGCTCAGAAATTGAGTGTCCGTTTTCTTAACCCACAAAGTCTTGTCTCCTGAGCATCCGATGCCAAGGACGCATTAGAGACACACAATTTATTCCTAGTGCATCCTTTTTGGTGCGGCATCTCATTACCAAATCGCATCGGGTGCCCAGCAGAGGTGGATGAGCGCACGTTAGGAAAATGGGTGCTCAATGCAAGCGCCCGTTTTCTACACAGTTTTATTCCATCGGCTCCACAGGTTGTGAAACAAGCTCAACACATGAATACAAAGCACACACAAGAAAAGAAAATAGAATGAGCTTTCAAAGAACACTGCACATAAATTTGTACACTTCTTGCAAAAAAATTGCACATGAGAACTTTTTTACACACATAGCCCACAAACAATTAGAGGGAACATTGTACAGATCCAGAAGAAGAGGTCTTATCTGAGAGAATCTGAAGAAATTTTGGTTATGTACAATGAAAGGATGAATGCAATATCTACTGTAAGATATTGTTGCAACCATTTCCTTACCTCTCTACGCTGTCAAGGAAAAGTCGGGACTACATAATCGCAAAATATCAGCCCTGCCCATGCTGCAGCTCCAACAATTTATTATATTAATCTAAGCAAACTCTGTCACTAACCCTTTGTGAATTAACGTTAACCCAAGACACTGCCACCTGCCCTTCCATTGTGTTATAAACCATCAATTGAAGACCTGCTTTATGCCCCAACACGAAACTGTGTCACTTGCCCTTCCTCTGTGTCTTAACATTTCAAAAAAAAACTGGTCTCCTAACCAACTCCAAACATTAACAAGTGCTCTAATACTGTGTGTTAGCCCATCACAGGAAGACTGGCCTCAAACCCTATCTCAAACTCTACCACCTGCTCTTCCATGTCACAAAAAGACTTGCCAATGCCTTATACCCCCATCCCAAGGATCACCGATGTTTATTTTGTCACAGCAGCAGATTTCCTATAGGTACAAAACAGGAATTGAAAATCAGTCCCCTGATGAAAGAGTGCTAGGAGCTGAGTACCTTGTGATGAGCTACAAACCCAGAATTTTCAACTGAAGTTACAATATCTAAATAAGATGCAACCTTGGTAACTGAGGGATGGAAGAGGATTGTGAGTCAAATGCTTTAAATACAGTACATGATTACACAAGCCAACTGTAGTTAAGTTTTAAATCTTACTTATCACGGTCAGCCAGATGTTGAGTTCCTTCACACCAATGGCATTTTCTGCTTTGCAAATGAAATAGCCTTCATCCATGTCCTGTGAGCAGTTCTGTACTGTCAGGATTGACACATAGGAGTTCTGTACAATATGGTATTTAATACTCTGTTGGATCTCTTCCACTGCCATGCTGATGTTTCTCAGCCATGTTATATTTGCTGCAGGGTTTGCCCCTGATACTTGGCACATGAGTGTCACGTTTTCACCCACAAAACACGTCCTGAGCGGCTGAGATTCAAGGAAAGGAAGCGCTAAAATTAGAGGAAAAGATTAAAATATGACTCCCCCTGCACCATCACTGAATGATGACTTCCCCCTGCAATGTACCTTGTATGAATATTGAATAACAACTCCATGCAGTGTACCCTGTACTAACACAGACTAATCACTCCCCCTGCAGCAAACCGTGCACTAACACTGAAGGATGATTTCCCCTGCAATATACTAAGGATGTGCATTCGTTAGGGAATGACATGAAAAAATGCAACGATACACCCTGTTTTGTTTTGTGTCGGTTTATAATGAAATGAAGAGAAACCCAACAAAATTAATTGGGTTTTTCCTTTCATTTCCAAATGCAACCCCTCTCAATTTTGCAATAAAAAGCTTAACCCCATCCCTTACCCATCCTTTCACTCTCCCCATTCTCATCTCACCCCATTCATGGAGTTGAATAAGTCAAACCGAGCAGGAGAGATCCCCAGTCATGCCTATCCCACTCTATCCCATTCTCAAAATGGTGCTGGCTGGGGCCAAGGATGGCACTAGATTGTACAACAAAATGATGCCAAGTTCAGGGTCATCTGGTACCATTTTGACTGGTAATTGCTTCTACCCCACTTTGACTTATTCAATCTAATGAATGGGGTAAGATAGAAACAGGAATGGTGGGGGATGGGCATGGCTGGGGGGGGGGGAGGGTTACCTTAATTTTTTTAATGAGTGATACTGGAGGGGGTTTGCAGCAGATTAGAGAGGAAGGAACCAAGCCCTATCATGTCTTTTATTCTTTTTCTGGTTTTTTTCCTGTTTATTTTGTTTCAATAAACAAAATGAAACTAAATATCAAATTAAATGAAAATGAATTTAAAAAAACAAACAAAATGAAAAAAACCTAAACAAATGTGCATTCATGCACATCCCTACAGCATACCTTGCACTAACACTGAAGAATGATTTCCTGTGTAGAGTTCCCTGCATTAACACTGACGGATGGGCACGGGATATTATAAATAATGTCTTTTATATTATTTATTTATTAAATATTAAACAATCCAATCCAAGAAAAGCTTGGTTACAGAAAAAAGCAGACACGCTCTTTAAACCATTACATAAGAAAAACTATCGGAGAACTGCAGCACATTCCACCATGGGGAGAGATATTAAACAAGAAAAGGAAACTTAAGCCAATATAACAATGTTTTTCATGATCTTTTCCTGGAATTTAAAAGTATACCCTAAAAATCATCTTTTTATCACTGCATGCTAATTTATGATATGCCTGGATTTATTAATTTTAGAATCCTATTATGGGTGCTGTTATACGTATAGATGTCCTATTATGTGACATCAATGACTAACATTTCATGCTTAATCATTTCTTTATTTTATCCGTACAGATACAATTCAAACACTGGGTGAAATTCTGGGCCATGGATTATCCTCAGAATCTACTTTTACTGTAACTGAAGTGATTCAAATTGCATATAACTTCACATCCGATTAAATAAAATGACCAAAGCGAAGGAAGCATCTAGAAGCACTGACGTGGGCTATCCTCTATGCATGCCACACTCCCGATGGCATTGCTGGAGCATTCCTCTATAAGGGTTACCAATCAGCTGCATGCTTTCTGGTTTTATCACCAGTGTTTTCCTAGATTTTTAAACCCAAGAGCAGGGGCGGCTTAAGACAATCTGTTGCCTGAGGTAAGGGATGAGATGGCCCCTTTCCCCATCCTGCATCCAAAAGGAATACACTCATAAAGGGATTTATTTATTTATTTATATAACACCTGATTACTCGCCCTTCACCCTAAGACATCAGAGTGACGTACAAACTTTAAAAAGAACCATTAAACAATCACTATAATAATACTGCTCCATGCAGGTTACTTACTCCACGCCTCCTAGGAAGCACAATGCAGTCATATCACTGCTATTATTTTTATTTACCTTTCATCTCCCCATCCCCACCAGTCTCCTCTCTCGCTCTCTCACCCTGCCTTGTCCCCAGCAGTCTCCCTCTCTCAACTCCCCTGCTTCCCACCATTCTCCCTCTCTCTTTAGCAACCCCCATCCCCCAACAATCCCTACCAGTCTGCCTGTCTCATATCCCTGCCCTATCAGTTCTCTCCCTAATCTCTCATCCCCCTCCCGATCACCCCTCTGTCCCCAGTCATCCTCTCTCTCATCTCCTCCACCATCCCCACCAGTTTCCCTCGCTCAGCCTCCCTCACTTTCCAGCCTGGAGCTACACAATATAAAGCAGCTCTTACTGCTACAACTACTGTGACTGTTACCACTGCTTGATCTTCCCAATGCTGGGATTGCCACCAGCCTGTGGCTGTTTGCTGCTATCACTCTGGCCCAGTGCAACACTGCTGGCCCTATTTCTTCAGACATGAAGCAGACAGACAGTAGCAAGTTGGTGCACCTATTTCCAGGACCAGGTGGGTCATCTTGCTGCTTTCACTTCTGATCCACAGGCTGGAACTCAGGAATACTATAATATCCCTATGTTACGCAGCCTGATCAAGAATGGCCCTTTGCTTGCAGGCCGAACTAGCTGCACTGGTCTTAATATTAAATGAGGCAGTCGCGGAAGAGAAATTTTGGGAGGCACTTGCTGTTCCCCCAAAGTTTGCTGCCTGAGGCCGCTGCCTCACCCTGTCTAATGATAGAACTGTCTCTCCCAAGAGGCAGTGGCTGGTTTGGGGACACCTTTGGACTATGGGGGTCCTGCTCTAGTCGAAGGTGAGCTTCTGCCTCCAAACTAAGCCATGGTGTTCACTGGGCCGATGGGCGCCTTCACCAGTAAGAACAGAATAGTGTGCTTTGCTCAGCTCCTGTTCTCCAAGACTTAAATGTGAATGGATACATTTCACTTTTCCTGTGCACTGTTTTTTGTATGATTTGCAGTCACATAATAACTGGTTTCCATTTTTCTCTTTGAGTCTTCTCTTGGTTCCCTTGAAAAAGGAGAACTAAGCTATTGCTCTATAACTTGTTAACAGGCTTGATAAAATAGACCTGATTTGCCAAAGAAGGGGAATACACTGTCCATGCATGTAGTGCGTAAAAACCAAGACTGGATCAGCCTGCCTTGAAATAATGGAACTGCTAGGTAACCCTAATGTATAATCTAGTTGGAAAGCCATATTGCATGGCATTATCACTAAGCTGCTGACTCCTCGACACTGCCCACTGTAAGACATTTCTCAGCACCCTTGCTTTATTACTCAGCTGTGATTTTCTTGATAAAACAGAGAGCGGAATTCAGACTTACTAAGCTCTACAGTGCATGCTGCCTCCTCTCTCTTATCCCTCGCAGAGTGGCTCCCCAGGCACTTAAATCGCTGTCCATCTTGCAGCAGAGGGCTGTCCAGCTTTACCACTAAGGAGTCTGTGGCTATTGTGACATTTATGATAGGTCTGAAGCTTTCTCCATCGTCCATCCACTGGAGGTAGGGTTCTGGGTATCCACCAGGCCAGCTACAAATGAGGTGAAGTCCAGATCCAACTTGTGAGGTCTCTGCCCAGCACACTGGATTCAACTTTGGTGGGTCTGCAAAGCAAGGTTAAAGGTTGTAAGGATGATATATAAAAAAAAAAAAAAAGAGGAATTAAGGAGGCTAATACTTACCAATTTTGTTATGAATTACAGGTATTATAATACTAAGATATATATATATTTTGTGAACATGACCCCAAAGTTTAAATGTTTATTAATATATCTTTTGTTTAATAAAGATGTTTTAAACATAAAATCAGACTCATTCCATAAACACAATAGAAAATATAGTGAGGGCGATCCAAATTAAATAGCCTTACTATAGCCCCCGATGTAAGGTGCACTAATCCAAAAGTATTGGTTTTGGTTAATATGATATGGTATAACAGATTTGGTTAATTGATATGGTATAACAGAGTGCTGTAGTCAACAAACTGAACTCTTAGCCAGACGTCACACTGAGGGACAGAAAAGACTTACTGTGCACAAATTCTAATCATTTACCAATAAAAATATATAAAACGTAGGCACATCTGGAGGCGTGTTTAGGTCCTGGGATGGAACTAGCATGCATTTTCAAATGTACTTGCATTACTTTTATAACAGATTTTTAAATTTTGCAACTAAAACTTCAATCAACATCAGAGATTCTCAACCCTCACCAGAGGATTAAGACCGTGATTCATCTTTCTCGTTTATCACAAGTGACACCTCTGAAGCAGGTACGGGAAGTGCTAAACATTGCCAGTGTTGGGTTTTCTTCGCGATACAAAGCTATTGCTGTTTCCTTATCTGTGCTACAACCACGAAAGCTAAGTAGCCTTACAGTTCAGCTTTCTCATGATGATATTTGACATCTTCAGTTTGCCACTTGGGAGAATCTCTAATGTTGAATGTCGTTTTATTTGCAATATTGAAAGCTTTGTTGTAAAATTATATTTTTCATTTGGTAAATGATTAGAATTGGTGCACAGTAAGCCTTTATTGCTCCTTGGCGAGTCATCTGACTAAAAGTTCAGGTCACTGACTACAGCACTCTTTTATACCATATCAATCATTTTATTTACCAAAACAAATACTTCTGGACTAGTGCACCTTGTCTCGGGGGCGGGGGGAGGGGGAGAAGTGGTTTGATAAGACTTACGCCTGAATTTTCGAAGCCTGGTACACGCAAATACTGGGGGATATGCGCGTGGCTGGGCCAAGTGCATTTTAGAAAGGGTCCGGCCACGCGCATAACCCCTGGTACCCGCAGAAGTTCCGGGCCATGCAAAAGAGGCAGGCCGGGGGGCAGGATATGGCTGGGAAGGAGCAAGGTGGGGGCCGACCGGGAAAGCGGCCATTAGGAGCTGTCCCGGGGAAGCATGCGCCGGCAGCTGGCCAGCGTGCCGAAGTTACTTAGGCTCCAAAGGAGCAATAAGTATTAAAACAAAAAAAACTGGGTTAGCTAGGTAGGGGTTAGCGGTCGAGGAGGAAAGGGGAAAAGGAGGAAGGTTAAGTAGGGGGATAGGAAAGTTCCCTCTCAGTCCGCTCCTTAACTGGAGTGAACTGGGAGGGAACTGGGGTAGGCCTGTTGTTTTAAACCCCCGCATGCACGAGCATGGGCAGACATTAAAATCTGGCGCACATGTGCGCGCGGGAATAGTATTTTATAACAAGCGCGAGGCGATACGCGCATGCTATAAAATCGGTGCATCCACGTGCACGCGCCAGGAACCGTGCGCACATGGACGCGTGTGCGTGTTTCCGAAAATCGACCCCCTTAGTGTTTTACACTAAGTGCAAATGCTCTTTTTACTGCAGCTTTTTTTTAACTGTGTTTAAGTGACAAAAAGCACATGCAAATATTTATATGTTTTGGAAATGTACTGGAGATGAAGTTGTATACATGAGTCTCCTCGCTGGGAGGAATCTTCATGGTTCTATAAAAGCGCTCACACAAAATCTCTAGACTAGAGGGAATCAGAGTGGGAGAGGCAACGTCTCTGCTGGCCTGCTCCGTTTGAGGAGTTGGACAGAAGTGGAGAGAGTAAGCAAGGGTCCACTTGTCCTAAGAAAGAGGAGAAATTAGTATTGATGTTGGGATAAGTGGAGAAATTTGCATCTGTATTTAAAAGAGGGTATCCATGCAAAGTTAAAAGACGGGCGCACCAATTCAAGGATCGGCAGAAGGCAGGTATTCAGGGGAGAGCCTGTAAAAGCAACAGAGGATCCAACTTTTGCTCTTTAAGGTGTCTTGGAAAGCAAAGAAAAGACTTTGAACTGCTGCTCCTATCTGTTGCGAATGGCATAAGCGTGAGCCCCTCTTGCTGTGGCGTAACTGATCCGACCTCCTGGGCAGAGCCCCAAGGTTTGTGCCTCCAGCAGGCGAATGAGTCTTTGCACGGGCCAGGCTAGGATAAGGTCCAGGAGTCTGTAAACTATGGTCAGACCCGAAGAGCAGGCTAAGGCTGAGGACTGTGGCTGAGGAAGGCAAGGCAGGCTCGGATGAAAACAGGGCAGCCTTAGGCGAGGGTAAGGCAGGCTTGGACAAAGGCAAGATAAATCGTATTGGCAACTTTAATTATATATCACAAAACCATAAACAAAACAATATATAGTGAAGGGTATGTATGATGTATGATGTATGAAAAATATGGTGTGAGTTGTGTTGATTTATGTATGTTTTAGATGCATATTCCCAAGGGTGATATGTGATATATTTAAGAATTGTTTTTGTAATGATTTCAATGTAATAAAAATTGAGAGATATATGTCACTATATATTGTTTTGGACAAAGGCAAGGCAGGGGACCTGCCTGCTGAGGCAATTCTATGCTGCATGGCTGGGGTTTAAATACCTGGCCGTGTGACGTCATCAGGAGGCACCGAGAGTGTGAATTCCTGCTGTGGGGCCTGGCTGGTGAGGCTCGGGTAAGTGCAGTTGCTCACAAGACTGTCCTGTGAGTAATAAAGGCAACACCATCCTTTAACTTTGGATGGATACCCTTTTCTGAATACAGATTCAGATTTTTCCACTAATCACAACATTTCTCCTCTCTCTCTCTCTCTCTCAGGCCAAGTGGACCCTTGCTTACTTTCCTCTTTGAAAGAAGAAAGCAATCTCCCCTTGTTTCAAATTACTCCAACAGAACAGGCCAGCAGAGACGTTGCCTCTCCCATTCTTATTCCCTCTAGTCTAGTGATTTTGTATGAGCGCTTTTACATCAATTTGACTTTGTCTTGTTTTTATTTTCATTATTTTACTGTTATTGTGTACGTGAACCTGTAACCTGCCACAAACCTTTTTTTTTTTTTTGGAGGGTGCGGGATATAAATATTTTTAAATAAAGAAATAAAGAACTGTGAGGATTCCTCCTTAGCAGGAAGAACACAACTCCACTTCCAATACATTCCCAGAACATATTAAGTTCTGATAGACATTAGGTACTCACAGTAGACCAGAACTTGAAGTGAAGAAGTCTGCTTCCTTCTGCTTAACAGGTTTTGTGCCACACAGGAGTAGTTCCCCTGATAATTGGCAGGCATGTTGCTTAAACCGAAGCTGATAGAGGTGCTATTTACTTCGTGGAGGAGTTCAGGAGAGGTGGCGCTTTCCGTTCTGAATATCCACACCATGTGGGGCACAGGCTGCGACAGGCTTGTACAGCTGAATTCCAGCTTGGAGCCCTTCATCACAATCAGGGTGCCATTGGGTAGAGCCCTTGCTGGGGAAATGGTGGCATTGATGTCATCCGGACCGTCTGAAATGGAGAGAAACGTATCTGTGATGAGCAGAAATGAAGCAAGACAAGCAGTCAGCATAGGGCACTGGAGCAGAAAGAGAGAGAGAGCGCCTCGGGTTCAGATCCCAGCTCCCATGATACTTAGGTGGCCTTTGGCGCACCACTTTGCAGGAACAATTTTCAAAGCCACTTAACGCACACGATTCCTAACTCTATGTATGTCAGGTGGCTTTGAAAATAGCTCTGATGCTCATGTGTGCAAAAATACAGACACACTTTTATGCACACTCATGATAGGCATGCCAGGAGTCAGATTTGGGGCAGGGACAGGACTTGACACAGACATTTGGATTTTCTAAATTCTGCATGTAATTGTACATGCAAAAGTTATACACTGCTACAAGAAGCTGTAACATCCTATGTACGAGTTATGTACATACTAGGGTATTTTACACCAGCATTTTCAAAATGATTTTGTGTGTATAAAATTGCTTTGAAAACTAGTGCTAAAGTTTGTACGTAACAGATAGGCACAGTCTTTACTGCTATGCAAGGCATTTTTAAATTACCCTCCCTATCTCTGCACTCAAACTTAGGCTCTGGCGAAGATTAGGGGGTTTTCCTGCACGGAAATCACCCTTTTCTTAACTGCGGATGACCGCTCTTGCAAATGGTAACCTTAGGAGACTATTTTTCTGATTTTGGTCCAGCATTGCAAGGTGTCCCTCAGGGTTCAACATTATCCCCATGTTATTTAGTTTGTAAATTGGGCCCGTTGGGAAAATCATACAATATTTTGCAGCTTCATGTGCCCCTTCACAAGAACTCAATTTTGATTCCTCAAAATTTGATTGCTTACAGGCCATTAAACGTTGGTTAAAAACAACACATTTTTTTTGAAGCTTAAGTCCATAAAAATTGAAGTGCTTGAGATAGTATCCCCATATAAGATCAAGTTCATAATTCAGGAGCTTATATTGATTTTGAACTTCCCTGGGCTCTTCATTTTCACTATTTACATAAAGTCTGCTTTTCTTACTTAAGGCCGAATAAGCAACTAAGACCATTTTTACATTAGAAGGATTTGTTGAAAATCACCCATGCCCAAATAACCTCAAGATTGAATTATTGCAATGTGTTACCGATTGATTTCCCAAAGAAATATTTAAAGCATTTGCAATTCATTTAGAATACAGCTGCTCGAATAGTATCAGACTATAGCCATAGAGACAGGATGTCCCCAATTTTGAATAGTTTACATTTGCTTCCAGTGGAGTATGATTTACAATTCAAAATCTTGTGTTTATTTTTTCGATCTCTGCATGAAAATGGGAGAGGATATCTAAAGGACTGGCTGTCTGAATATAAGCAAGTTAGACAACTTTGTTTCTCTCAGGCTGTGCTTTTAACATTCCTTTTAGAGAACGTAGGCTTGTCAGTACGTGGAAACACTCCTTTTTCGTGCATTGCATCTTTTCTATGGAACCAATTGCTCCTTGACAAACATGCTGCTCCAAATTATTTGGACTTTAGGAAAGCAGTAAAGGCATTTCTTTTTATGTAAGCTTTTATCTGATATCTGTACCTTGGTTATATTAGGTTTGTAATTATTTCTTTTTACATTTTCTACTGTTTCACTGTTCTTATTAAATGTTGCATCTTGCTTAGAGATTACTTCTGCATTTTTAGCGTGTAATAAAAGCTCCCCAAAAATAAATAAGAAAATACAGAAGTTAAGTTTGGATGGTTGAGGATTCAAAAGAAAGCACTAAATACTGAAATGTTTACCCTCACATTATGAGAGAGAATCTTTACAGCGTTCACTAAAAAAATAATCTTTAGTGTTTATGTAATTTGGTATATATAGTCAGTCCTATCAGCTGTATTTTATTTTTTACAGGTAAGATGTTTCTTTATAATTTCTCTGAAGCTTCAGCAACAGTCCTGATTGTAATAGTGTGTATACCACACACATAAGAACATAAGAACATAAGAAATTGCCATGCTGGGTCAGACCAAGAGTCCATCAAGCCCAGCATCCTGTTTCCAACAGAGGCCAAAACCAGGCCGCAAGAACCTGGCAATTACCCAAACACTAAGAAGATCCCATGCTACTGATGCAATTAATAACAGTGGCTATTCCCTAAGTAAAATTGATTAATAGCCATTAATGGACTTCTCCTCCAAGAACTTATCCAAACCTTTTTTGAACCCAGCTACACTAACCGCACTAACCACATCCTCTGGCAACAAATTCCAGAGCTTTATTGTGCGTTGAGTGAAAAAGAATTTTCTCCGATTAGTCTTAAATGTGCTACTTGCTAACTTCATGGAAATCCCTCTAATCCTTCTATTATTCGAAAGCACTTATTTCAGCACTTCAAAGTGGATTACATTCAGGTACTGAGGGCTTACAATCTAAGTTTGTACCTGAGGCAATGGAGGGTAAAGTGACTTGCCCAAGGTCACAAGGAGCGACAGCAGGACTTGAACGCTGGTCTCCTGGTTGTTAGCCCACTGCTCTAACCACCAGGCTACTCTTCCACTCCAAAATAAGATGGTATCTTTCAACGAGTGCACAGGCACACATATACGCGCGTGTGGTCACACGCCCAGAGATGGGGCAATCTTATATCATGCACGTACATATGCACGCACACATATTATAAAATAGCCTAGGTACATGTATCTGTGTGCCTAATTTTCAGCTTGTGCACGTCCAGCAGCTTAAGTTGACTTTCGGACATGCATCTGAGGGTATTTTATAACAGACGCATGTCCAGCTGATGACCACTTTTACCAGTTTGCCCAATGTTCAGCTAGGTTCCCCAACCTGTTTCTTTAGCATACTCTCCCCCAGTTACCTCAGACCCCTCTAACACCTCACAGATGCCTGTAATTTATTTTTTTTTGTAGGCTTACACCTCCTCCATAGCAGAAGTAGAATTATGCGGCACTAGACCTGGTCGCATATCAGGCTCATAGGTGCTTGCGCGCACATCCCTTGACCCCGCCCCAGATCACCCAGGCACCATTCACACTCTGCCCCTTTTTTCACTGCTGCGAGATGTCCTCACATCGGGACTTGTGTACACATGTGGGCGGCTTTTAAAATTGGGTGGACACGTGTGTGCCCATCTCCCAATTTTGGCACATACCCAGCTTTTAAAATTCACCTTAAAAAGTGTAATTGATACTTGGCACATACTACTTATTATATTGAATTCTGAAATCTTGTACAGTGCATACTGAGTATTCTTTTAAGCGCATGTGGCACTGTAAACATACAGTAGCACAGGCAGCAGATGCAATTATCCTGAGATCCCTTCTCCCTCTGCTTTATGATTACCCAATCACCAAAGTGCAGATATATCCTGCAAAATTGCATCTATTGTGTATGATCGCAGCATGCTCTTACCGTTACACACGTTTCTGCAGACATGGCCTGCAAAACAATAAATGAAATACTGAACAAAGGCAACTGACTATAGTGGGAGACTGCAGTCAGGATATGTTGGCTATGATCTCTCAAATTGATTACAGATGTCTTTCCTAGTTACTGCATTGTGCCAACGAGAGCCTCTCTTGAGGTAGTGTCTCTGAGTGGGTTAGTTTTATGCCTCCTGTTTTGAAAACCCCATTGTTACATATTAATTGATGAACTTACTGGTAATCAGGAGCTGGATCTGTGACTTGTGGTCGGTGGTAGCTTGGTCTTCCTTACAGGTGTAGTTCCCCTCGTCCTGCAGATGCAACTCCTTTATCTGCAAAGAGCTCTTGTTCACCAGAGAAATCCGAGAGTCCCCCAAGGATAGAATAGGGATAAGAACCCCATCTTTAAACCATACCATGTTCTCCACGCTCTCCGTCAGGTTATTGCAAGATAAGATGATACTTCCATTTACTTCACCAATGACAATGACCTCTGCTCCTATCAATAGGAATCAGACCATTAGAGGTGGGGGCAGGGCAAAACATACATCTGCACACACTCTGCATATACTTTTGCATGTAGGATTTGCACAATTTTCTCAAAGGGACAATATGAGCATATTTTCTCTTTGAAAATTAACTTAAGAATGTATCAACAGACATTTGCACCTACATTGTCTGCACCAAAAAAATGCAAGGTACAAAATAATGCCTGCTTATGTTGTGTGCCCAGTGTGTGACTGAGCACTACAGACTTTCAACATGTCAGCTTTAAACAAGTGGCTGTTCAAATCCTCTCTCTTGGAGCTGTTTAAATATCACTTGTCAACCAAAACCTTTTGGGTCTACAGTGAAGGGACTCCCAGGTCAGGTGTGCCCTGTTAGTGCTCTGCCAGCCCTCAGCTAACGGTGCCCATATCAGTATCCTGTCTGCAATGCTTGTGCTCTGACAGCCAGGGTGTTAGCCACAGTTTGTCTTGATCATCATAGGGGTAGACTGGTTCAATTGAAGCTGGGGGCTGTGCATTTTGGGTCAATCCTAGTCACTGTGTCATGTCTGACAAATGTGTATCACTGGAGGACATACTGAAGAACAGCCAGGGCCATCAATAATCATACCATGAGGTTGATGACTTTCTGCAATGACATGTGTGACAGCTGTAATATATAGCTTCAATGTTAGAAGAGTGCTAGAAGTGGGTAGAGACTGTTTGGTTGTAACTTGTATACATTGTGTTTCGCTCCTCACCTCTGATCTGAAATGACACTGGCATAGCCACCAGCAGCACAGTATTACAAGATTAGGGATAGAACTTCCTGTGATTCTGGACTTCATCTTATAGGCTCCCTAGTCAGGACTTCCTGTGGTACTGGTTTATTTATTTATTTATTTATTTGATTTATATTCCACCATTCAGACTCTTCAAAGGCATCACATCCCCCCATCAGTATTTGGGAGGCCTTTGTAACCAGCCAGCGCCTCAGCAACAGGTATCCTGTTGCTCTTGTGTTCCAGTGCAAGTTGCTTTCCTTGTCTTGTTCTTGCCCAGTGCCTTGTTCTGTGTTCCTTGTCTTGTTGCCCTGTCTTGTCCTACTTCCTCTGTGCTCTGTTCCTCGTCCAGTCTCTTGCCTGTCTGCCCTTGTTCCTGGCCCTACTTGTTTTCTTACTTACTTGTCTTGTTGGCCATGTTTGTCTTGTCTGTCCTGTTTGTCTTCGCCTGACTACCTGGATCCTGACCCTAGCCTGGCCCCTGACCTTCCACTGTTTGCTGCATCTATTCCTTTGTGTTTACCTGACGGCCATTATAGATCGCCTACCTCTTTGTTTTCTTGGACCATTCACCAACTGCCTCCAGCACCCCACATATCCTTCAGGATTTTGACCAAGACAAGCAGCCAGCTCAGCCCATGAGCCTAGCTATGCCAGCATTGCAGCCGCAGACACTACCTCCGCAACCTGTAACCCAACCATCAGCAGCACCAGCACTGGATCCAACTGTGCAGGCTACGCTAGACCACATCAAGAGGAGGCATGGACTGCAGCTACACCATATATGGACAGAGCTGGTCCACCTGAGGAGGACTCAGATCAACCACACCAATGCCATGCACCAGCAAACAGCACTTACACAGGGCTTAACCACTGTGTCAACTTTGATTAATAATTTGACTAGTGCAGTACTACAACTCATTCAACAATTGCTACAGCCTGTACCCATGCCATCCCCATCCTCACAGGAGTTCACTCCAAGAAGCAGTCCCCAACTCTCAGGATGGTCCATAAGTAGGCCGAGTAAAAAAATGCAACTCCCAGTCACAAAAAGCCCTGGGGAGGAAAAGTCCCTTGAAGCAGATTGATGCCAACCAGCCCTAAAAATTGCACTCAAAGATCACAATTCCAACCAAGCCAGGCCTGTGTTATTGTTTTTAAGGTTTTGGGTGGACCTTTGGACACTATGGCAGCTGACCACGCCCATGGGGGGAAGTCCCATGAGGGGCCACAGGTCAGGCTCAGCTTTGGGACACACAACACAGTTATATCTTTTATTAGACAGAGTTGAGAAGCCACCAGAGGTGGCAGTAGTGAGTAGAGATGAAGCCCGGCTAGGCTTGGGTCCTCAGGATACTGGAACAGCGATTCCCTCTATGGCTGTGCTGTAGTGGAGAAAACTGAGATAGTGAGTACAGTGGAGCATACACAGAGTTCTGGTATAGAGCCTCATTGGTAAAGTTACTCACACAGCAGTTTCTCCTGGAAGGTAACACAGAAGCTGGAATAGAATCAGGCCCTCGAGGAGCGAGTACCTGGTTCCAGGGAACAGCTCTGAGGAGATAAAGTTGGTAACTCACTGATGATGTAGGCAGAGGTTTCTTTCAAGCAGAAGCGATAAGTTCAGGCAGCGAGTCAGGGAACATGGGCCCTCGAGGAGCAAGTACCGGTTCCTGATAGCAACCTGAAATAAATGAGAGAGGCCCCCGAGGAGCGGGTACCCCGTTAGGAAAAAGTCCAAAAGTTGGAGAGGCAGAGTAGCTAGGTATGGAGAGCGAATCCCATCCATAAGGAGTTCCTTGCTAACTCGATTAGCTAGCAAAAAGTGTAGGCTTTTGTATCCGGGATGTGTGACATCATCACAGGGGGATGCCCCAAGGTTCGCGCCAAAGAGAGAATAAGAAGCAGGGCCGTGCGGCACGCATGCCCTATGATACCTGGACAACATGGCGGGATGCAGCGCTCCAGCCGGACCGAGGATGCCGGAGAGGACAGCAGGCAGACGCCGCGGCAGCCAGACTTCCATCAACCGCGGGAGGAGTCGCAAAAAAGGTAAGGTGGGCAGAGTGGAGACGTCGGGCAGCAACAGTTGTAACAGTACCTCCCCCCTTCAAAGGGCGGTCTCCTCTGCAGGTACCAGGTTTTGGCTTCAAAGGATGCGCGAGATGAAATTTATGGAGCATCTCTTTATCAAGGATATTAGCCTGAGGCTCCCAAGAGTTTTCTTTGAGGCCGAAACCTTCCCAAGAAACAAGGTATTCTAATGTTTTGCCTCATCTTCAGACATCAAGAATAGCTTTGACCTTATATTCTAGGTCATCTTCTGCATTGATGGCAGGTGGTTCCTGAGTCTTGGAAGAGAATTCACTGAGTATGAGAGGTTTCAAGAGTGAAACGTGAAAAGCATTGTGGATGTTTAGTCCGGGTGGTAGCTTCAGACTGTAAGTGACGTTGCCAAGACGTCAGAGGTTTGGAAATGGTCCAAAGTAGCGAGGAGCAAATCAAGTGGAGGGTAACTTCAGTCTGAGATGTTTAGTGGATAACCAGACTTTGTCACCAGATTTGAAGACAGGCGCTTGAGAATGGTGAGCATCATAAAATGTCTTAGCTTGGTCACTCGCTTTAACTAGCATGTCTTTCATCTGAGTCCACAGATTATGGATTTCATCAGCAGTAGATTGAGCTGCTGGGGATGTCACTGAGAGCTTCAGTGGAAGTGGCGGTGTTGGTGAACTTCCATATATCACTTCAAAAGGTGTTGCTCCAGTTGATGTTGCTGGATGAGAATTGATGGCAAATTCAGCTCAAGGTAACAGTTCAGCCCAGTTGTTCTGACAGCAACTCACGTAGGCTCGAATGAACTGTTTTAAGGTTCTATTCATCTGTTCTGTTTGGCCATTTGATTGCGGATGATAGGCTGAAGTGTAGTCTAGAGAGATGTCGAATAGCTTGCACAAGGCCCTCCAGAATCTTGCCGTGAATTGGGATCCTCAGTCTGAGACTATGTGTTTTGGTAGGCTGTGAAGGCAAAAAATGTGTGGTATGAAGAGCTTCGCAAGCTCCAAGGCTGAAGGTAAACCAGGCAGCGCCATGAAATGGGCCATCTTGCTGAAGCAATCAACTGTTAACCAGATGGTATTCATTCCTCCAGAAAGGGGTAAATCAACTACAAAGTCAGTAGCGATGTGTGACCAGGGCTGTTCCGGAGCTGGCAGAGGTTGCAGCAATCCCCACGGTTGGCCAGAAGCGGGTTTGTGCTTGGCATAGTTGGTACAAGATGCCACGTAGGATAGTATATCTTTTTTGATAGTAGGCCACCAATAGAACTTCTGGATCTTGAGCAGGGTGCGGCGTTGACCAGGATGGCCAGCCAGCTTGGAATTGTGCGCCCAAAAGAGCACTTTCTTCCTGAGGTGTTTAGGCACGATGGTTTTACCAGCAGGCACAGAATGTGTAGTCACCAAGATGACTTTCTTCGGGTCAATTATGTGCTGAGGTTCTTCAGGCACATCCTCCAAGTGAAAGGAGCATGACAAAGCATCGGCTCTGGAATTTCTGTCTCCGGGGCGATATTTAAGCACAAAGTTAAAGCGATTGAAGAATAAGGACCATCTAGCTTGTCTGTGGTTAAGACGTTGTGCATGGCGGAGATACTCTAGATTTTTATGGTCCGTGAATACGGTTATTTGATGTTGAGCGCCTTCGAGCCAAGGCCGCCATTCCTCGAATGCTAGTTTAATAGCCAAGAGTTCTTTATCTCCGATCCCATAGTTCTTCTCTGCCGGGGAGAAACATTGTGAGAAGAAAGAGCAGGGACATAGGGATTTGGAGTCTCCAGTTTGGCTCAATACAGCCCCCACACCGACATCCGAAGCGTCAACTTCTACGATGAATGGCTTGTTGGGGTCAGGATGACGCAAGCATGGTTCCATGGAAAAGGCAGTCTTTAATTTCTCAAAAGCGGAAATGGCCTCCACAGACCATTTTGAAGCGTTGGCACCCTTGCGGGTCATTGCGGACAAGGGCACTGTTAAAGAAGAGTAGTTCTTTATAAAGCTTCTATAATAGTTGGTAAACCCCAAAAATCGTCTCCGGGCCTTCAGGCTGGTAGGTTGAGTCCAATTTTTAATACTCTCTAGTTTTTGAGGGTCCATCTGGAAGCCATCTTTAGACACGATATAGCCAAGAAAAGACACAAAGTCTTTATGAAATTCGCACTTGGATAGTTTGGTGTAGAGCCGGTGTTCACGGAGTCGGCGTAGTACTTGCTTGACATCCTCTAGATGAGTGGGCAGATCCTGAGAAAATATCAGGATATCATCCAGGTATACCACGACACTCTTGTACAACAGGTCCCGCAAGATGTCGTTCATCATGTTCTGAAATACAGCGGGTGCGTTGCACAGGCCGAAGGGCATTACTAAGTACTCAAAATGGCCGTCTCGAGTGTTGAAGGCTGTTTTCCATTTGTTGCCACTGTGAATGCGAACTAAGTTATAGGCCCCCTTCAGATCAAGTTTTGAGAATATTTTGGCCCCCTGAAGCCAGTCAAACAGCTCCGGGATTAAAGGCAGGGGGTATCGGTCTTTAATCGTGATCTCATTCAGACCTCGGTAATCGATACAAGGACGTAAGGTACCATCCTTCTTCCCCACAAAGAAGAAGCCTGCGCCGGCTGGAGACTTCGATGGTCTAATAAACCCCTTCTGTAAATTCTCCTCGATGTATTCAGACATAGTCTTGTTCTCAATCACTGAGAGTGGATAGACACGTCCTTTAGGAGGATCAGTATTGGGTTTCAGTCCTATGGCACAGTCATAGGACCTATGCGGAGGAAGAATGTCAGCAGCTTCTTTGGAAAACACATCACTAAAAGATGCGTATTGAGGCGGCAGTCCCGGCATCGCTGGAGTTGTAGGCATGCAGATGACAGGAGCAATCTCCTTAAGGCACTTTCCATGACAACCTGGACCCCAACGGGAGAGTTCCAAGGAAGCCCAGTCAAATTGGGGTTGGTGCGACTGCAACCAGGGTAACCCCAGGACGATAGGGTGCATGGCCTTCTCTAACACAAAGAAGGGAATTGACTCTGTATGGAGAGCTCCGGTGCGAAGAGTTACCGGTTCGGTTTGGCAAGTCACGTCACCCAGTATGGGCTCCCCATGGATGGAAGATAGAAGTAGTGGAACCTTCAAAGTGACGCGGGGAATCCTCAAATGTTCCACTAGGTGTCGAAGAATAAAGTTGCCTCCTGCCCCTGAATCCACTAGGGCAAGAGTTTGAAACTCAGATGGTCCGCAGATCAAGGAGACTGGGAGAAAGAGTGGAGGAGAAGGCGTAGTAAGGCCTAAGAACAGTCCTCCTGCAGGACTTAGGCCCATCCGTTTTCCGGACGAATTGGGCATGTTGGAACATCATGACCAGCCTGTCCACAATACATACACAGACCATGCCTCTTCCAAAGTCTTCTCTTTTTAGAAGTCAAATGACTTCGACCAAGTTGCATCGGTTCATCTCCACTGGCAACAGGAATTACTGGAACCATCCGAGGTGCAGGTTTGGCACTAGCCTCCTTCTGATCTGGTCCTCTATTAGGCTGGAGTTCTTTCACCTTATCACAAAGCCGATGGTCGATTGTAGTAGCCAAAGCCACTAGTTCATCCAGCGAATCAGGTGTTTCTGGAGCGGCCAGCTTGTCTTTCAAGCGAGTATCCAGGCCTCTGAAGAAGAGAGTTTTCAGGCATTTGGGGTTCCAGCAGAGTCCTGTAGCAAGAGTCTTGAACTCTATCGCAAAATCAGCCAATGGTCGGTTGCCTTGCTTCAGGTCCACCAGGGCAGAACCGGCAATGGTCACTCGGGCAGGATCACCAAAAACGGATTTAAATAAGTCCAAAAATCCATCAATATCCTGCAAAATAGGATCCTTGTGTTCCCACAGTGTAGAGGCCCAAGACAAGGCCCTTCCATCAAGATAAGATAGAATGTAAGTAGTCTTGGAAAAAGCTGTGGGGAAGTGGGACGGCTGTAATGCAAAATGCATGTAGCACTGGTTTAGAAAGCCCCTGGTTCTCTGAATCTCTCCCGAGAAACGAACTGGAGCAGCCAGCGGTACTATAGTCTTTAAAGTTACTTCAGGTAACTGACCTTCATTACTGGAAGTAGCGCCTTGGGTCTTCTGTGCATGCAGTTGATGAAACGCTGAAGTGAGTTTCCCCAATGTGTCTTGCTGTTCAGCAATGTGCAGGGCCAGGCCTGGAATGGCCTGCAGGGTGCTGAGCTGTGCCGGATCCATGGAGTTAGCAATCTGTTATTGTTTGTAAGGTTATGGGTGGACCCTTGGACACTGTGGCAGCTGACCATGCCCACGGGGAGAAGTCCTGTGAGGGGCCACAGGTCAGGCTCAGCTTTGGGATACATAAAACAGAGTTATACCTTTTATTAGACAGAGTTGAGAAGCCACCAGAGGTGGCAGTAGTGAGTAGAGATGAAGCCCGGCTGGGCTTGGGTCCTCAGGATACTGGAACAGCGATTCCCTCTATGGCTGTGCTGTAGTGGAGAAAACTGAGATAGTGAGTACAGTGGAGCATACACAGAGTTCTGGTATAGAGCCTCGTTGTTAAAGTTACTCACACAGCGGTTTCTCCCGGAAGGAAGAAGAAGCTGGAATAGAGGCAGGCCCTCGAGGAGCGAGTACCTGGTTCCAGGGAACAGCTCTGAGGAGATAAAGTTGGAAACTCACTGATGATGTAGGCAGCGGTTTCTTCCAAGCAGAAGCGATAAGTTCAGGCAGCGAGTCAGGGAACATGGGCCCTCGAGTAGCGAGTACCAGTTCCTGATAGTGGCCTGAAAGAAATGAGAGAGGGCCCCGAGGAACGGGTACCTCGTTAGGAAAAAATCCAAAAGTTGGAGAGGCAGAGTAGCTAGGCACGGAGAGCGAATCCCATCCGTAAGGAGTTCCTTGCTAACTCGATTAGCTAGCAAAAAGTGTAGGCTTTTGTATCCGGGATATGTGAAGTCATCGCAGGGGGATGCCCCTGAGGTTCATGCCAAAGAGAGAATAAGAAGCAGGGCCGCTGGGTGCGCGCGCCCTATGGTACCTGGACAATATGGTGAGATGCAGCGCCCAAGCCGGACCAGGGACGCCAGAGAGGTCGGCAGGCAGATGCCGCGGCAGCCAGATGTCCATCAACCGCGGGAGGAGTCGCAAAAAAGCTAAGGTGGGCGGAGTAGAGACGTCGGGCAGCAACAGTCGTAATAGCCTGTTTTCTGTACAGAGTTCCTGTGCTGTCTAGTTGGAAGAAAGCTGTGGCGGTCAATAAAAGCAACAGAATGTTAGGAATTATTAGGAAGGGAATGGCAAATAAAATGGAGGATGTCTTAATGCCGCTGTATCGCTCAATGGTTAGACCACACCTTGAATACTGTGTGAAGTTCTGGTTGCCACATCTCAAAAAAGATAAAGTTTCAGTGGAGAAAGTACAGAGAAAGGTGACCAAAATGATAAAGGCATGGAACAGCTCCCCTATGAGGAAAAGCAAAAGATTTTAGGGATGTTCAGCTTGGAGAAGAGACAGCTGAAAGGGAATATATGTCATGTCTCCCAAATCATGAAAGGTCTTGAACAGTTAAATGTGAAGTAGTTATTTACTCTTTCGGATCATACAAGGACTAGGAGGCACTCCATGAAGTTAAACAATTCAGAGAAAATTAATTTTCATTCAACGCACAATTAAGTTCTGGAATTTGTTGCCAGAGGTTGTGGTTAAGGCAGATAGTGTAGCTGGGTTTTAAAAAGGTTTGGATAAGTTACTGCTATTAATTAATAGGGAATAGCCACTACTTGTTGCTGGCATTAGTAGCATGGGATCTATTTAATGTTTGGGTACTTGCCATGTACTTGTGACTTGGATTGGCCACTGTTGGAGATAGGATACTGGGCTTGATGGACCCTTGGTCTGACCCAGTATGTTCTTATGACTCCTGGGCCCATCCTGTCTACAGAGTTCCTGCACTGGCTTGCTGATGTGGATGGTCTGTTGTCTGCTGCTTACTGTTTACACCCTCCTCTATGCTCTGCCTGTAGTTCTGCTTCCTTGATGTGGTCTCTATCATGGTCCTGCTGTTGTCTCATCTCATCTCTTCCTGCTGCTTCCTCCATGCTGCTGTCTCATCTCCTGGGGCTGCTGCTCTCATCTCACCTATTTTTGCTGCTGCCACCATGCTGCATATTCCAGGCCTGGTCCTGCTGTCTGCTATGTGAACTTTGCTGGTGAGGCCCTTTGCAGTCTCCTTTGAGTGCAGTCTTTCAGCATGGACTGTCTGGGCCTTTTCTTGCCATCACATTGTTGTGTTGGCATCAGCTATAACATTAGAGCTGTAGCAACTGAGTTGCCACTTCCACTTTCTAGGTTCTTTGCTGTAATCACCATTTTGCAGAAGGATAAGATAATAATACTGTATATGTAGTGTGCACATTTGTAACAATGTATGTACATGGATCCACAAAATGTGCTGGTTATTTCAGTTATAGTGTCATGTGCTATTTGATATCTTGTCCTTGCAAAATGTGATTACCAAAGATGTTTAATTGCTTTGAATGTTGTGACTACAAATGTTGTTTAAAAAAGTGGTCACGTATTTTGAAACTTTGCTTTGTTGTTTTGTCTTTTTATTGTATGTTTTTTGTCTTAAGGTTTAACTAGGTTAGAGGTTTGGGACCCACATGACCTTTCATGCTAGAGAACCATTGGCCATTCCAACTAGGCAAATTTCGCACGTGCAAGACCATGTGGCCCAGGCCTTAAAAAAGAAAGCTAATTGTATGTTTCCAAAGAAGCCAGCAAGAGCAAATCATGAAACTCCTTATTGTGAAACTTCAGAAGAGGCTCATGTTGACTTCTCCAGAGAGCATACTCTTAGCTAACTGTTGGGTACATGGGCTTGTACAGTGCATTCAGAAGGTATTCAGACCCCTTCACTTTTCCACATTTTATTACATTACAACCTTATTCTAAAATGGATAATATGTAATTTTCCCTTCTCAATCGACACACAATACCCCACAATAACAAAGAAAAACCAGGTTTGTAGAAATTTGTGCAAATTAATTAAAAAAAAATCAAAACTGAAATATCACATTTACATAAGTATTCAGACCCTTTGCTATAACACTCAAATTTGAGCTCAGGTGCATCCTGTTTCCATTGATCATCCTTAAGATGTTTCTCCAACTTGATTGGAGTCCACCTGTGGTAAATTCAATTAATTGTACACGATTTGTAAAGGCACACACATGTCTATATAAGGTCCCACAGTTGAGAGTGCATGTCAGAGCAAAATCAAAGCCATGAAGTTGAAGGAATTGTCTGTAGCCCTCCAGGAGAAGGTTGTGTTGAGAAAGGGTAAAAAAAAAATTGCTGCAGCATTGAAGAACCCCAAAAACACTGTGGCCTCCATCATTCTTAAATGGAAGAAGTTCAGAACCACTAGGACTTTTCCTAGAACTGGCTGCTTGCCCAAACTGAGCGTCGGAGAAGGGCCTTGGTCAGTTAGGTGACCAAGAACATGATGGTCACTCTGACAGAGCTCCAGAGTTCTACTGTGGAGATGGGCGAATCTTCCAGAAGGATAGCCATTTCTGAATAACTCCATCAATCAGTCTTATGGCAGTTATTCCTCAGTAAAAGGCACATGACAGCTCACTTGGAGTTTGCTAAAAGGCTTTAAAGGGCTCTCAGAGCAAGAGAAACAAGAATCTCTGGATTGATGAAACCAAGATTGAACTCTTTGATCTGAATGCCAAGCGTCACGTCTGGAGGAAGTCAAGCACCGCTCATCACCTAGCAAATACCATCCTTATGATAAAGGATAGTGGTGGCAGGATCGCCTCAGACTGAGGCGATGATTCACCCTCCAACAGGTCAACAACATAGCCAAGACAATGTAGGAGTGCTTAGGGACAAGTCTGTGAATGTCTTTGAGTAGCCCAGCCAGAGCCTGGACTTGGACCCAATCGAACATCTCTGAGGAGTCGTGAAAATAGCTGTACATCAATGCTCCTCCAACCAACCTGACAGAGCGTGAGAGGATCTGCAAAGAAGAATGGGAGAAAATCCCCAAATCCAGGTGTGTCAACATTATAGTGTCATACCCAAGAAGACTTGAGGCTGTAATCACTGCAAAAGATGCCTCAACAAAGTACTGAGTAAAGGATCTGAATATTTGTGTAAATGTGATATTTCAGTTTTTTATTTTTCATTTGCATAGATGTCTACAAACCTGATATCTCTTTGTCGTCATGGGGTGTTGTGTAGCTTGAAGAGAGAAAATAATGCATGGTATCCATTTTAGAATAAGGCTTTATCATAACAAAATGTGGAAAAAATGAAGGAGTCTGAATATTTTCTGAATGCACTATATGTGAAATGGCCACTATTTAGCTAGTGTTCACCTCCATACACTGTCAAGTGGACTAGATGTTAATTTGACATTTCAGTATCAAAACCCAAACCTGAGCTTTCTAGGATTTCAGTAAATGTCAGAAACAAAAACAAGCTCTTACCTGTGGATACACAGGACAGTAATTCCCAAGCCCAGCACACAATGATAGCATTTTCAGCCA
Source organism: Rhinatrema bivittatum (assembly GCF_901001135.1). Taxonomy (NCBI): domain Eukaryota; kingdom Metazoa; phylum Chordata; class Amphibia; order Gymnophiona; family Rhinatrematidae; genus Rhinatrema; species Rhinatrema bivittatum. Next base: position 58,409,244 of record NC_042625.1, on the reverse strand, counting down.
CAATCCGCATGCTTAAACTGTCCCTCTCTTACTTGTAATCTGGGTAAGGCGGAGCTTTGTACAGATGCCCTGGATCAGAAAGTGCAAAGCACTGCAGTCCTGTCTTTCCTTAGGAACGGTGAGAACCTGTATCAGGATTTGAATGAGGCAGGAATACTGCATCCACTGTTGCTGCCATGAAACTATAGCAGGCAAAAGGCTGAGATCTATCTGACGCTACACTTGTTGAGAGTGATTGGAGCAAGCAGGTTCGCAGCAAGCCTGGCCTAGGCTGCTGTAGTTTACAATGCTTCCTTTCTGGGCTGCACAATTTGATCCTTCCGGGTTTCTTATTCATTAACTAGGAGAAGGCACGCCCACTGTGCTCAGGTGAGGTAAGCAGCTCTTAAACACACACTGACACTTTACGTATGATTTCCTGGGCAAACATCTCTTCCTTTGTATCTGAAAAGGCATCTCACATTCTCTCACTTTCAGTTAAAAAAGGCAGTTTCTTCCCTGTCCATCCACTTAAAATATCTCCTAATATTTTCACATGTTAGAAATAAAGGAAATGTACTACTTGATTTAAAAAAAAAAAAAAAAAAAAGCTACCGAATGATGTTCAGAGAAATGCTCATTGTTTCCACAAATCTTTGCTGGAGATCTAATACGTTTGATGGAGACTCAAATATATTAAATGAAATCAATAGGTGCCCAGAAGGCAGGAGGCCTGGCAGACTATAAATGCATTGTCATAGAGTCTGTATGCTCTTCCACAGAAGTTACAGTTGTAATCCCTTTTTATGAGTTTCTTAATCTCAAAGGGCACACAAAAGAATTTAGTTTTCCAGGCGCTATCTCTGCTACTACTATTTCCCCTTATTACTTCTAGGTGTGAGCAGGGCCAGTGCAAGGTTATTAGGTGCCTTAGGTGAAACTTACAGCCTGCAGCCCCATCCTCCCACCCCACCCCACCCCACCCCAGGGTCTCACACTCCCTACACACAAATAAAAGGATGCATTTATAATAATTTGACATAGAAAGGCATTTAAAATACCATCTTCAGAGATAAAAATATCACTTATAACATGTATATTATATTTATATGAACTGTTGTGGTGCCAACCAGAAAAACTGCAGAAAAAAGTTAAAAGGACTCTTGGAATTGATATTAGGCCTATTGTAATGTTTGTTGGGTATGGGCTTGGCCCTTAGAAAGTCAGGAATAAACGGTATTATGATTATTGTGAACCTCTCATACCAAAACAGTACTATCAGTACTCAAACAGTAATAATTCTACCTATGAAAAAACAACACTGCAAATATTACACCAGGCCCTAAAACACCAATACACCTCCTATTAGGAAAATAGAACAAGCCAGGTTTCTGTAAATCCTATAAGCTAGCAGAATACCTCATTTTAGTCATACATGCAAAACACAGACAGATCTTCACCAAATACAGAATAAGGACACCATAAACTATAAATAGTGTTACGATCCTGCTCGTGGAGCCCATCCCGCGAGCAGGCCCTCCACTCACCACTGTGCTGGCCCGACGCCACAGGACTCTTTCATGTGGCCTAGGCCACCCCCATGCCACCACTGCTGCCGCCAGACTCTGCTTCGGCGCAGCCTGGACTGCTGCGCAGCTCCCATCCCGGACCGTACTGCCGCTGTCTTCATCTTCGTGGCATGGAGCCGCCGCTGTCTTCATCAATTGCGCAGCAGGATGCCGCAGCAGGAAGCCACCTCTGGCCTTGCTCCTTTGCGGCTGGGACGCCGCCGACACCGATCTGCCTCCGGGCTCCTCTAGGCACGGGCACATGCCTCTCCTCTTCATTTAATGGGCCAGCGGCGGGAAAAGCCCGCGGCCCCACCGGATGATGTCATCAGTCCTTGCCCTAGTCCAGCCCTATAAAAGGGCTCAGCTTCACTTCCTCTGGGCCTTCGAACTGGGTTCCATGGTCGTCCATGTTCCTCTTCTCTGGTCAAGATCTTCTGTGGTCTGCTCCTGTCCAGATGGTTCTGTGTTCCATGTTCTTGATGTTCCTGGTCTCCTTCGTCTGATGTTCCTGGTCTTGATCCTTATTGGATCTCCTTCATCATCTGTTCCTCATCCTGAAGTCCTGATGTTCCAAGTCCTGAATCAGCAATGTTGCCAACGGGGCTGCTCTGCTTTTCTGCTTACGAAGGCTGCATTGCTTTTCTTTTGTTGAGGACCCGCTGTCAGCTGGCCATACTGCTCTCGTTGGCACATGGTGCCTTTTGGTAGCGGTGCCTATGGCCGTGGCCATATTGGTCATAGGCACGCTATGGCTCTGCATTCTTGCACTGAGAGGTAAGATGCCCAGTCTCTGGGGAAAATCCTACTCTGTGTGGGCTTCCTGTAGTACATGGAACAATTGTACATGAGTCCTAGTAACCAGCCTTTGTCCTGATCATCTCGATGAAAATCCTGTTGCAGGTCTTCAGATTTCTTCATTTTATTCCTTTCAGATATGGAACCTGCCAGGTACTTGTGACCTGGAAACAGGATACTAGGCTTGATGGATCTTTAGTCTGACCCAGTATGACAAGTCTTATGCATTGGCTCCTCAGACGAGACTCTGAGTTGAGGAGGCTTGGCTAGAATGACTGGGCATTAGAAGGTGGGGGCTAGTTGGGCTGGATGATGAATTGAAGCCCTCTCTCGGGTCCGGCCCTGAAACCATACAATCCAAACGGATTGCCAGCCGAATCTAATCCTCCAGAGAGTCTGCTGGCTCCCACCTGGCCAGCTCATCTTTGATGGTTTCAGATAGCCCTTGCCAGACGATTGCCATGAGGCTGTTATCTCTCAACTGTAGTTCAGAAGCCAGGGTCCTAAACTGTACAACTTACTCCCTGACAGAGTGAGATCTGCAATAGGTCAGAAGCCACTGAAGCGGGGCATCCCAGTTCATCGAACACCAGACAAAAGTCCCGAAGGAAGTTATCCAAATCCTCCAATAGAGGGTCTTCTCACTCCCAGAGTAGAGATGCCCAGGCCAAGTTAGAACCTTCCAGTAGAGACAGGATGAAAGTAATCTTCATCTTGACAGTAGAGAACAGGGGCACCTGAAGTGTAAAGTGCATACTACATTGATTAATAAAGCCTCTGCACTCTTGAAGACCTCCATTGAAGCATGGTGGAGGGGTAATCGAAGAACAGGATTTGCAGGTGCAGCAGGAGGTGCGGGTGCAGGGAGAGCATCCATACATTTATTTATTTAACTCTTTTCTATACCGACATTCATGATCATTATCATATCACATCGGTTTACAAAGAACAAGGGGTTATAACTTTAACAAACCAATTAAACCAGAAGCAAGCAGTTACAATAAACAAGGTGGAATAAACTTGGGAGCTAAGGTAGCCGGAAACATAGGACAGAAGAAGACAGTTAACAAATTAAAATTAAAAATTGAATGTATTAAAAATACTTAGCAGACAGGTGCCTAGCTGCATATAAAGCGAAGTATGGCTAATGGGCCATCTGCATGTTTCGGAAAGTTTAAGGGAAGGCTTGAAGGAATAGCTAGGTCTTGAGTTTTTTCCGAAATGTTAGATGACAGGGCTCCAGTCTGAGGACTGTGGGCATAGTATTCCAAATGGCAGGACCCACTGTCGAGAATGCTCGGTCTTTAGTCGCTGTGTGGCATGTGGCTTTGGTTGGGGGAGCTTGCAGGGTTCCTTTGTACGCGTCTCTGATGGGTCTAGTAGAGGTGTGAAGTCTGAATGGGATATCTAGGTCGAGCTGTAGTTGTTTGTGGATGGTTTTGTGTATTAAGGTGAGGGACTTGTGTAGGATTCTGTAATTTACTGGAAGCCAGTGTAAGTTCCGGAGGATGGGTGTGATGTGTTCTCTGCGGTTGGTGTTAGTCAAGATTCTAGCCGCGGCGTTCTGGAGCATCTGTAGTGGTTTGGTGGTGGAAATGGGGAGCCCAAGGAAGAGAGCGTTGCAGTAGTCTATTTTGGCAAAGAGCATGGTTTGGAGGACTGTCCTAAAATCATGGAAATGAAGGAGGGGTTTGAGCCTTTTCAAAACTTGTAGTTTATAAAAACAATAGGAAAATTAGTTTCTTACCTGATAATTTTCGTTCCTGTAGTACCAAGGATCAGTCCAGACGCTTCTTTAAGCAACTGCAGATAGCGTATTGGAGCAGATAAAGGCACTGTAGACTTAACCGTTACTTCTGGCGGTGTAACTTGTTTATCTGCGGCAGCTGGTGTATTCATCTGTGCGTGCAACTGATTAAAGGCAGCAGTCAAGTTGTCCAACAAATTCTGTTGTTCGGAGATTCGCTGGGCCAAGCCCGGAATGGCCTGTAAAGCAGTGAGCTGAGCCGAATCCATGGAGTTAGCAATCTGTTATGGTTATGAGGTGTTGGAGTGGATTCTTGGGTACTACAGTGATGGCCACTCCCATGGGGAGGAGTCCCATGGGGAACTGCAGTACCAGGCTAGACTCTTACACTCAGACACAGAGATAGGTGAGATAGACCGATGGTTAGTACTCACTGAAGCAGAAGCTGTATCTGTAGAGTTCCTGGCAGGCAGAAGTTGTAGAGAGCAGGCCCTCGAGGAGCAAGTACCTGGTATCCCAGGATAGGCACCTGAAAGAAAGCAAAAGGGCCCCCGAGAAGCGGGTACCCAAGTTAGAGTTGAATTACCCCGAAGGGTGGAGAGAGCTTCCAGCGGCAACTAGGAAGCAGCAGAGCAGCTTAGACCAGAGCTATTCCAATCCTTGCTAACTCGGTTTGTTAGCAAATGAAGGGCAGGCTAAATACCAGGATGTGCTGACGTCACTTGGAGGGGACGCCCCCGAGGTTCTCGCCATGACGTGGATAAAGACGTGGGTGGCGTGCGCGCGCGCACCCTAGGAGGCCCTTAGGAAAATCATGGCGAACGCCGTCGCCGTTGCCGATCCAGGGACGCCGGGGAGAGCAGCATGAAGACGAGGTGGCAGCCAACTTCCCAAGGCTTGAGGACAGAGAAGGAAGAAAGGTGAGGCACAGAGGTTGAGGCCGTCTGAGACCGATGGACACAACAGCTGCAACCCTTGCCAGCGCCAGATGAATCCTGGACACATATAACAACCGATTTTCAGGTAGACTTACCACTCTCCAACGGGAGCAATACCATCTGGGTCACCGTTGACCGCTTCTCCAGGATGGCACATTTCGTAGCCTTACCAGGATTACCTTCTGCTGTGGAGTTAGTGAGACTCTTCATCAAACATATCTTCCGCCTTCACGGAATTCCTAAATATATTCTGTCCGACAGAGGAATACAATTTACTGCTAAATTCTGAAGAGCCTTATGTCAAAAATTTGACGTCTCCTTGGACTTAACCTCTGCTTACCACCCTCAGTCTAATGGACAGACCGAAAGAATGAACAGAACGCTTAAACAGTTTCTACAGTCCTACG